>NW_006399787.1:8370359-8391524 GCF_000299155.1 Elephantulus edwardii
GAAAGCATCCTTGATTATAGCAACTCGAGGTTTGAATTTGTTCTTCAGTTCCTTGAGCTTAAGATATGCTGAGCGAGTTCGGCCCTTTTAAGACAGACTCTTAATTAAAATATTTTAACAAGTGGATGCAGTGTTGGTAGTGCTCAATTGCCTACACTACAAAATTTAGACAACAGTTACCCAGCCAATTAACTGAAAAGATCCATATTTATGTCCATTCTAAAGAAAAGATAAGCCAATAGAATGGAAAAAAAAAGATTAAATAATAGCACAGGCAAGTAAAATCTTACTGAAGAGAATTTTTAAATGAACTTTGTACATTGATAGAGAAAGGCCAGGAATTCAAGCCAGAATCAAAAGAGGACATGGAATGAGAGGTATCATTGCTGATGAGCTTGACTATAAGCAAAAAATGCCAGAGAGATGCCCATCTGTCTTATGCAAAGGCTTTGTGGATCATAACGAATGATGGCTAATACTTTGAAAACTGGGAATTCCATTAACACCGCAATTGTGTTTGTATACACAGACTAAGAAGCACAAGGAGATATGCATGGCTATAATCAGGAAAGGTGTGCGTCAGGATCACCTTTTATCATATTTATTCAGTCAGCATGCTGAGGAAGCAATCCAAGAAACTGAATCTATGAAGAAGAATGAAAAGAATGCATAGAGCCTCAACAACAACCTGCACGATGCAGATGACACAACCTTGCTTGCTGAAAGCGGATAAACCTAAGGTACTTGTTAAAGATCAAAGAAAGACTACAGCTTTCAGTATGGGTTTCATCTCAATACAAACAAAACAAGAATTCTCACAACTGGACCAATAAGCAGGGTCATGATAAATGGGACAGGGGGAACTCTTGAAGTTGCCAAGGATTTTCTTTTACTTGGATCCACAGTCAACATCTATGGAAGAAGCAGTCAAGAAATCAAATGATGTATTGCATTAAGCAAGTCTGATGCAAACAATACCTTTAAAGTGTACAAAAGCAATGAAGTAACGTCAAGGACTGAAGTGCATTGGACTCAGGTCACTGTCTTTCTGAAAAGCCTTATATGCATGTGGAAGCTGGACTGTGAATAAGGAAGACTGAAGGGGAATTGATACCCTTGATTATGGTGCTGGCAAAACACAAACAATCAAAACATACTCTGGGCTGCCAGAAGGATGGACCAAACCTATCTTGGAAGAAGTACAGGCAGAATGTTCACTGGAAGAGCACTGGTGAAACTGGGTCTCATGTGCTTTGGCCATGTTATCAAGAGGGGTCAGTTAAAAAAAAAAAGAGGGGTCAGTTCCTGGAGAAGGACATGATGTAAAGCAGAGATTGAGTGAAAATAAAGAGGAAGGCTCAACAAGGTGGACCAACATGGTGGCTGTAACAATGGTCTCAAACACAGGAACAACTCTAGGGATGGACAGACCTGGGCAGTGGTTTGTTCTGTTGTTGGCAGGGTGACTATGTGTCAGAAGTAACTCCGCAGCACCTAACAGCAACATTATAAGACATCCTGGGCAGCACAAACGATTAAGCACTCAATGATAGCCAAAAGATTGGCAGTCCGAACCCACCCTGGATGACACTGCACGGTTCAAATCGGGAAGGGAGTCTGCCGGAGATGTATTCTGTCACTATACCTTTACAATCTGTATGCAGAACAGATCATCAAGGACGCTGGGCTGTATGAGGAGGAATGTGGCAACAGGATTGGAGAAAGATTCATCAACAACCTGCTTGGTGAAACGGAGGAGGACCTGAAGCGCTTGCTGCAGAAGGTCAAGGACTGCAGCCTTCAATACAGATTGAAGTTCAACATTAAGAAAACAAAGATCCTCACCACTGGGCCAATTGGCAGCAACATTATGGATGGTGAAGAGATAGAGATTGTTAACAGTTTTAGTTTGCTTGGCTCCACAGTCAACACTCTTGGTAACAGCAAGCAGGAAATTAAGAGACAAATTGCATTGGGAAAGTCAGCTGTCAGGGACTTCTCAAGAGTACTGAAGAGCAACTACATCAGGCTGGAGACTAAGGTGCACCTGATCCAGGCCATAGCCTTTGCAATTGCGTGCTATGTGTCAGAGAGATGGACAGTGAGTAGGGATGATAGAAGGAGAATTGATGCCTTTGAGCTGTGGTGCTGGAGAAGAGTGTTGACTATACCGTGGCTAGGAGAACAAGCAGGTTTGTCCTGAAGAGGGTGAAACCGATCTGCTCCTTAGAGGCAAGGATTCTGAAGCTTCATCTGACATACTTTGGGCATGTTGCAAGGTGGGACCACTCCTTGGAGAGGGACATCATGTTTGGGGGGGGTAGAAGGACAGCACAAGAGAGGAAGACCCTCAATGAGACTGATCTATTCAGTGATTGGGGTAATGGGAGTAGCTATGTCGGAAACAGTGAGGTTGGCACAAGATAGAACAGGGTTTAGGGCTCTTGTACATAGGGTGACTATGACTCACAAGAACACATGGGGTTTACCAGAGTTCAAATCAACGTGATGTAACTAATAGCAACAAAAGGTGTGCAGTACACTAACAATCATGACTGGGTGCTTATTAAAGTAGCCACAGTTCTGCTTCATATCCAGTGGATCCTGGAGGTAATTCTTCTTTCCTTCATCTGACAGGTGAGAGAGGTGAGGGCAGTAGGATTTGGCAAGCAGGAGCTTGCGTCCTGATGGTCTGGCTCTACTCTGAGTGGCTGAAGAGGGAGCTGACTCTTCCTGGCCCCGTGTCCCTGGGCTATTGTCACTCATGCCACTTTGGATGCCATTTGCAGAGTGTCCTGGTCTGAACTGCCCCACCTGCCCATCATCCTGAGAAGGAGGACAGTGCCAGGCTCTGCAGCTGTTGCTCAGGGTCAATGAGGTCTGCTGACTGGGCAGCGGTGCTCCTCCAAGAGCAAATGCAGGGGGTGCTAAAGCGATGATCTTGACCCTGCAGGGCTGCGTGCGCACGCACACATATATGGGGGGGGGGGCGGACAACATTCTAATTTTATTTATTTATTTTCGTTCCTTTCAATTTGTTTTATGGCCCCAGGGGCTGGCTGCCAGCAAGACCAGGCTGGTGGCCCTGCCTTGTAATTTCTATAAGTGCCTCCTCGATAAAGTGATGAGATTATTTCATCAGAATTCCTGTGGTCTCCTGAGGGCAGCCTAGGAGAGGCCCGGAGCAGGGAGAGGACACGTGTCACCTACACACCCTCGCACAGTAATACAAAAATGCCAGCTGAGAAGTGGCAGGTCTTGGGGGGGGGGACCTCACGGGACATGAGCAATAGTTAACACAAAGTCAGGGTTCTGACCTGCAAGAATATACCTTGTAGACAAGTGCACAGGAACTTTGAATTAGGCAACTGGATCCCTCTGAGCCTCAGTTTCCACATTTATGAAATGGGTACAGGGCATGCCAGTTTCTAAAGCTGTGACAGATTCAGTGACAGAAAGCACACAAAGGATTAAGTGCCATCAAGGTTACTGGTTTCCTAGCCAGCAAGACTTTCTGGGAATTATTAGCTAGACTGACACAAGGATGAGCCTATCTGAGGTCCCAAATGCCACCCTTTGTGATTTGCAAACATTAAGATCTAATTTCCACGGAAAACCAAGTTGGTATAAATAACTAATGCCCATGGCTGCTAACCAAAACATTAGAGGTTCAAGTCCACCCAGAGGTGCCTGGGGGGGGGCATTGATTGAACAATCTGAAAGCACAATCCTAATTTCCAAAGACCTCAGAGCTGGTGGGAGTGTCTGTGAATGAAGGCACCAGCCTGAGCTTCAGTGTAAGCAAACCATGAAGGGGAAATTGAAGCCCAGAGAGGCAGGGGTCCAAGAGGGTCACCCTGTGGTGAGCTGGCTGTCAACTCTCTTTGATTCCAGGCTTTCCCAGAAGGAAATCCTGGGACATCCTCAGCAGCTGCCCAGGAACAGCTGCCGGGGTGCCTGCAGCCCTTGCAGGGGCTCATGACAAAAGCTGCCGAGTGAAGATAAAAACAGCTCTTGGGGAACTCAAAGGAAGACTGGGATCTGGAATCTGGCAGTAAAGTTGCAGGTTACCATCTGAGCCCGAATGGTCATGAGTGGAAGCTGCTGGTGCAGATGGGCAGGCAGTCACTTGGTTCTGTTCTCTCTCCCTCTAAGGACACAGACTGTCCCTTTCATGTTCCTGGCCCCGCCATCCTCAGCTTTCTGTCCTTCCCTGCTCCCCTGCTCCTCAGCTACTGTCTGGATGATCTCATCAGTGCCCCTGGCCTTGGCCATCACGCACTTGGCCGTGGTGTTCAGCCAGACTCACTTCCTGCCTGTGTTCGCACGCTGAGATCCACCTGCTGGTGTCTCTACCAGGCTTCCCTTGGTTCCATCCTAACTCAATCTGCTCCACCAACTGCATTCCTTTCTCTGTGAACGGAGGGCTGGGTGGATTGCAAGAAGCCACTGGCGGGGGTGTGGGGGGGGTGGTGCATAAATAGGTTGCTGTTTTGACTGCTAAAGGAAAGGTTGGAGGTTCGAGTCATCCTCTGGTTAGAGTTTAACTTCTCATTAACCACTTGTACCAGGCAGGGATTCCAACAATTTACTGCTCCATAATCAGGTATGTGCCCACTCTTCTCACTGGTGCTTGTTGCAGACAGAGACTGCACTGTTCAGTTTTCTGTCTCAAACACGGGGCCTGGCACTGTGATTAACCATGTGCTGGATAGAGCAAAGTGAATGAATACAAAGCAAGATCCTCCTCCCACAAATACCCAAACATTCTGCCCCAATGACCTCCTAGGCAATCCTCTTGGTCCTCCTCCTCCTCCTGGCCCTTCTATCCATGGCAGACACCATTCACCACCCTCTTAAACCCACTTCCTGTAAGATCCGATTCCTTTCTCCCTGCACACACTCTCGTAACATCTCTGGCTACTTCTCCATTTATTTCCTCAAATCTGAGATGCTTTCCATGGGAAGATGCACTGTTTTATGATGTACTTTCAAAGATGAAAGAAAACAAAGCCACTATCCACCGAGCTAGGCCTTTGCTCCCTCGTCACTAGCATGTTCATTTTATTCTATTAAAACAGCTCTTGTAGAATTTACTTAGACTGAAGCTTATAGCGTTCTTCGACCTTATTCTTGTACACATATGAAAGAGAAAAGAGAGTTGCTTAAGATAGTGCTAAAACTTCTTCCCAGTTGGTGTCTGACGAGAGCTGGGATCATTTTTTTTTTATCAAAGGCACCATTATCTTTCTTCTTTTCTCCCTCACGTGGCGTTGTCCTCTCTTCTAACAAGGGAGTTAGTTAATGATGCTGTGTTTCTGAAGGAATGTGCTCTGATGCTGGGCTAGGGATTTTCTTGGGAGCCACGGGCCCCTGTTCTCTGAGTTTTGATGTGCGTGTAGAGATATACCAACCACAGGATGGCTGCCTGCTGGTCAGCCGGAACTGTGACACACAGACCAACTCAGACATGTTAGAGTGGAGGAATGCGCATCTCAGAACTGATGAACAAGTTGCCACATAAACTCCTTAGAAGACATCTTTTAGCTCTTCCTTTACCAAGGTCCCACCCTCCCCCTCATGCCCCTGCTCCTCTCTTTCTCAAGTTGTTGTTGTTAAGGACAATCAAGTCGGAACCAACTCAGCACTGACCTTCCAACAGGTTTTCGGAGACAGTAAATCACACGAGAGGGAGGAGACTGCCCATCTTTCTCCCGTGAAGCAGGTGGTGGATTTGAACCACGTGCCTTGGGGTTGGCAGTACAATTCCTTAGCACTAAGTCACCAGAGTTCCCTCATTCTGAAGAATTTCCTTAGGAACAATTCTCAGACTCTCACACTTGAGGAAGTATCAAGCTCAATTGGAAGGCTTGTTAAAACTGACTACTGGATCCTACTGCCCCCCAGAAACGTCAATTCCATAGGTGGTAGTGGTGCCTAAAATCTGCATTTCTAACAAATGCTCCCAGCTGCTGGTCTAGAGGGCACACTTTGAGAATTTGTGCCCTTGAAGGTCTCACTGGACACAAAACACCACTTAGATCCCACTCTTGCCCTCATGCTCCAACTTCCAGCTCAACAAGAGTGCATGTTGAGACCTGAGCGCACTCAGTGTCCCAACTCCATCCCCTCACTCTAGAAAAACTTGTCCCTGATAGTCTCTCTGGTGGCCTAGGGGTAAGAAGCTGTGCTGCAAACCTGAAGGCACGGCAGTTCAAATCCACCAGCAGTTCCACCGGAGAAGGATGAACAATCTCCTCCCGTGGGATTAACTGCTTCTGAAAACCCACTGGAGGGTTAGCTGTGGGTCGCATCTGACTCAATGACACACAACAACAACAACAACAACAACAACAGTGGCCTCAGCATCTTCTCAGCAGCTTAAGGCAGCCTTCCTTCTCTCCACATGCCCTTTAATGAATTCACTTTCAAAACCTTTCTGGAGCCTACTCTTACTATTCAGCCCGTCTATCACTGTCAAACGTCATTGCTAACCCAAAGTCAATGTCTCTCTTTGGTTATCTGAATCCACCAGCGGCTCTGCAGGAGATGGACAATCTTGTCCCAGGTGATTTATAGTCTCCCAAAAACCTGCTGGAAGGTCAGTTACGAGTCGGTTCTGAAGGCAACGAGTGAGTGAGTGACCGCTGTCCTAACAGCCTTAGTGAACAGCACACATCAGCCTGTCACCCTAAAAGTTGGTGATTTGAACCCACCAAGTACTCAGGAAGAGGGACCGTTTCCTCCCATAAAGACTTTTAGTCTTGGAAACCAAATGGAGGGGTCACTATGAACCAAAACCAACCCCACAGCTGTGGGCTTGGGGGTTAATCACTGTCCTGGATTCTCTGAGTGGTGGTGGTTGGTAGGTACTGTCGAGCCAGCCAAGTACAACTCATAACAACTCCATGAACAAAAGGTCTGAACCCTGTTCTATCCTGCACCATCCTCACATTTCCTGACACACAAGAGCCCACTGCAGCAATTACCACATCAATCCTCCTGGTTGAGGGTCTTCCTCTCCTTGGCCAACCCTCCACCCTTCCCAGCCTCATGTCCTTCTCCAAGGAATAGCCCCTCCTAGCAACATGCCCAAAGTATGTATGTGAGGCGAAGCTTCATCATCTTTGCCTCCAAGGACCACTCTGGATGCACCATCTCCAAGACAGATTTGTTTGTTCTTTTGGCCATCCATGGAATGTTCAGTGTTCTTCTCCAACACTATAGCTCAAAGGCATCAATTCTCCTACCATCCTTATTCACTGCTTGCTTGCTGTCTCTGAGAGGTACAAAGGGTTAATGAACTAGGCTGGTAACTAAAAGGCTGGTAGTTCAAGTCTGTGCTTTAGAGACTGCCAAACAAAGGACTGAAAATCTGTTTCTTTCAGTCATTGAAAACCCTTTGGAGCACAGTCTACTTTGGCGCATGTGGGTAAAATCACCATGCATTATCATCTACTCCATGGCAACGAGCTGTTATAGTTTAGCTAGTTTTCACTGCCCTGGTTTAGTTATGTGCCATCAAGTCGCCTGCGACTCACAGCGATCCTATGCACAATAGCTATGAACCCTGACCTATCCTGAGCCAATTTCATGGTCTCTACACACCTACACTCATTACTACAGTCCCTGTGTCAATTCATCTCATCCAGGGTCTTCGTCTCCGGCGCTGTCCCTCTACCCTTCCAAGCATGATGTCCTTCTCCAAGGACTGGTCTCTTCTGGCCACATGCCCAAAGTATGTGAGACAGAGCTTCAAAATCCTAGCCTCCAAGGAGTAACTTGGTTTCCCCTTTCCAAGACAGACCTGTTTGTTTTCTTGGCAGTCCAAGCTATGTTCAAGACTCTTCTACAGTACCATAACTCAAAGGCATTGATTCTTCTCCAGTCATCCTTATTCATTGTCCAGCTCTGCCCATAATTAGACCTTAAACTAGTTCTCTTAACCAGACTGGTTCCCCCCCAACTCCTAACACTAATCCCAGACTCTTCCATTTTTCTAACATTTCCAGAACAATCTTGCTGGTACAAGGCCTGACACATAATGTGTTGTCATGTGTCAGGCCACTAACCAAAAGGTAGGTAGTTTGAATCCACCATAAGAGATGGACAGTCTATTCTTGTAAATATTGACAGCCTCAGAAACCTGAAGAGGGCCACTATGAGTCAGCATTGATGCAATGGCAGTGGGTGTGTCTGGTTTGGTGGCACAAATGGCTAAGCACTTGACTACTACTGGAAAGGTTGTCAGTACAAATCCACTTAGCAGCTCTACAGGAAGAAAGCTTGCTAATCTGCTTCTCTAAAAATTTACAACTATGCATCACAGAATGAATTTAAAAAAAAAAAATGAATGAAGCTTTTTTTTTTAAGAGAAAGTTAAAGAAGCCGTACACTTTTAAAATTGACAACCGTGCTTAGAAACACATTTGCCATCATTTGTGGCAACGTGTTAAGGAGGCTTCCAGAAGGGATTCCTTGGTCTGGAGAGAGAGACAGAGGAGGGAACAACGGTGCCCTAAGGTGGTTTGAGCAGGTTTTTATAGTAAGGGTCTTTTAGGGAGGGAAAGAAAGGGCATTCCATTGTGGTTTAGCCCGGTGGGGGAGGCTGTTCACACCCTTTGTTGACATGTTGATATTCTTTGAATCCTTCAATTTATTTTTTTTCAAAGTGAACTGGAGTAGGTAAGGAGGAAAATGTACAATGAATGAATGGGGGGGGGAGCAATCAATGAATGGAAAATCCAACTTTCTGTAAACTTTCGTTAAAATCACAATAAAGGGGAAAAAGACTTTGACAGATAAGTAAAAAAAAAACAAAAAACAAAACAATTAAACTAAGAAAACCCTAAAGATAGTTTGACTTACATGGGGTCATTAAAGGTAAAAGCTGACTCAAGGGCATCTACCAATAGCAAAGGAGATCTGATTAATTTCCTGCTCAAAAACCTCAAAGGTTTGCTGCTGCCAAGAGAAGTAACAGTAACATTTACTCTGTGGTCATCACATACCAGGCACTCAGCTAGGTCCTGTGCTGTGCACTGGCTGCACTGGCCCCTTGAAATCTTGCAACAACACTCTAATCCCATTTTACTGATGAGAAGTTTAGGAGAAGCCAAGTCACTTCCCCAAAGTGACACAACTAAGAATTTGTAAAGTTGGAGTAGAAGTCAGGTTTAAAAAAACCAAACAAAATCCCCAGGCTCACTGCTGTCTAGCAGAAACCAGCGGGCTTCTGAGGCTGTAAATCCCAAGGGAGGAGATTATTCCTCCTCCTCCTCCTCCTCCTCTTCCTCCCTCTCTTCCTCCTCTTCCTTCTCTCAGGGAGCTGCTGATGGAATCCAGCCACTAGAGGCACTGTCTTTGGGTTTAGCTGCTCAATCGCCTATGGTCGAGGCCACCAGAGCTCCCTTAAAAGGCAAACAGCTGCCATAGCGTCCATTCTGACTCAAGGTGACCCCTGTGTTTCAGAGAAGAACTGCACTCCATGGGATTTTTAGGGACATGACTTTTGATCACCAGGCCTTTCTTCCAAGGTGCCTCTGAGTGGGTTAAAATCACCAACCTCTTGATTAACTGTCAAGTGTTAAACTATTTGTGCCACCCAAGGTATTCTTCTCCTGGTTAGACGGCCCCCAAATCCTAATCATACTCCATCCTCTGCCTGCACCCCTGTAATCTACCCTAGGTGGCCTTCCCAGAGATCACTGATCACTGAGTCTTTCACTCAGTGTTCCCTGGGGCCCCCGTTTCGCTCTTTTATTTTTCTGCCAAACAGGTTCACCTTCAGCTCCTGGATTGTGTGTCTCCCTGGCCAGGCTCCAACACACCTTTGCTGTGTCCTGAAGGGACATCCCTCTGCACTGTGCATGCCTCCAGAAAGAGGAATTGTGACCCTGTCCTTCTCCTTTCCCTGAAAGCCCAGTCATAACAGGGTACATTGACCTGACTCTTCGTAGGAGAGGAACCAAGGTCACAGGCCAAGGAACAGCAGCACCCCCAACTTCCACCCACTGCAGGGCTTTGTCTCTGCGTAGAAGCCTCTGTCCCCAGGGATCCCCTTTCTCCCTGACAAAAGGCTTGGAGGCGGTCTCAGACAGGAATAATCCATCAATCATCTTCCAGTTGCTCCTGGGGGAGTTCCCCTCTGAGGAGCTGGGGCCCATGTGAAGATGGACTCTTTCTCGCCTGCACCTCCTCCTCTCCAGTGACAGACCTGGGAGCTGCTCAAAGGTTACCCAGTGTCCCGAAAAGCTGATCAGGTGCTAGGGGGTCAGGGGAAAGAGACTGAGGAGGGATGCAGAGAAGTGTACAGTTCACACAGCCCGTGGTCATACACGCTTTATCCCTACGGCCTCTAACCCCCCTAGAAAATCCACTTGCACCTTCCCCATGGCCCCAAAAGTCATTGACCTTGTCAGCCCAGCTCCTTCCACTTCGCTGTGGTCATCCAGCCACACCAGGCCACTCTGGTTCTGGAATGTACTCCTCTGCCTGGAACACTGTTCTCTGATCTTTTTTATTTGCTTTGAACTTGACAGCTCAACTGTCCCCTTCACAGCACAGGCTTCCCTAATCAGTGCATCCCAATGAGGCCCCCTCCGAAAAGCTCTTCAGCCTTTATCAGTGGCTTTCACCCTCAGAGTACCCATCACAGTCACCATTAGTTTACTTGTGATCATGTCAACAGTCTCTTTTTTCCCCCTTCCCCCCCAAAATGCAAACCCTACCAGGACAGGACTTCTTCCCTATCCTCAACTCACAGTATCAGGCACACAGCTCAAGTTTGTCACAGAACTGAACAGCGACTACAGAAATTCTGACGTTGTGGCTGTCAGCAGACGTCCAGCCCGCCCCCCTGCCTGACTCATGGTTGACCCCAAACAATGGGACAAAACTGGTCTTTTCCACACACCCCCTCCCCCCACATCAGACTATTGTGATCCACTCAGTTTTCATTGGCTGGTTTAGGGGGGTAGGTTGCCAGCCTTTACTTCCTAGTTTGTCTAAGTCTGGAAGTTCCACTGAAACCTGACCAGAAAACCACAGCCACATGGAAGCCGCCAGTGATGGATGGATGGTGGCAGCTCTAAAGTGCACCGGCCGGGAATCAATCCCAGGTCTCCTGCATGAAAGATACGTTACCTGAAGGTAAGTGTGAAACACAGTGTATATGAATTTTGTGTGCAAACCAATATAAAATAAAATTTTACATTCATTTTATACTTAAGTATAATTTTCTACTTAAACAAAAGAAGTCTTTTTACCAGGGAACCACTGAAGCTGGATTGACTTTAGCTGACCTTCTCACAGGTTTTCAGAGGCTCTAAAAGGAAGAGATCGTCCCTCTTCCTCCCTTGGAGAGCCTAGTGGATTCGAACCACCGGGGAGGCGTCACCTTTTAGTCAGCAGTCAATCTCCCCACAAGAGCCCCCTGTTGATGCCTCGCTCACTCACACTCATTGCCATCTATTCAGAACTGACTGATCACTGACCCTCCAGTAGGTTTACAGAGGTCTGTAAAGTGCACGGGGAGAGATTTCCTCCTGCGAAACAACTAACTGGTGGATTTGAACCTCTGGCCTTTGCGTTGGAAGTGCAATTCCTTACCAAAGGAGTTCAACACCTTACCAAAAAGTTCTCCCGAGCCCTAACACATACCTAGAGGTATTAAATGCTGATGGAAGGAAGGAAACTAGAGAACTGTAGAAGGGGGCACAAAAGAGAAGAGATGATTCGTAAGTGAGTCTCTGGACAGCAATCAAAGGCAAGAAGAGCTGAGCTCAGGGATAGGTAGAAATCTCCAGCACTGTGATGTTGCTGTGTGCCGAGTTAAAACACTCCCATAGCTGACCCTCCAATGGGTTTTCTAGACAGTTAAGAGCACAGAAGAAGTCTGCCCATCCTTCTCAGTCCGCGGATCTGAACAACGTGCTTGCAGGTTGACAGCGCGGCTTCTTACCACTGGGTAGTACTAAGTATCAATGGAATCAATGAAATCACTGAATGAATGATACTGCAGCTATAGGACAGTGGGTAGGTAGGCTTGGTGGCCAAGAGCCGAAGGACCTCCCATCCGAGGGTTTCCTCCTAACTTCTCAATGGAACAGGAGTGGGTGAGAGGTGGAGGGTGGAGGAGGGGGGCCATTGCCGAGAATGAAGAGCAGGGTCCTAGGCTACGGTTTACAGCATCACTTGAAAAAGGCCACCTCCTCAAATATTCTTTACTTTGGGTAAATAACCCAGCATCCAGCCCCTTGATCCAGAACCCTGATTTCAAAAGTCCTAGAAAGTAGTTCCACCTCTTAGAAGTAAACTCACACTGACCAAAGTCAGGATACTGATGTATAAACTCAGGAATTCATCTGCCATGCAACCTGCCTGCCTACCATTCTCTCCCTGCAGGAGACCTACAGGGGAGGTAGATCACAGTCATAAAGTCTCAATCAGATAAAGGCAAATGTTACATCTCTTCAGGCTAAGTCCCTCAGCTAAGAGGTCTTTTCTTAGGGAGGAGGCTTTGGACAAATTTGGCTTGCTGTCCCGGCCCCAGGGCTGGACAATTCTCTGGGGTTAGATCTGTGTAGCCCCTCTGATATGCTAGTAAATGTAGACAGGCTGAGGAGCTATCTCTCCAGCCAGAGAGACACTGTATCCCAACAGGAAGGTGCCTTTATCTATCTCTGAGCTCATCTAGTCTAGGAGTCCACATAGCCCCAAGCACTGATAACAAACTCCCTTTCATAGCAGAGAATTGAGTAAAACTGTAGAGACCCACAGCACACTCTGAGGGGTTGATCAGAAGCCCTACCAGGGTACCTGGAACAGCATCTAGTTCAACGCTGCAATGCTGGCAAGGTAAACCGTTTTCTGTAAAGGACTGGAGAGTAAACGCCATGGCAGTGCCAAAGCAGCCATTGTTGTTGTTGTCAACGTGTCAACTACAACCCACAGTGACCCTGAGAACAGTAGATCTGTTGCACTGCAATCCCAGAGGTATGCAGTTCAAATCCACCAGATGCTCTGCTGGAGAAGGAGGGGCAATCTCCTCCTGTACCAGTCAGATCTGACTGAAGGTACACACACAAAAAATAATAAAATTTTTTAAAAAAGAACAGTGGGTCTGAACCCTGCTCTCTCCTGTACCATCATCATCCTCTCTTCTATGCTTGAGCCCATTATTACAGTCACTGTGTCAATCCATTTCATTGAGGGTCTTCCCCACCTTTGCTGACCCTCCACCTGTCCAAGCTGATACCTTTTTCCAAGGACTGACCTTTCCTAAGAACACATCCAAAGTCTGTGAGATGACGTTTCCCCACTCGGGCCTCTAAGACGCACCTTCTCTAAGACTTCTTTGTTCATTTGGCAGTCCAGGGGACACTAAGTACGGATTTCCAACACCACAACTTGGCATTGATTCTAAAGCCCTAGGTGTAAACTAACAGTCCCTCTCTTACTGCGGTGGAATCGACTCATAGCTGACTCTCCACTGGGTTTCGGAGGCTCTAGATCACACAGGAAATGACCCATCTTACTCCCAAGGAATCGCTAGAAAATTTGAACCACTAAGTCAGATCTTTGTGTTAACATCACAACTCCCTGTGAACTACCACACCAGAGCCCCCTAAATGAGAGCAGGTGGGGCAGTCTCCCCCTAAAACATAATTTACAAAAAAATAGGCTGTTATATGGCATCAAGTAGAACTAGGGCTCACAATGCCCCTATGAACAGTGGATCTGAACCTTGTCCTGTTTTGAGCCAACCTCACCATTTCTGACACATCTAACCCCATTGCCACAGTCGCTGTGTCAGTCATCCAGGGTCTTCCTCTTCTGCACTGACCCTCCACCCTTCCAAGCATGCTGTCCTCCAAGGACTGGTCTCCCCTGACAACATGCCCAAAGTATGTGAGACAAAGTTTCAAAATCTTTGCCTCCAAGGAGCAATGCGGTTTCACCCACGCCAGCATAGACCTGTTTGTTCTCTTGGCAATCCATGGTGTGTTCCATAATCTCCAGCCCTACAACTTGAAGGCATAGATTCTTCCTGTCATACTTAGTCATTGTCCAGCTCTCAGGTGCATAGCAAGTGATTGAGAAAGTGTGTCTAACATCCTTGGTTGCTGCACAATTTCTTCATACACCGGTTTGTGAGATGCTGAGGAACAAACTCTGACCCACTGCAAATCCATATGATGGACCAGAACTCTCCCACGAGTTTTCTAGGTAGGGAGTTGAGATAGGTAGGTGGTTTGAATCCACCAGTTGCTCTCCATGGGAGAAAGATAGGCAATCTTGTCCCGTAAAATTCACTGTCTATGAAAACCCACCGGAGAGTCAGCCCCAAATCGGTTCTATGAGCTGTTGTTATTGAACCTTAGTGGGATCAGACTGCCAGGACTTTTCTCTCAAAGAGGCACTGGGTAGGTTCGAACCCCCAACCTTTTGATTTGCAGCTGAGAGCTTACGCTCTGGAAAGCAGGATTCCTTTCCTATTTTTGGAGCAACCATCTAACTGAGCACTCTGAGGCAAGCTGAGGAGTCAGGTAAAGGTGTGGCATGGCATGATTTTCGGAGCCTTCTGTAGGAATGAGTCATTCCATGACGAAAGGCCCCAAGTCCGACTTGCTGGCCCTGCGACGAGTCCCAGTCTTCTTTTCAGTAGGGAGGACGTCTTAGGGACTGCATCCTGGCTGGGGACCCAGTACTGTACGGCTCACCCCGCATGCACTGACCATTCGATTTTGCCCCTTTGAGAGCAGGTACCTGCTGCCCTGTTCCCGCTTCATGATTTCACTTGAAAGAGACCTGGTGGCACAGTAGTTAAGCACTCAGTAGCCAACTGAAGGGTTGGCAGTTTGAACCCAATCAGAAGCTGCAAGAGAAATGGACCTAGACGCCTAAGCTGGCAGAGAGACCCAAAAAACCCTATAGAAGGTACCCTTCGAGCACATGGACTCAGACTTGGAATCTTATGGGGAGCAGGGACTCAACAAAGCGTCCTTAATTCTAGCTTCTCTTTGGGCTTGTCTAATGTCAGCCATGATCGCCATATTTTCCCCCCCTTAACCCTTTTGGCCTAGTGGCAAGAAGAATCACTGCAATCCCAAAGGCACACAGTTCGAGGCCACCAGCTGCTCCATGGGCAATCTACTCCCATGCAATTAACTGCCTCTGAAAACTCACTGGAGGGTCTGCTATGGGCCAATTCTGACTCTACAGAACAATAATAACCCTTTTCCTAGTTTTCTAAATTGCCTACATTTCCCAAAGGAGGCCTGGTGGCACAGTAGGTTAAATTGTTGGGCTGCCAACCCAAACGTTGACAGGTCCAGTACACCAGTTACTTCTTCAAGAAAGAAAGACCAAGCTGTCTCCTCCCACTAAGATTACAGGGAGGAGACCTAGGAGACTCAGTGACAGAGCAGGGAGAGGGGGTATGTAATTTGGGAAAAGCCACAAGGAAATCAATCCTTGCTGCATCAAGTGGCCTAGTCCACAGGGAACTTTTTCCTGCTAACTCAAAAGCAGCACCCCTCTGACTATTCAAATCCACCAGAAAAAGACGGGGACTCTCTTCCCGTGAGGCTCAGAAACCCAGTGGAGGGTCAGCTTTGAGTTATTTCCAACTCAGACTCCATGGAAATGTTGTTACCATGTTGTTCAAACAAAACCGAAGAGTTAAGAGTATGACCGGAGCAATCAGCCCACCTCTGTGTTTATTTTCCCTCCTTATATGCAAACCTCTTTCTTGTTATACACATGGAACCCTTCTTGTGAGAAAAAGGGGGGAGGAGACGGCTGGGCTCTGATTGCGCTAAAAGCTGCTGTTTGTCTTTGGACTTCTGCGAAGAAGAGATCATTATCCTGTTCGTGGTAGCAAATAATTAAGGTTATTTACAAATCCTCTGTGTGAAACATTTTCAGCACCTGGGCTGGAGCTCTCTCAGCTGAGAGCAGGATTTCTGAGCTCCTATTAGCCCTCTGTTTCCAGAAAATTTGAGCCAAAATTCTCTAGTCCTCAAAATATGAGTCTGCCTCTCTTCAGAAAGCAAATTAGTCTTTATCTCCTGGAGGCTTGTACAGTGCTTGACAAAAACGTTCAATAAACATTTGCTAAGAGAAAGGTAACAAGGAACCAGGGTCTAGAGTTGTAGGAAACTTACTTTTTGCTCTTAACTTTTCTGCATTTTTTTCCCTCCTACTGTTTCTTTAAACTTAAGAGTTCATTTAAAAGAATAAATATTAAATATAACAAGGTTCAACTCTATGTTCTTGGGGTCACTGTGAGTCGACTGAACAGCAAATAACAGTAATAACAAATAGTTTAAAAAATTGAAATCCTATTAAGCCAAAATTAGTTTCATTCTAACATGTGTAGATCACATAAACTTGCTCTGTGATCAAAATGAAAATAATAATGGCACACATTTCTGTAGTAGTTACCGGTGCTAGGAGACAGTGAGATTGGCACAGGACAGAGCAAGGTTTGAGGGCTGCTGTTCACAGGGGTCGCTATGAGTCAGTCGCAAGCCGCTCAAGGGCACATAACAAACAACAGGTCAGAGATGATGAAGATGGTGCAGATAGAGTAAGGCTCTGTTGTTCAGCAGGTTGCTATGAGTCAAGGTTGACTCAACTGTCTGCTGTGTCTAACACAATAGGCCACATTCTAACTGCTTTTAATTAATATATACTTAATATACATGCTCAGTGGAGCTCTGGTGGCCTAGTGGCAAGAAGCTGCACTGCAATCCTAAAGGCACATGGTTCGAATCCACCATACACCTCATTGGAGAAGGAGGGGCAATCTCCTCCTTTGCCAGTCGGATCTGATTCGATGGTACACAACAAGAAAATTTAAATATATATATATATACACACACACATAAGCTCAGTGTATGCATTAGGGAGCTCTGGTGGCCTTGTGTTAAGAAGCCTGCAAAGGCATGCCATTCGAATCCACCAGCTACTTCACGAGAAAAGAATGATCAACCTCCTCCTGTGAGATTTACTGCCTCTAAAAACCCACTGGAGAGTCAATTATGAGTTGCTTCTGACTCACTGGCATACAACAACAGTATACATATTGATTCATTTAAACCCATTGTTGTTATGTGCCATTGAGTTGCCTGTGACTCATAGCCACCCTATGTACAGCAGCTCTGAAGCCTGCCCTGTCCTGTGCCAGTCTCTTTGACTCCGACACACCTACCCCCCATTTACTGTGTCAATCCATCTCATCCAGGGTCTTCCTCTCCTGCACTGTCCCTCCAGCCTATTAACCCCTATAAGAACAGGTAGGGGTAATATCTCCCTTCACAGAGGAGAAATTGAAGTGCAGAGAGAAATTGAGGTAGCATGGCCAAGGTCGTCCAGCTGTAAGGTAAACTTATGATTTGCCTAAGTAATGAGCCATCCTTCCACATTCCTTCAATACAAACAACTGGAAACAAGGCACACCTAAAGCCCTCAGTTACTGTAATAGACAGATAATCAGCTGAAGAAATTTAAACAAGTAAATATTTGCTGAACGAAGAGTTGGAGAACTATCCCCGGGTCACTCAGCCTGTCTCTTCTAAATGAGGAGAGAAGAGGCAGAACGGAGGGCCACCTTGGCACAGAGGGGTCCTGACTCAAGGGACTCCGGGCAGGGAAGGGGGCTTTCTCTAGCCTGGTGGCCATTTCTGTCCTCTTGGGTTGGGAAGTGTATGCGTGGAGATTCGAAACCTGATCACCAACAGCTGGCTCTTAGGAAACAATCCATAGACACTTGGTGGAATGAATGACATGCTTTGCCACTGACAATGCACTAAGTGCATGGCT
Source organism: Elephantulus edwardii (assembly GCF_000299155.1). NCBI lineage: Eukaryota > Metazoa > Chordata > Mammalia > Macroscelidea > Macroscelididae > Elephantulus > Elephantulus edwardii. Next base: position 8,388,189 of record NW_006399787.1, read on the forward strand.
GCTATGCGCAACCCAGGCAATAGGGCAAGACTGTTCACAGGGTGGCTTGATAACACCTAACAACGACAGAGCAGAGCCCCGCACTTGATGTTAGTGCTGGGACGTCATTATCCCGAGTTAACTTGCTGCTATTAGGTACCATCGAGCTGGAACCAACCCGTAGTTGGCCCTCCAGCAAGTTTCCAGAGGCAGTAAATTTCACAGGAGGAAACTGCCCGTCTTCCTGCCTCAGAGCTGCAGGGGGTTTCAAACCGCAGGCCTTCAAGGTGGCGGCACAGCTCCTTGCCACTGGGCCAGCAGAGCACTTTTACAGAAGGCACCACCAGAACTAGAGGCTGGGGAAAGAGGCATCAACGTTCCCATCAGCATGAGATTCAGCTCCTTTGCAAATGCACCTAGAAACCATGTCAAACAGACTGAGAGAGCATGCCCATGGGAGGGTCCCCTTATCTATCTGCCTGACTCCTCCTACCAGGGAGAACATAGCCACGTTTTACTTATGTAATTAAAAAAGATTTACAAGTGACAGACCTTTATCTTTCTCTAAGCCTGAAATCACCAAGCAAACCATGTCATTTTTTTCCCCCAAAATAGGCCTTTTGGGGGAACCCAGAGCAGTAAAGGCATACATGGTGAGGCATTCTGTGTGGCTTTTCTCCACGTGGGTGTGAGCCACAGGCCAATTTCAACTATAGTCTGACAGTTAAAACTCTGGTCCAGAAACCCAGAAAGAGAAACCCTGAGAAACAGAAAAGGGGTTCCTCCGACGGTCAAGAAAAGAGAAGATGTCTCCCAACAAGATGGGCTGACACCGGGGCTGTAACAATGGGCTGGGGAGCGTCAGAGAGGATGAGGATGGTGCAGGACAGGGCAAAGGTCGGCTCTTGTTCATAAGACCAGCGTGGGTGGGGAGCCACGCAGACACCTAACAACTGCAACAACAGAAGCCCTGCTTTAGCAGCGCCTGGACTGGGCTGCTGATGGGCCCACCGGGCTTTCCTGTTGCACCGGCCGGCCTACGCAACCCACCTACCCTGCAGTGCCCAACGCCCACCCGTCCACCCTCCCTCCACGCACCTTGGATGGTCCGCTTGAAAAAGGCTTTACAGGCCTCGCAGGAGGCCACGCCGTAGTGGTAGCCAGACGCAGTGTCCCCGCACACAAGGCACAGGCGCTTGGGGATGGCGTTGAGCATGTACTCGCACTTGATGGCCGAGTCCTCCATGATGCCGCTGGCACAGTCCTCGTAGCTCTTGCAGCAAGGGTTTCCTCCTAGACCCACACCGCCATGCATGGGGGGCGAGTCCAGGCCGCTGGTGTGCGCGCTCAGGGCCATGCCAAAGCCGCCGCTGGCGTCGGAGGAGCAGCTGGGGCTGTGGTGGCTGAGGGCGTCAATGCCAGAGGACGGGCTGGATGGCTCTGTCTTGATAAAGGAGCCGCAGCTGGAGCCCAGGTGCCGGTCGTCCGCAGACATTCTGTTTAGCAGCCTGCAGACATATAGAGGCAGGAGAGTAAGTTCTGAGCAGGGCGCAGGGTGTGGCTTTTGGGCTTTGCACTGGGCGGAGTAGCTGGGAGGGGCTCTGCATTAAGGTCTTGAGATAAAACGACAGTTGTGAGGGCTGGTGCAGCCCAGCCCTAAACCTCTACCTTCGGAACCAATCTCTACCTTCTACTTGGCCAAAAAGGCTGCACTGATCACAGAGCTTCAGACAGGCACCCAAGGCTCTGAGAATGGCTGCCGTGAGGGGCCAAGATGGTAACTCAAAAAGAGATAAAATGTTTGGCCAATCTCCCCTTGTAAAAAAAGTAAAAGGAGCTCTATTAACACACTGGTTAAAAGGCGACTGCTAACAGATCGAGGATTCAAACCCACCAATGGTTCTGCAGGAGAAAGATGGGGCCTTCTGCTTGTGAATGATTTACAGCCTTGGAAACCCCACGGGCGGCTCTGCTCTATCCTGTAGGATTACCATGAGTCAGAACTGGCACAGTGACAGTGGATTAGGGTTTCTCTGGTGTCCCAGGCCTGTGATCTTACGGTGGCTTGATAACCCATTTCACAGTACCCCTCACCCACGATGATGTTCCCACTCGGGCATCTGGTAAACTCGGGCTTGGAGCTTCCCCTTCAGATCTGCCATCATCAGGCCCAGGATTAGGAGGTGCCAGGTAACCTGACCAGAATATCAGTGGCAGCTATGGCTGCCCTCTGGGCTCTTGTTTCTGGCCCGGGCTCCAAATAAGAGTAGATATGGATGGCGGCTGCCAGGCTTCCTTTCTCCATCAATCCCCTTTGAAACTCAGAGCAGACAGGATTCCACCAGCCCACTCCATCTACCCTTCGAGAGACCACCTCCATCACACAACACAGGGGAGGAGCCTTCCCGTGCCCAATTCTGTGGGTTTCCAGAACATTTCTTAACTTCTCTGAGCCCTAACTACTTGGTCCACAGAGTAAAGGGATCCTCCCAATATGGTGGCAATTCTGGGAGGAGGGATAAAGCAATTCTCAGGAGCTGCTAAGTGTGTGAGAAGGACAGCCAGGGTGTGACTCTCCCACACACCACTTCCTGGGATGAGGCCAGAGGAGCAGGCCACTCTCAGCATGGAGTCATTGAGCTCTTGAGCTCACAGCAGGGAGGTGAAGGGATGTCCTGTGGCTGGCGGTCCTCAACCCCAGCTTCAGGGCACCTTGGAGACCTGAGTCAGTCGACAGGGAGACTCTGGAGTGTGAATGGGTCAAGTTGCATCACTCTCCGGGCCATCTCTGGGTAGAGCGGCAGTAATGCTAAGGAGCGAGTGAAGGGATGAGGGAGTGATGCTGGAGAAAACAAAGGGCTAGAGAGATAGTTCAACTCCACCAGCTGCTCTGTGGAAGAAAAACGGGCAGTCTCCTTCCTTGGGGTTTACTGCCTCTGAAAACCCACCAGGAGTGTCAACTATGGGTTGGTTCCAACTTTACGGTACATAACATGCTATGCCGCAGAAACGTCAGGAGTGAAACAAGTTGTCCTGGAGTCAACTCTGACTTAATGACAATCCCACATGTGTCAGAGCAGAACTAAGCTCCACCGGGGTTTTTGGAGGCTGATTTTGTACATTGCCAGGTATTGCTTCCAAGATATCTCTGAGTAGTCTTGAACTTCCAACCTTCCAGGTAGCAGCTGAAAGCGTTAACTGTGCACCAGGCAGGAAGTCCAGCTCCATTACTGGATAGAAGATGCATGCATGGTTAGGAGGGTCTCAATACTCAAGGGCTCGTCAGGGTAACAGCCAGCATCCTATCTCTAGCATTGCTCAAAGACAGCAAGTATGCTACTTGTTATTCCCAGTCTT
>NW_006399787.1:8395429-8400773 GCF_000299155.1 Elephantulus edwardii
GGAGGGACAGCATAAGAGAGGAAGAGATGGATTGATACAGTGACTAGGGCAAAGGTGGGTACGTGTGTCGGAGTCAATAAGACTGGCTCAGGACAGGGGAGGCTACAGGGCTATTGTACATAGGGTCAACATGAGTCATGGGCGACTCAACACATAACAACACTAGCCACCCAGCACCACAAGTCAAAGTCATCGATTCCTCTTCTGACATCCTTAGTCATTGTCAAGCTCTCTGATGCATAGCAAGTAATTGTGGCGACCATGGCCTGGATTAGGCACACATTAACCTCTAGACTGACATCGTTGCTTCTCAGTACTCTGGAGAAGTCCCTGACAGCAGATTCTCCCATTGCCATTTGTCTTTAATGAACTCCCATTTCCAAGACAAATCTGTAGTGGAGGAATTGCAACCAGGGAAGTCGTTAGAGGCAAGGATGGTGAGACTTCATCTCACACGCTGTGGGCATGCTATCACGAAGAGCCGGTCCTTGAGAAAAGACAACATGCTGGGAAAGGTGGTTGTGTTGTTGTTGTTATGTGCCATCGAGTCGCTTGCGACTCATAGCGATCCTACGTACAACAGCCCTAAACTCTGCTCTGTCCTGTGCCAATCTCACTGTCTCTGACATTCCCATCCCAATTACCCCAGTCACTGAATCAATCCACCTCCTAGAGGGCCTTCCCTTCCTGCACTGTCCCTCCACCCTCCCAAGGATGATGTCCCTCTCCAAGGACCAGTCCCTCCTTACAACATGTCCAAAGTATGTTGTTTTTTTTTATGTCCAAAGTATGTTAGACGGAGCCTCAGAAAGAATCCTTGCCTCCAAGGAGCCACCTGGTTTAACCCTCTCCAGGATGAATCTGTTTTCTTAGCAGTCCATGGTACCCTCAATACTCTTCTCCAGTACCACAGCTCAAAGGCATCAATTCTCCTTCTATCCTCTTTAGTCATTGTCCAGCTCTCTGATGCATAACAAGTGATTGAAAAGACCATGGCCTGTATCAGACACACCATAGTCTCCAGAAAGGCACCATTGCTCTTCAGTACTTTGGAGAGGTCCCTAACAGCAGACTTTCCCAGCAATGGGTAGAGGTCTGTGAAAGAGAGGAAGACCCTCAACAAGTTGGACTAATACAGTGACTCTAACAATGAGTTCAAGCATGGTGGGGATCGTGAGGAGGTACAGGATAAGGCAGGGTTCTAATCTGCTGCTCATAGAGTCCTAGGGCTTGATAGCAGGTAGCAACAACTAATAAAGTCCCTTATCTACTGGAACATAGTATCTGAAGACAGAGGCCATGGCTCCAGTCTCCTCTGTTTTGAACTGAATGCTTCCTGGTCTCTGAGACAAAGGCCTCCTACAAACCGACCATGAGATGCTCTTGCCTCTCTCTGAAGGTCTCCTCTGGGCCCTTTTCCAATCTCTGGCTGCACTCCTGTTAGTAACCTCTTCCCCGCAAACCAACAGGGTCCTTGTGTGTCCACAGGAAACACCAGTGTTCTCCCAGAAATCCAGAGGCAAATCCAAGGGTGCAAGGCCAAGTGTTCTTCTGCATCTTCTCAGCAGGAGGCACTTCTCAGTGGCGGCAGAGGGAAACTGACCAGGTCCTCTTTACATTTTCAGTTTCCTCTCACTTTGCTGCTTTGGGGGTGTGGAAAGGATGTATATGCATATTGTTAACATGCTCAACTGCTACCAGAAAAGTTGGGGGTTCAAGTCCATCCAGAGGCATCTCTGAAGAAGAATTTTGTTTCTTTAGACTGTTTTAAGAGCTGGCCAATGGCTGATGATGACAGGAACTGATACCTTTGAACTGTGGTGTTGGAGAAGAGTGCTGAAGAACCCATGGACTGACAAAAGAATAAACATATATGTGTCCTGGAGAAGGTGCAGCCGGAGTGCTCTTTGGAGGCAAAGATGATGAAAATTCCTCTCACATATTTTGTGCATGGTGTTAGGAGAGGTTATTCCTTAGAGAAGGACTTTATGCTTGGAAAGGTGAAGGAGAAGAAGACGCTCAACCTGGTGGACTGACATAGTGACTGCAGTAATGGGCTTGAATATGTCAGAAATTGTGAGGATGGCAGAGGATAGGGTAGGGTTCAGACCACTATTTATAGGATCACTATCAGTAGACTGGGCTGCACCTAACAACAACAACAACAGCTCTAGACTGCTGGATCAGACCCTAGGCTGTTCACCTCCACCCTTCCCCCAGGCTCAGGAGAGCTTAGGAGATACAGATGGCATAAACAAGAGTTACACCAGCTGCATTAGGCATATAAGATACTCTTCCCTCCTTCAGATCTTCATTGGGCTCAACTAGAAGCATTTCCCCTGAAGGGCCCAGATGGTGAGCCAAGTCCTCATCCAGAAAGGCCTTCTCAATGGTCCCAGCTCCTTTTCCCTAATCCAGTTCGGCCAACCCTGTGGAACATGAGCTTCTGACCCAAGCTTTGGGTCTCCCATTCCTGCCCATCTCCCTAATTGAAGAGAAAACAAAACACCCTCCAGGGTCATCCAGTTTACATAGTATTTCACGAGTTCCTTGTTTTTCCAATGCAGCATAGTATTCCATTGTGTGAATATACTATAGCTTCTCTCCATTCATTTCTTGATGGGCACTTGGATTGTTTCCAGCTCTTTGCTATTGCAAACAAAGCCACAATAAACATGGGTGTGCTTGGGTGGCAGTTCTGGTTTCTTTAGAGTAAATTCCCAGTAGTGGAATGGCTAGTTTTTCTAATTGCAACTTTTTTTTTTTGCAACTTTTTGAGAAAGTGTCATACAGTCTTCCATAGTGGTTGCACCATTTTACACTCTCACCAACAGTGGGTTCAAGTTTCTCCATAACTTCGCCAGCATTTGATGTTTGCTGTTCTGTTAAATTTTGCTCTTCTTACTGGAGTGAGATGAAACCTCATAGTTGTTTTGTTTTGCATCTCTTTTGAGCTAGGGATTTTGAACATTTCTTCATGTGTTATGCTGAGTGAAATATCTCAGTCACAAAAGGACAAATATTGCATAGGGCCACTGTTGTAAAATGTGACAGACATTGGGGTTGAGGAAAGACAGAGAAGGAGGGGAAGAATGATGCGTTGAAACAGATGAAGGAGAGAACGGTTTAAACAGGATATATGATTGGGTATTATTGTCATGATAGGAATCCAGAATGAAGACCGAACAGTAGCGTGGGCATGGGGTAGGGGGAATGGACTGCATAAAAAGTGAAAGTTTTTCCTTCTACTTTTCAAGAAGAGTGAATTGGGGGGAGGGGTGGGCAGGGAGAAAAATACTATAATGAATGATTGGAAACCTTAAGTTTCTATAAACTTTCATTAAACTTTTTCTCTCTATTGGCTCTAGGGGGAAAAATAGCTTCTCTCTTCTTTCAGTATTTGTGTTTGGGGATTTTTTTAAATTTTTTTTAAAATTATTATTCTTTTTGTGTGTGCCATCAAATCAGATCTGACTGGGACAGGAGGAGATTGTCCTTCCTTCTCCAGCAGAGCATCTGGTGGATTCAAACTGCACACCTCTGGGACTGCAGTGCAGCTTCTTGCTACCAGGCCACCAGAGATCACCTCTTTCAGTATTTGTGATCCAGGTGGTCCTTAGAGGTCTCTGCATATCAGGACACCTTCTCAGTGCATTGATCCTGAGTCAGAAGGTTATGATCCATTCCTTGCTCTTCTTTCTTGGTCCTTTTCTATGATCCTTCTCTTCCTCTCTACAACTGATGTAAATTGTATGACAAGAGAACTTCCTTTACAAGGACCAAGCAGTCCACCCTAACCCTCTCACAATTTACTGATCAGATGACGTGAGGAAGGTGTTTATATACAAGCTCTCATACTCATGGCTCAGGCAAGTTGACCCACACCAAGGGGGAGGAGAAGGGAAACGGAAGCGAAAACACAATAGCACCCATGATACTGGCCACAATTCCACTTATGACATTGGCCACAATTCCACTCATGACATTGGTCAAAATTCCACCCATGACACTAGCCACAATTCCACCCATGACATTGGCTATGAGTCAGAGCCTGGACAAATGGCAACTAATGACAACAGTGTGCAGAAGGCTGACCACATAAATGTAAAAATGCATGCATAGCATGTGTGCCTAAAAATCTAATAGGAATGACAATCATAAAACAAACAACTGGGAGAGCTCTGGTGGCCTAGTGGCAAGAATCTTTACTTCAATCCCAGAGGTGTACCGTTTGAATCCACCAGATACTCTGCTGGAGAAGGAGGAACAATCTCCTCCTGTACCAGTCAGATCTGATTTGACAGTTGTTCTTGTTATATGCCATCGAGTCGCTTGCAACTCATAGCGACTGTATGTACAACAGCCCTAAACTCTGCTCTATCCAGTGACAATCTCACTGCCACTGACACACCCATCCCGATTACCCCAGTCACTGAATCAATCCACCTCATAGAGGATCTTCCCCTTCTGTGCCGTTCATCCACCCTCCCGAGCATCATGACCCTCTCCAAGGACCTCTCCCTCCTTACAATATGTCCAAAGTATGTCAAACGAAGCCTCAGAATCCTAACCTCCAAGGAGCAGCCTGGTTTAACCCTTTCCAGCATGAATCTGTTTGTTTTCTTGGCAGTCCATGGTACTCTCAATACTCTTCTACAGCACCACAGCTCAAAGGCGTCAATTCTTCTATCCTCCCTAGTCATTGTCCAACTCTCTGATGCATAACAAGTGATTGCAAAGACCATAACCTGTATCAGATGTACTTTAGTCTCCAGAGTGACACCATTGCTCTTCAGTATCCTGAGAGGTCCCTAACAGCAGACTTCCCCATCGCAATATGTTTTTTTATTTCCTGGCTACTGGTGCCAAGAGTGTTGACCGTGGAGCCAAGCAGAATAAAGTTGTTAACAATCTCAATCTCTTCACCATCCATCCTGATGTTGCCAATTGGTCGAGTGGTGAGAACCTTTGTCTTCTTGACATTGAGCCTCATTCCATACTGAAGGCTGCAGCCTTGACCCTCTGCAGCAAGCATTTCAGGTCCTCCCCAGTTTCAGCAAACAGGGTTTTGTCATCTGCATAATGCAGATTGTTAATAGATCTTCCACCAATCCTGACAGCACACTTCTCCTTAGAGCCCAGCCTCCCGGATAACCTGGTCTGCATACAGGTTGAAATGGTGCATAGGCCCAGAGGTATGGAGTTCAAATCCACCAGATGCTCTACTGGAGAAGGAGGGGGCAATCTCCTCCTGTACAAGTCAGATCTGATTTGACAGTACACATAAAAATAATACAATAAAAATTTTAAAAAAAGGTACAGAGATAGGATGCATCCCTGGCGT
>NW_006399787.1:8400873-8401464 GCF_000299155.1 Elephantulus edwardii
TATTAAATTTTATTAGTTTTAATGAACATTTACAGAGTTTTTGGGTTTTCATTCATTCATTGTTGCACTGTTTTCTCTACCCTCCTCCCCAGTTCGTTCTTCTCCCCCCCGCCCCATGTCTGTTTTAATTGTCCAATTGCCACAGTGCTTGTCAAAGCCAGTTCTGATTAATCTCCTTTGTCAGTGTGTATTCCCAGTCTTGGGAGCATCGAGGAAGAGACTGTTCACTACCTAGTGGAGGAGTTGTCTCATTATTGCTCCAAAACCTACCTCCACATCACAAACTTGGCCCTAGATGTGTCTGGAATCTTACAATAGGGTTATAGGGTTTGTTCTGGAAACAAAGATAAAAGATCTGGAAACAAAGAAAATATATATATATGCTATGCATCAGAGAACTGGACAATGACTAAGGATGACAGAAGAAGAATTTGATGCCTTTGAGCTGTGGTGCTGGAGAAGTCTGTTCAAGACGACCAAGAAAACAAATCGGTCTGTCTTGTTGTTGTTGTTGTTATGTGCCATCGAGTCGTTTCCGACTCATAGCGACCCTATGCACAACAGCTCTAAACCCTGCTCTATCCTGCGCCA
>NW_006399787.1:8402689-8409608 GCF_000299155.1 Elephantulus edwardii
CATTGTAGTATTTTGCTTTGTCATCCTGTGCTGCCTTTTGGAATCTTCTGTTCAGCTCTTTAGTATCTTGAATTCTTCCTTGTGCTTTGGCTTCTCTGCGCTCCAGTGCAATATTCAGAGTTTCTTCTAACATCCATTTTGGTCTTTTCTTCCTCTTCTGTCTTCGTAATGACCGTCTGCACTCTTCCTGGATGATAGATTTGACGGTACACACACACACAAACTAATAAAATAAAAAAATTTTTAAAACCCTCTATAAACAAACAAACACAAAAAACCTAACTGTTCAGAAAGTCAGAAGGACACTTTGCTGACCAGGGTTCCCCCGCTGTGTGTGCCACCCTGGCCCTTGTCTCCTTCATTCAGATCAGTACCTGAAGATTCCCTCCCCACGCCGCACCTCCAGGGGCCACTGTTTCTTTTCAGTGTTCACATTTCCTTCCAGGATATTCTATTGTCTTTTCACTTAGGAGCTGCCCCTATGCTCACATGGCTGGGTGACACTGGTGACCTTTCATCAAGCGCCACGCACATGCCCACCACCTTCCTTTATATCATCTTATATAATCCTCATAACCTGCCTGCTAGACACTATCATCTCTATTTTACAGAAGAGAAATTCTGAAGCTCAGAGATGGTCCCAGGGCACCTGAGCGACAGAAGCTGGAGTTCAAACCAGGTGAGGCTGTCAATCTGCAGATCTAAGCTGTCCCTGGTGTGAGGACTCAGAAAGAGCTGTCATGGCTGAGGTCTCCTCTACATGCTTTTAGAATGCAGGACCCATCCTCTGCCTCTGGTCAGATAATGGGAGTGTGCCTGCCACCTCCACATTGTCATCTGATTGAAGAGAGAGTCCCTAAGAGGCAGGGGACGAGAAGGAGACACAGGACCTGTCTGCGTTGCCTGGCTCTTAATGCACCAAGCAGGTGAAGGCGGGCCACTAAAGAGCAGGGATGCTGTAGAAACCATCTCTTTGCCCACTCACTGCCTTTGTTCTTGATCCCCAGGATATGATTATTCATTTACTCAAAGGTAAAATTGAAAGGGATAGTAAGGAAAAAGAAAATAAAAAAGAGGAAGAAGTGACCAGAAGCATTCTCTTCCTTGGTGGTTGTTGTTAGGTGCTGTCGAGAATGACTCCTAGTGACCCTGTGAGCCACAAATCTGTACTCTGTCCTATCCAGTGCCATCCTCATTCTCTCTGACATACTCGAGCCCATTACAGCGGTCACTGTCAAGTTCATTGAGGTTCTTCCTCTCTTTCATTGACCCTCCACCTTTCTAAGCTTGATGTCCCTCTCCAAGCAATAGCCTCTACTAGCAACTCTAAAGTATATGAGACAAAGGAGCACTCTGATGTCACACATGTCAAGACCTATCTGTTCTTTTTTAAAATGATTTTTATTCTTTTTTGTGTCTGTACCATCAAGTGAGGAGAAATGTGGCATTAGAATTGGTGGAAGATATATCAACAATCTGCGTTAAGGAGATGACACAACCCTGCTTGCTGAAACTGAGGAGGATCTGAAGTGCTTGCTGCAGAGGGTCAAGGACTGCAGCCTTCAGTATGGATTGAGGCTTTATGTCAAGAAGACAAAGATTCTCACCACTGGACCAACTGGCAGCATCATGATGGATGGTGAAGAGATTGAGATTGTTCACAGCTTTAGTCTACTTGGCTCCACAATTAACACTCTTGGCACCAGCAGCCAGGAAATTAAAAGACGTATTGCAATGGGAAAGTCCGCTGTTAGGGACCGCTCTAAAGTACTGAAGAGCAACAGTGTCTCTCTGGAGACTAAAGTGTGCCTGATACAGGCCATGGTCTTTGCAATCACATGTTATGCGTCAGAGAGTTGGACAATGACTAGGGAGGATAGAAGGAGAATTGATGCCTTTGAGCTCTGGTGTTGGAGAAGAGTATTGAGGGTACTATGGACTGATAAGAAAACAATCAGATTCATCCTGGAAAGGGTTAAACCAGGCTGTTCCTTGGAGGCAAGGATTCTGAGGCTTCGTCTGACATACTTTGGCCATGTTGTAAGGAGAGACCGATCCTTGGAGAGGGACATCATGCTTGGGAGGGTGGAGGGCAGGCGCAGGAGGGGAAGGCCCTCTGGAAAATGGATTGATTCAGTGACTGGGGTAATCAGGATGAGTGTGTCGGAGACAGTGAGATTGGCACAGGACAGAACAGAGTTTAGGGCTGTTGTACATAGGGTCACTATGAGTCGCAAGCGACTTGATGGCACATAACAACAACAACAACCATCAAATTGGATCTGACTGCTACAGAAGGAGATTGCCCCCTCCTTCTCCAGCAGAGCATCTGGTGAACTCGAACTGTGTACCTCTGGGATTGCAGTGCAGCTTCTTGCCAGTAGGCCACCAGAGCTCCCTAAGACCTATCTGTTCTTTTGACAGTTTATGGACTATCCAGTTCTCTTTTTCAACACCACAACTTAAAGGCATCTATTCTTCTTCTGCCATCCTTAGTCACTGTTCAGTTTTCAGATTCACAGCAAGTCATTGAAAAGACCAGAGCCTGAATCAGGCATCCCTTGGACCTCAAACTGACATCATTGCTCTTCAGTAATTTAGAGAGGTCCCTGACTGCAGACTTTTTCAGTGCAACACATCTCCTGATTTCTTAACTTCTGGTACCAAGTGTATTGATTCTGGATCTAAGTAACATGAAGTCCTTCACCATTTCAATCTTTTCTCCATCCATCATGATGTTGCCTTTCACTCCAGTGGTGAGAATTTCTGTGTCCTTCATGTTGAAATATAATCCACACTGAGGGCTATAGTCATTGATCTTCTGTAGCAAATGTTTCAAATCCTTTTCATTTACATAAAGCAAGGCTGTGCAATTTGCATAATGCCAGTTGTTGAAGCATCTTCCTCCAATCCTGATGCCACATTCTTCTTCATAGAGTCCAGCTTCTCAAAAGACTTACAGATAACCCTCCAGCAGGTTTTCAGACACAGTAAATAGCACTCATCTTTCTCCTGTGGAGCAGCTTCTGGATTTGAACTGCATATCTTTGCATTCACAGTGCAATTCCTTGCCATTAAGCCACCAGGATGGATTGAGAAGTTGTGGTACATTCATACAATGGAATACTACACAGCAGGCAGGAGCAATCATTTTGTAAATTACTACCTAACTTGGGAGGGAACGGGGAGCATTATGCTGAGTGAACTAACTCAGTCCCATAACGACAAATACTGTATAAAACCATTACCGTAGAATGAGCATGAGGATCCAAGGCGGGGAGGAGGGGTTTTGAAAATAGAGGGGTGAAGATGGGGGTTAGGGTGTTAATCATAGGGTTGCACAATTTGATGGGTGAGTGAGGTGAAGGAAGTGAGAAGGATCTTTTGTGACAAACAATGTATTCAAACTTTGTAAATAAATCAAAGTAATAAAAAAATAAAAATAAGTATATCACATATAAATTCTAAAACAATATCTATGAACTTTAGGGGAAGAAAAAAGAAAGAAATGCATAAGGAGAGCATCTGTAAAGGAGGGTGGGCAGCAGCTTAGGAAGGGTGACAAGGTCAGATGAAAAAGAAGGGGTAGGTGCCCACCAAAGTCCCTGTTGTTGTCAGGTGTCCCACCACGCTCAAGGTCATTATTATGTCCACTGTGTCGGTTGCTCTCATGAAGTGTCACCTTCTCTTTCACCGGCCCTCTACTTCTCCAAGCTTGACATCTACCTCCAAGGCCTGGTGCTTCCTAACAACATGCCCAAAGCATGGGAGACCAATTTCACCATCTTTGCCTCTAAGGAGCATCTAGGTTTTACTTCCTTCAGAACAGACTTGCTTATTCTTTCGGCAGTCCACGATATATTTGATAATCTTCACCAACACCATAATTCAAAGGCAGTAATTCTTTGTTGTTGTTGTGTGCTGTCAAGTTGCCTACAACCCTGTGTACAACAGCTCTGAAGCTTGCCCTGCCCTGAGCCAGTCTCACTGACTCCAACACACCTACCCCCATTGCCTTAGTTACTGTATCAATCCATCTCATCTGGAGTCTTCCTCTTCTGCACCATCCCTCCACCCTTCCAAGCATGATGTCCTTCTCCAAGGATCAGTCCCTCCTGGCCATGTGCCCAAAGTATTTGAAACAGAACTTCAAAATCCCAGCCTCCAAGGAGAAACTTGGTTTCACCTTCTCCAAGACAGACCAATTTTTTTCTTGGCAGTCCATGGTATATTCAAGACTCTTTTTCAGCACCACAACTCGAAGGCATCAATTCTTCTTCTATCATCCTTCATCATTATCCAGCTCTCTTCTTATGCATAGCAAGTAACTGGGAAGACCATGGACTGAATCAGGCACACCTTAGTCTCTAGACTGACATCATTGCTTCTCAGTACTCTGGAAAAGACCATAACAGCAGATTTACCTAAGGCAATTCTCCTTTTGATTTCCTGACTGCTGGTGCCAAAAATGTTGATTTGGAGCCAAGCCAGCTGTAACTGTTAACAACCTTAATCTCTTCTCCATCTATCATGGTGCTGTCTTTGTCTTCGTGATGTTGAGCTTCAATCCAAAAGCTCTTCAGGTTCACCTCAATTTCAGCAATCAAGGTTTTGTCATCTGCATATCATAGGTTGTTGAGTCTTTCTCCAATCATGATGCCACATTCCTCCCCATAAAGCCCTGCTTCCCGAATGACCTGTTCTGAATACAGATTGAAAACGTATGGGGACAAGATGTATCCCTGATTCACTCCTTTCCTAATTTTTTTTACACTCTCTTTTTTAAAAATTATTTTTGTGTGTTGTGTGTGTGTTTACTATCAGATCTGACTGGTACAGAAGGAGATTGTCCCTCCTTCTCCAGCGGAGCATCTGGTGGATTAGACCTTTCCTAATTTTGAACCATGCAGTGTTTCCTTGCTCTGTTTCAAGGACTGCTTCCTGGCCCAAGTATAGGTTTTCCATAAGCACAATCAAGTCACTCTGGGATTCCCAGATAACTCCTTCTGTAAATTTGGCCTGGAGAGCAGAGAAGAGGCAGAGTCCCTCCTTGTCCCCTCCAGGCAGCACCATGCACAAGGTGCATGCTGGACTTAAGATAAGAGACTAGAGAAGAATTTTTTGTTGTGAGTGTCAATTCTGCTTGCCTCTTTGATAGAAAAAGGGCGTGAAGTTGATTTGTGACTTAAAGAATTTAAGGTATTTCTTCTTTTAAAAACCAAATTTCTTATTTTGTGTGTGCGTACCTGACTGATACAGGAGAAGATTGCCCCTCCTTCTTCAGCAAAGAAGCTGGTGGATTTGAACCACATACTTCTTGGATTGCAGTGCAGCTTCTTGCCACTAGGCCACCAGCACCCCCTTAAAGAATTTAAGGTATTTCAAAGTCATAGTAACCACACTTTCCCTAAGCAATCTTGGTTTCTCTGGTAACCCGAGATCATTTATCCACAGCTCTCCCTTCTCCCTCCAAAGTAGTTAATAAACCATATTGTTGCTCTGTTTTTTGTTTTTTTTTACTACTCAGAAAGTAAAAGCATCATTTATTATAATTTAAGGACCCATCTACTAGAAAATACATCTTGATGGGCAACCTCCTCCCGTGTGATTTACTGACTCTGAAAACCTGCTAGAGGGTCAGACAGGAGTCTGTCCTGACTCGAAAGCACACAACAACAATGAGAAAATGTAAACCAAGAGGGGAAAGTTAAAGACACAAAACACATTAAATTAAGTTTACTTTTCTCAAACTATAGCTCTATTTTTATATGAGTTGGCTGGGTGACCTTACCAGTGTGACATCAGTAGTCAAAACATCACGGTGTCACTCTTGAACCAGAACAAAGAGAATCTTGAGTGATATTTATTGTCAGTTTTAATCATGTTGATGTTTGTGCCATTGAGCGGACCACAGCCCATAGTGACTCTACAAACAACAAATGGAAACCTTGCCCTCTCCTGTGCCATCCTCATGATCCCCTGCGGCCACTCACGGTAACCTTCCATCAGCTTCTGAGGCTATAAATCTTTATGGAAGAAGATTGCCTCTCTTCTCTCATGGGGTAGCTGGCCAGTGGCTTTGAACTGGTGAATTCTGAGTTAGTGTAGTTACCTTTAGGTGCTATAGAGTATAACTCATAGGAACCCTACAAACAACAGATCTGAACCCTGTCCTCTCCTGGGTCATCCTTATTATCATCCCTGACACACTTGAGCCCATCGCCACAGTCACTATATCTATCACGCTCATTGAGGGCTTTCCTGTCTTTGGCTGACCCTCCACCTTTCCAAGTATCATGTCCCTTTCCAAGGAACAGCCTCTCCTAACAACATGTTCAAAGCATGTGAGATAAAGCTTCACCATCCTTGCCTAGAAGGAGAATTATGGCTGCAGTTTTTCCAAGACATATCTAATTGTTCTTTTGACTACCCAGGGGACATTCGGTACGCTTCTCGAACATCACAACTCAAAGACATCAATCTTTCTTCATCATCTTTGTTCACTGTCCAGCTCTCAGATGCACAGTAGGTGACTGAAAAGATCATGGCCTGAATCACGTGCACTTTAGTCTTTAAACTGAAATTATAGCACTTCGGGACTTTGGAGAGGTCCCTGGCAATAGACCTTCCCAGTTGCTTTACGACCTCTGATATCCTGATTCCTGGTACCAAGGGTATTGGTAATGGATCAAGGTAATATGAAATTCTTAACAACTTCACTCTTTTCTCGGTCTATCATGATGTTGCCTAGTGGCCCTGTAAGGAAGATTTTTGCTTTCCTAACAGATCCATCCTTGTTGTTGTTGTTGTTATGTGCCGTGGAGTCGCTTGCGACTCATAGCGACCCTATGTACAACAGCCCTAAACTCTGCTCTGTCCTGTGCCAATCGCACTGTCTTTGACCCTCCCATCACAATTA
>NW_006399787.1:8412323-8426046 GCF_000299155.1 Elephantulus edwardii
AGGTAGAGGGACAGCGCAGGAGGGGAAGACCCTCTATGAGGTGGATTGATTCAGTGACTGGTGTAATCGGGATGGGTGTGTCAGAGGCATTGTGATTGGCACAGGATAGAGCAGGGTTTAGGGCTGTTGTACATATGGTCGCTATGAGTCACAAATGACTGGAGGGCACATAACAACAACAACAATGTTGAGGCACTTAACAACAACAACAACAACAACAACAACAACAATGTTGATATGTAACTCATTTTTAAAGGCTCAAGTGCTTTCAGCAAGCAAGGCTGTGTCATCTGCATAATGCAAGTTGTTGATGACTCACTAGGCCATCAGGGTTTCTTATCATGGAATAGTATCTGATTAGTTGTAAACAGCTTAAGTGTAGTTTTTCCTTAGATTATATAAAAGATTACATAAACACTGACAACAAAATTTTTTTGTTGTTAAACAAAACACTGAATTATATAGTATTATTGGTTGCATTATCAGAATGAGGTGGAAGCCTTTTTAAATTTTTTTACTTTGCTTTTAATTAGGACTTCATTCTCAAAGGAGTTATTGATTTAAATAACTTCATAAATACAAATAAGCTCACAAATATTTTTCACCACAAAATTATAGACAAAACAGCAAAAAAGTTTGACAGTATCAGTGACTACAAAAACATCAGCTGCAGTGCAAGCCACAAATGGTTCTTGTGAACAGTGTGCACAGATGCTGCGGTTGTTGTATACCATCAAGGAGGCTGGTGACTCCTAGAGACCCCTATAAACAATGACCCTGAACCCTGCCCTGTCTGTGCCATCCTCATCATCTCCTCCACACCTGGGACATTGTTACAGTCACTGTGTCAATGCATCATGTTGCGAGTGCTCCTCTCCTATTTTTCCTTTATATCTTCTCCTCTCCTATTTTGACCCTCCATCTTTCCTAGTATGATGCCATTCTCCCTGGTCACACCTTCTCCAAGACAGACTTGTACGTTCTGTTACAAGTCCATGGGACATTCTGTCTTCTACTCCAACAACATCAATTCTTCTTCCGTCATCCCTAGTCACTGTCTACCTTTCAAATGCATGGCAAGAAATCGAGAAGACCATGGCTTAGATCAGGCCTACCTCAATCTGAAACTGACATCATTGCTCTTCAACACTTTGAAGAGCTCCCTCACAGCAAATTTTCCCAATGCAAATATGCCTTTTGACTTTTTGACTGTTGATATCATGGGTGTCTCACAACTCGTGGTTACTGTGATGCTAAACACTGTGACACTGATGTGTCAAATGTGGTAACGGTTACCCCTGGTGGACAGTGTTTGGTGAAGATCCCCGATTAAAACAAGCTTGGAAGCAGGAGTGGCATCCACTTCCAAAATAGCTTGCCTCCGGACTCTATGCATGTGCAGAAATGAAGAAAGTTATACAAATGTTCAGGTCTTCTGTTCATAGGGTCGCTATGAATCGTCTATGACTCAGTGGCACTTAACAATAACAACACCACCATGCCTGTTAATTGTGAACCCAAGGAAGATGAAGCCCTTGACAGTTTCAATCTTTTCTCCATGTACCTGCTAGCGCAGCGGTGAGAACGTTCCTTTTCATATGTTGAGGTGTAATTTGTACCAAAGGCTGTATATAGTCTTTGATCTTCTGCATCAAATGTTTCACGTCCCCCTCACCTGCAGCAAGCAAGGTTAAGTCATGTGCACAACGCAGGTTGTTGGTGAATCTTCCTTCCTGATGTCACACTCTTCTTCACAGAGTCCAGCTTTTCATATGGTCTTTGAGCTTACACATTGAACAGATATGGAGTGAAACGAAGTACCATTGGAAGTAGGTCGTAATGACAGCTCTAACCAGCACGCATCCTTAGCTGTTATGGACCCTTACGTCTTATAACCGACTTGTAGCTGACCCTCCAGTGGGTTTTGTTGTTGGTTTTATAGCAAATATGCTTTATTTGAAAGGAGCTCTCTGGTGATAGCAAGCTAGGGTCTGATGGGCATCAGCTCCAGTGGGTTTTAAGAGACAGGACATCATGAGGGAGGCAATTGTCTATCATTCTTCCACAGAGCAGCTGGTGGACTTGAACTACAACCTGCTCCTGGTTGGCTGTGCAATTCCTTACCACTGAAGTCACCGGCGTGTGCATTAGAAAGGTCAATGCAACAATGAAAGAATCTTTTTAAAGAGAGAAGAGAACTGGGGTGGGGGGTGGGGGGAGGCAAGGGGGTATGGAAAAAATGTGTAAAAAAATGAATGAACAGAAATCCAAGTTTTCTGCAAACTTTCATTAAAATAGCAATAATTTAAAAAAAAGAAAGTTCAAAAGGAAAATACGTAGACATTTAGCCTTCAAATGCACTGATACCTGTGACCTGGACTCACAAAAAACCTCACCCCTGGTTTTGTGCTTATAACTGCCCACAGGAATATTTTTATTTAAAATTGCTACATTTGTGCTGAAGCAATGCACAAAAATGTGTAGAGACAAAAATAAAGAAAGAAATAAAAATGTAGCACATCCAAAAACTTCTCCAACAGGGTAAAAAGGGAAGCCACCAACTGGGAAAAAGTATTTGGTAATAACATATCAGATAAGGGACTTATATCCAGAATTTATTAAATACTTGAGCACCACAACAAGATAAAGGTAAATAATCCAAAAGAAAAATGGGCACAGGATATGAACAGACACTTCACCAAAGACGACATTCAGATGGCTAACAAGCACATGAAGAAATGTTCAAAATCTCTAGCTCTAAGAGAGATGCAAATCAAAACAACTATGAGATATCATCTCACCCCAGTCAGAATAGCAAAATTTAACAGAACAGCAAGCAACTAATGCTGGTGAGGTTGTGGAGAGACTGGAACCCTTATTCACTGCTAGTGGGAGTGTAAAATGGCACAACCACTGTGGAAGGCAGTATGGCGCTTTCTCAAAAAGTTGCAAATAGAGATACCATTTGACCCAGCAATTCCACCACTGGGAATATATCCCAAAGAGACCATAACTGACATCCAAGCAGATATATGCACACTCATGTTTATTGCTACTTTGTTCACAATAGCAAGGAGTTGGAAACAACCTAAGTGCCCACTAACAAACAAATGGATAAAGAAGATGTGGTATATTCACACAATGGAATACTATGCTTCATTGAAAAACAAGGAACTCATGCAATATTATTCAAAATGGTTGACTCTGGAAAACATTATGCAGAGTGAAATATCCCAGTCACAAAGGACAAATATTGCATGGTGCCACTCTTGTAAAAGAGGACTGACCTTGGGGTTGGGGAGAGACTGAGTAAGATGGGTTCAATAATGTATACTGCACTGAAACAGAGGAGGGAGAAAACTGTTTAAAAGAGATATGTGATTAGGTATTTCTGTCATGACAGGAGTCTAGAGCGATGGCTACATGGTGGAGTGGACCTGGGGGAGGTTTTGTAAAACAATGAAAGAATTTTTCTTTTACTTTTCCAAGAGGGTAGTGTTCTGGGGGAGGCTTGGGAGGGGAGAAATGTGCAACAATGAATGAATGGAAATCCAAAGCCTCTGTAAATTTTTACTGAAATTAATAATAAATTTAAATTTAAAAAAAGAAAGAAAGATTTTAAAAAATGTGTAAGAGACAGTCATTTTGGTCGTCCCCTCTGACAGTGTCACCCAGTAAGGTCAGCACCTCCCGAGCATGCGTCTAGGACACTGTGGGGTTGACCATAGAGCTTTTGGAATGGGTGGCTTGCTGGACCTAACACAACTCCAGTCAAATTCTGAACCCAGGTCTCTGTAGTTGGGACCTAGACACCAGCTATTTAAAATAAATAAGCCCCCACCCCCACCCCATGACTCTTGTGAGCACCAAGTCTGAGGATCCTAGGATGCCTGTCTGATGAAGGTGGGAGAGCTGGTGGGGGTATGAAAGGACTCGGAAGTGCAGGCAAAGAGGTTCGTTCGAGCAGTGAGAAGAGAAGGGAAGATGGGAGATGGACATGGGAAGTTTACAGACAGCAGAGGGGAAAGTGGGATGAGGGGAGACTCCTGATCACAGACACCCTCCTCAGCTCAAGTGGGAGGTTAAGGGGGTGCGTTTAGGGAGTCAGAGGGCAGAAGGTCTAAGGAGAGGCAGAAAGTTTGAAGCAGTATATGCATTAGGAGTTGCTGTTGTTGTGTGCCATCAAGTTGGATCCAACCCATAGCTAACTCTCTATTGCGTTTTCAGAAGCAGTTAATAACGTAGGAGAAGATTGTCTATCCTTCTCCCAGTGAATTCGAACCACCTGCCTACAAGACTGCAGCAGAGCTTCTTACCACTAGGCCAGCAGAAATCAGAATCACCATGGTGCACTCCACAGCGGTCACAGCTCTGGGGTTTAATCTTCCCTCAGGATCAGAGCTTCTCAGACACAGCTCTGTTGACATTAGGGGCTGGGTAGGGGCTGATTGGGGGCTGCCTTGGGCACTATAAGGTTGGCAGCATCATTAGCCTGTACCCACCAGAGCCAGTAAAATCATCACTCCCAAAAGTGACAACTATAGATGTCTCTAGACATTGTCACATGGGCAGTAAGCGGTCAAAACCCTTCCCAGTTGACAAGCACTGACTCAGTCTGTCTAGAGAAGAGGCAGGATGAAGACGTGGGAGCCGGGACTGGGCAACGGGACACAGTCACCAGCTGGAGAAAAGACACGGGCCAACAGTGTGGAAACCTCCAGAAGGAGGGGGCTTAGGGGTAGCAGGGGAAAGAAAACCCAGAAAGAAGGGAGCTGGGGTCAGGACCTGAGAATACAGGACTGAAGATGTCAGGGATGGAGCCTCAAGGCGAAGATCTAGGACGCGGCCACGAGGAGGGAGCCGAGAGCGGGTCCAGAGATAGTGTGGGCCCAGGTGGGGGAGGAGAGCAGAGGAAGATGAGGCCTGTGCTCTGGGAGGCAGGAGGGGCATGGAGGCTATCACGTGTAGCTGGCTGACACCCAGTTTCCACTTGGATCGATGACTATTGACTTGAACGGGAGAGGACAGATGCTCCATCCAAGCGGCCTCTGAACGCACAGTGGTTGAAGGCCCTGGAGGCATCATTTTCTCTTTGAGCCACATGTATCCAGAGTTGGACCAGAGCTGCCCTGGCCTTGATTTCACCACCATCTGAGTTAAGCGTGACTTTCCTCCTTCCCACGCCCACTCTGCCAGCTCTCCTTTAACATTCAGTACTGGGTCTTGTTCCCCTGAGGGGCCTGACCTGCCAGGTACCTGAGTTCAGAAGGGGCTCAACTTGAGTCTGTCTGATACCCCTCAAATGGGTTGAAGGGGATTTGACATGACTCATTACTAAGTCTTGGTATTTTCAATTACTTCCTATGACCTGAAAGTTGGACAATGAATAAGGAAGTCCTCACAATGGAAAACTATGCTGCATTGAAAAACAAGGAACACATGAAATATTATGCAAAATGGATGACCCTGAAGAACATTATGCTGAGTGAAATATCTCAGTCACAAAAGGATAAACACTGTACAGTGCCACTGTTGTAAAACAGGACTGTCATTGGGGTTGAGGGAAGACAGAGAAGAAGGGAAGGAATGATATATATACAATATATACACTGCATTGAAACAGATGAGGGAGAGAACTATTTAAAAGGGGTATATGATTGGGTATTATTGTCATGATAGGAGTCCATAATGAAGGCTGCACAGTGGAGTGGACTTGGAAGGAGGGATTGTATAACAATGAAAGAGTTTTTCTTTTACTTTTCAAGGAGAAGAGTGAATTGGGGGGAGGGGGTGGGCAGGGAGAAAAGTGCAACAATGAATGACTGGAAACCCTAAGTCTCTGTAAACTTTCATTAAAATTAATTAAAAAAAATTAAAAAAAGGAAGACCTGAGAAGAATCAATGCCTTTGAATTGTGTTGTTGGTGAAGAGTATTGAATATATCAAGGACTGCCAAAAAGAACAAACACATTTGTTTTGAGGGAAAGGCAACCAGAGTGCTTCTTAGAGCAAAGATAGTAAAACTATGTCTCCCTTCCTTTGGGCATATTTTCAAGAGGAAACAGTCCTTTAGAGAGAGGCTGGGGAAGGTAGAGGGCTGGAGAAAGATAGGAAGACCCCCAACAAGATGGATCGACAGTGACTGCTACATGGGCTTGGCCATGACCGAGATCGTGGGGTAACATGCCTTGTGCCTTGTATAACAGGGCAAGGTTCAGGCCACAATTCATTCAGCATGATGGTACCTAACAACAACAGTGGCATCTAGTCACAGCCAACTCTAGCTTACCCTCCAACAATTTTCAGTGGCTACAAACCATTCCTCTTCCTCCCTTGGTGCAGCTAGTGAATTCAAACTGTCTGTCTTGGGTTGACAGAGCAACTCCTTACCCATTAGGCCACCAGAGCTCCCATTTCTACATGAAGATCAATAGAATTTGTTTCTTTCTTTGGAAAAACCCAAACTCTATTTTGCCTTTAACATCTATGAAGAAGAGAAATTTCAGGGTACTCAAGAGATTTTGGACATGTTGTAAGGAGACACAGGTCTTTAGAGAGGGACATCATTTAGGTTGCAACACCCCCATGATACATCTTCAAGGATATGAACATGTACGGCCAAGCACAATCAATAAGAGTGCATCTAAATCCCAAAATCAATCTCCATAATAGTCTACGTGTTTCCTACTGCCAAAGGGGCCCTTTAGAGTAGTGAGAGAAGATCTTCACCCTGAAACCCACAGCGTCCCTTTTCAGCAGGAAGTAGCTAAGAGAATACGCCATCCCCTTTTCCTTATGACTCAGGGTGAAGTCTCTCTCAGGGAGGAGTGATAGGGAATGGCAAAGGACACACTGACAAAGAAGATTAATCAGAACTGGCTTTGACAAGCACTGTGGCATTTGGACAAGAACAAACTGGGAGGAGGGTAGAGAGAATAGTGCAACAAGGAATGAATGGAAACCCAAAATCTCTGTAAATGTTTATGAAAATTAATAAAATATAGAAAAAAAAATAAAAAAAAAAGAGAGGGACATCATGCTGGGTAGAGTAGAGGGACAGCGCAGGAGGGGAAGACTCTCTATGAGGTGCATTGATTCAGTGACTGGGGTAATCGGGATGGGTGTGTCAGAGGCAATGAGATTGGCACAGGATAGAGCATGGTTTAGGGCTGTTGTACACATGGTTGCTATGAGTCGCAAATGACTCAACGGCACATAACAACAACAACTCAAGAGTCATAGCATTAAAGCTAAAATCCTCAAGATCCATCCCCTCAAGTTGGCCTAGTGGGCGGCAGGTGGCAGGAGAAGCTTCATAAGGTACAGATGCTCCTTGAGGGCTGGGTAAACGGACACAGAGAGAAGGCCTGGCCTGAGATCCAAGAGTCTGCCTTGCTACCCTCTACTGTGTACCCACAAAATCCAAGAGTCTGAGTCACTCAGACAAGCCAGTTGCTTGTAGCTATTGACTTTGAGAAAACAAAGCACAGTCTCTAGATCTCAGGGTACCTCACAGCACCTCCCTCATGGGGTTGCCTGGCTGTCAGTGAGAGAATGCAGGTGAAATGCACACCTGGCAGAATCAGCACCCAGCAGCAGCTGCTGGCCACTCCGGGGATTCTACCAGGAAACTACTTCCGGAAAGGCCAGGAGCTGCTTGGCCTGTGTTCAAACCCAGCAAAGCTCTTCCTTCCTCTGAGCTCCTGAGTTTAGAACTGAGGACAATCCCCAAAGGAAACCTGTATGTACCAGGATGGATAGGCCAGTGAAGAGGACGAACAGGCCCGAGACAGGAATCCACTCTACAGAAGAAAAATGATGTCTAAGCACGAGAGACTTCCTTGCACATTTAAATAATTAATCTGCCTAACCAGGGGCCACTAGAGTTATCCATCACAGCAGATCCTTAAGAAAGGTTTTGTTTGTGGGGAGTCAGTCCTCAGACACCTGCAAGTCGTGCAGTTAACCTTCCTTTTAAACTCGTCTTAAAGAAGGCAGGCTTTTTCTGTAATAGTGGGATGGGGTGGGGGAGGACCACCTGGCTAAATTCAAGTCACTGTCAAGACTTCAGTTTTCCTGTTGGAACACTGATTCCTGAGACTTCTTATATAGAAGGCCATGCTGATTTGTCTTTTTAACTATAGTAGCTTACAAGGTGCTTTGGTGCTGGAAGCTAAGTCATCAGTAATTTAAATACCAGTAGAATCTCTCATGATTGACAGGTTTCAGAGCAGCCTCTAGACTAAAACAGATTTAGAAGCAAAGACTGGTTCTCTGCTTCTGAAAATCAGTCAGTGAAAACCTTATGAAGCACAACAAAGCATCGCCCAAGTCATTTGCTTTGTGTACCACCAGAAGGAATCCATTCTAGAGGGTAACCTCAGGTCTGATGGAGTGGAGGGCCACTGAGGGCAAGACAGACCTTTGTTGACATGAATTGGTGCAGTAGCCTTAACAATGGACTTGAACATGGCAGCTACTGTGACAAGAGCACAGGGCCAGCAGCATTTTGTTCTGTTGTACCCAAGGCCACCATGAGAAAGAGCTGTTTATCTGTAAGTAAGGTTGTTGTTGTTAGGTGCTATCAAGTCAAGTACGACCGATACTCACTCTGTGAAAAATAGATCTGGGCCCTTGTCCTAGCCTGTACCAGCCTCACAATCTCTGACAAACTCAAGCCCATTGCTGCTGTCATTGTGTGAATGTACCTGGTTGAGGGTCTTTCACCATCCCTCCACCTTTCCAAGCATGCTGTCCCTCTCCAGAAAATAACCTCTCCAAGCAACATGCCCAAAATATGTGAGATGAAGCTTTATCATCTTTTCCTCCAAGGAACAGTTTGGCTGCACCTTCTCCAAGACATAATTGTTTTTTCTTTTCACAGTCCATGGGATGTTCAGTACTATTCTCCAACACCACAGCTCAAAATACATTTATCTGTCAGTTTGTTGTATTGGGAGAATGATATGTTTTGAAGATAAGAGGGAAATGAAAAAGAAGAGGGAGGAGAATGAAGTCACAAATAAATGATGAGAGAGAATTCAGGCTTGAGTCCATTCTGATAAATCAAATTCTGCACATCTGATATCCATTCATGATACAGTTTCTAAATTCAGGTGTCACTAATTTAAACTGACCTTTCTTCCAAGTAGCCTGATTTTCCTATTTTCATAAATGATAGTTTTCTTTACTTGTTTCATTGATCATTCCTAGATGATGGAAAATCTTGTATATGTATGTTTCAACTCTCAGTCTCAAACACCCTTCTCCAGACAGACCCACCAGGTCAGCTGGAGCTGTGAAGCCAGAAGATCCCAGAGACTGTCCTCAAAGACACCAACCACACTAGGGGTCTTTTCAGATAATAGAATCAAAGCCCTGAGAAGTTGAGTGACTTGCTCATAGGTACAAATTAGAGAGGCAGGGTGCTTGGGAGTCGGTTTGGTGTTGTCTTAGATTGAGTTCTGCAAAACCAATAAGGCTTAAATATATATATATGGAGCTCTGGTGGACTAGTGGTAAGAAGTTGTGCTGTAATCCTTAAGAGGGTGTGTGTGTATGGGTGTATGTTTGTGGGTATGTGTGGAGGGGGGGAGGGGAAGGAAAAGAAGGGGAGGGGAGGGAAAGGGAGGGAAAGGGAGTGGAGTGGAAGGAAAGGGAGGGAAAGGGAGGGAAAGGGAGGGAAAGGGAGGGGAGTGAAAGGGAGTGGAGGGGAGTGAAAGGGAGGGGGGTGGAGAGGAGGGGAGAGGAGAGGAGGAGAGGAGGGAGGAGAGGAGGAGAGACCAATCTTTATCTCAAGGAAACAGCTCACTTGCTTGTAGATGGCAAGAAGTCCAGGCACAGGGCTCAGACACGAGGAGAGAGGCTTCTGACTTAAGAAGGCCAGGTGAGCTGGCTCAAGTGCACGAACAAGAGTTGGTAGTGATCCGTTGCAGGATCCAAATGGAGCAAAAGCAACTGGGGTTTTTCCAGACATCCATATATACCCAATGTACGCCACACCCCTACAGTGGCAAACTTTCTGCAGGTGCAACTTCCTTTCCACTGACTGGCTGCTTATGGTAGATCTTTTGGAGGTGATTACACTAACGATGTAAGGCCTCCTCACAGACGTTACTGTTATTCCATCAGATCTCATCATGGAGGTAGTTGCATAATATTGAATCTCATCGAGGGAATGACTACATCTTAGGAGCCAACCAGAGCATCACAGGCGGCCAAGAGGGAGAGCAGCATGGGGTTAGAGACACACTGAGTTAGTGACTGGTCTGGCACCCCATCCGCCACACTCTAGCACTACGTTGCTACCACAGCCCCTTTCTCTACAGCAGTTGATTTTCTTTTTTTTTTAATTGTGGTGGAAATATACGTAAAATGAAATTTGACTTTCCAACCATCTTCACATGCGTACATGTGCATGTTTAATGCCATGATGTTCATCATGTGGCTCAACCACCACCCTTGG
Source organism: Elephantulus edwardii (assembly GCF_000299155.1). Taxonomy (NCBI): domain Eukaryota; kingdom Metazoa; phylum Chordata; class Mammalia; order Macroscelidea; family Macroscelididae; genus Elephantulus; species Elephantulus edwardii. The sequence continues at coordinate 8,422,789 of NW_006399787.1, forward strand.
CCATTTCCAGAATTTTCCATCCCTCTTTTCCATTCCTCAGAGTGCCCTGAGCACCGAGTCCCCCCTTTCTCCTCCCTCCCACCTACTTATGGTAACCACAGGTAACCTTTCCCCTCCACACACCTGTCTATTCTGGTTATTTCATATTAAGGAGCTTGTAGAATGCCTGTCTTTTCGTGACTGACTTATTTCGCTCTGAATGCTTTCCAAGTCCGTTTATGTTGTCTCATGGGTCAAGAGACTATTTGTCTTTATGGTTAAGGAATATTTCTGTGATGGTTAGATCTTACGTGATCTCCTCTGGGACACTTCCCTCATTCATTCTTTCTCTTCATCCCTTTGAGACCTCCCTGGGGCCTCTGGCTGCAGAATGACTCAACAGCATATTGGCTTCACTGGCCTGCTTCCCTCAGCACCCATCAGAGCTGGGGCAAAAATCGATAATTAAACGTCTTGTCACAAGAAAGATTATTCAAATTTAGGCTGACCCAGGACAACTGATGGAAATCTCATCCCACACAAATTAGGGCATGGGAAATAATGATGAGTAATTAGTGCCTTTCAATCCATGAAGCATTTTATCCATTATTTTCTAGGTGGCATCCGTCATAATAAGAAGAGAAAGACTCTGCTGACCCAGGAATCGGGGCACTGGCTGAGGAGTGGCCATCTGGGATGGCTCAGAAGGCTTTGAGTTCAGGGAAGAACCATGGCTGGCATACACTCTGTGTAAATTAGAAAAAGGTGCCCCCAACAACTTAGTCACAACTGGTACACCACAGCTGAAAAAGAGAATGCTTTATAATCTATTTGAGTGAGTAGTATCTGTGGTCGTAAAAGTTTGAGAATAGATCTATCTCCAAGATACAACAATTGGTCTTCACTCATGTTCATGTGAAGCTTTAGTTGTTGTTGTTGTAAGGTACCCTTGAGTTGATTATGACGCACACTGACCCTATAAACCACTGATGTGAACCTCACCCTATTCTGTGCCATCCTCACAATCTCCACCGTGCTCAAACTCATTGTTGCAGTCTTGAGTCAATCCATCTTGTCAAGGTTCTTCTTCTCTTTTGCTGACCTGCCACCACTGCCAGCAGGATGTCTTTTTCCAAGGATTGGCTGCTGCTGACAATATGACCAAAGTATAAAGGAAAGCAAAGGCCCCAAGTGGAAACTAACCCACTGGGCCAGTAAGTAGCCCACAGGAACCACAGGCTTTTAACCAATCTGAGGCCAGAAGAGCTTGATGGCTTCCACCTGCTATTACTGACCACATGGAATAGGGATACAATAGAAGATCTCAGATAAGATGGAAGGAAAAGGCAGAACAAAATCCAAATTTCTTTAAACAGATCTACTGCGCAAGCAACCATTAAAAATAATAAAACAGAGAGAGAGAACTAACAAGCCAACAGTAGAGATAAAATGAAACCATTAAAAGCTCGATTTCTTTTCTAAAATTTTTATTGAGATTTTAATGAAAGTTTACTGATAATTGGATTTCCATTCATATCTATTTCTTTTTTAAAAAATTTTATTATTTTTATTATTATGTGTGTACCATCAGATCAGATCTGACTGCTACAGGAGGAGATTGTCCCTCCTTCTTCGGCAGAGCATCTGGTGGATTCAAACTACACACCTCTGGAATTTCTTGCCGGTAGGCCACAGAGCTCACCTCATATCTGTTTCTTATAGATACAGATGTTCTAGCAGGAACAGAAGATTCTTAGAGAAGGAAATACTCTTTTCTCCTCAAAGTCCTGGTTTGATTAGGATGGGCAAGTTTATTTGCTATCTAAAATAAATAGAGATAAAGGAAGGGGAAAAAACCACACAAAAACCAACAGATTTACTGGACTGATAAAGACTAGAGAAGCCTCCCCAAAATATGCTCTAAGATAGCCTTGTTCAAAGGCAAGCTTGTTCTGGTTGCCAGCTTTTAGCAAAAACAAACAAACAAACAAAAAACACAAAACAAAACAAACCAGAGTAACTTACAAAATAAATAGTATCATCCATTAAGAAATGTGCCTCCTTAAATGACTAACTTTGTGAGACCAAAGGGTCAACAGACGGCCAAAAGCAAAGACGCAAGAAGGACTGGGAAGCTGGACCGATGGAGACAGAACAAACAGAATGGAAAGGATGAGAATGGTGCCTCACTGTGAAAACTGTGAGCAATGTCATAGAAAAATCTGTAGACAGACTGTTTCACAAGAACCTAATCTGCTGTGTAAACTCACGTGAAAAAAAAAAAGAATTATTATTTTTTAAATGAAAGAAGTACCCCTCTGAGGAGATAATTTTCAAATGTCAACTCTCTCTTGGTCTTCTCAGCCACATACTCAACACACAGAACATTAGAAATATTTTGCTGGTAGTAGTTCTCCGTTTTACACTATCACAAAGGGGTGTGCGACACATGATGTTCTAGGGATACATTGGTAAATGAGATAGGCAAGTTCCTGCCCTCATGAAGAAGTAATATCATACTTCACTGATTCTAAGCTATACCAGTGATTCCCATTTTAATATCTTGGCCATCAGAATGCACCTTAAGTTGATGGCATGCTATAGTTTAATTTAATTAGTGGTTCCAAAAATAATGTTATATCTCACAATAGATTAATTTACAGGTTCAAAGGCAGATGGTAAATTAGTGTAGCAAGTCCACCAAGAGCTTTTTCATTTTCGTCCTGGACACCAGGAAAACTATACTTCCCAGCCACCCTTGCTGTCAGCTGTGCCCATATGACTCATTCTGACCAAAGGAATGTGGGCAGAAGTGATGTGAGCTTATCTGATCCACAAAATTCTCCCATGGTGCTCCTCCTCCCTCTCTGTGTGTCCTCCTATTTGCAGGACATAGGCAGAGGCTCTTGAAGGGGACCCCAAGGTCCTGGGGGAATGAAAACATCACTAATTTAAAGGAAAAATTTGCCTGTGGAACATCCCCCACCCAAAAAAAATATGTAGGCAAGATGGAAGCATTTAGTGTGTGTGTATAGGGGGGTGGAAATTTTCATCAAGTTTATTCTTACTCACTGCAACTCCGTGTGTGTCAGAGTAGAAATGGGGGTCTGTATTTTCAGTGACTAATCTTTCACTGGAAAGATCTTTCACTGGAAGAGATCGATATTTGTTCCTATCCCAAAGAAAGGCGACCCAACCGAAAGTGGAAACTACAGAACAATTTCACTGATTTCACATGCAAGCAAGATTTTACTGAAGATTATCCAAAAACGACTGGAA
>NW_006399787.1:8427141-8429456 GCF_000299155.1 Elephantulus edwardii
GACTGGGATAATTGGGATGCGAGTGTCAGAGACAGTGTGATTGGCACAGGACAGAGCGGAGTTTAGGGCTGTTGTACATAGGGTCGCTATGAGTCTCAGGTGACTCAACGGCACATAACAACAACAACAACAATCTTTCACTAATCGATCTCCAGGCTTTTCTTCCAAGCACCTCTGTGTGAACTTGAATTTTTTAACCTTTCTAGCTATGCATCTGAGAGCTGGACAATGAATAAGGCTGACAGAAGAAGAGTTGATGCCTTTGAGTTGTAGTGTTGGAGAAGAGCACTGAACATCCCATGGACGTCGAAAATAACAGACAGAGATGTCCTGGAAAAGGTGCAGCTGGAGTGTTCCTTGCAGGCAAGGGTGACAAAGCTTCATCTCTCATCCTCTGGACTTTTTCTAGGAGAGGCTATTCCTTGGAAAAGGATATCGTGCTTGGAAGTGGGGAGGGTCAGCGGAAGAGATGGACTGACACAGTGCGGCAGCAACGGGCTCTAGTGTATCAGAGATGGTGAGGATGACACACGATAGGCCCGGATTCACATCTGTGGTTCACAGGTCACTATGAGTAGTGCTCGGGTCAACGGTACCTAAAAACAAGTTGATTAAAAAGTTCAAAGCCACCAGTTGCTCCGAGGGAGAAAGATGGGCAATCTCCTCCCATGAAATTTATTGCCTCTGAAAACCCGTTTGTCGTTATGAGTTTGATTCATCTTGCTGACACGTAACAGACTGTTAGGAAGGATCATCCTTCTTTGCCAAGAACCAGACTCATCTCTCTGGAGCTTCTAGTTAGAGTTCACAGAGCTCTACCCCTCAGAACCCACTGAGCGCAGGGAGGTCCCCTCCCACCTGACAGTGTCCTGCATGGCTGAGGCCAGCTTCCACCTCTCTGAGTCCTCACCCTGCCAGGATCAGCATCCCCTGGGTCTAGAATCACTGCTCCTCATGCTGATTGTACTCCAAGAAGACTAATCCATCTGGTCGTCCGGGCCTCTTCAGGAAAGTCTCTGAACTAAGCACAATAGATTAGTACCACCTCCCTCCTCCTAGACACTATACTTCTATTGATACAACCCAAGATGGCATTGGCATATAAGGATGTTGGCTGGCACTTCACTCATTTCATGATGAGACATCTGAGATTCTCGGTATGTGCTATTTCAGACCTCACTGTCCACGTCCCACCTGTGTTCACCCAGGAGGACCCTGTGCAGACTCAGTGAGCAGACAGTACTCCCATGCACCCACTGGTCATGACAGGGACCTTCCTGTGTGGGCTACACACACAGCAGGGGGGACATGGGAAGCTTGATGCTTCCATCACCCACATCACTTTCTGACTCATTTATTCAGACTTTGTATTAAGGAGCAGTCCGGGCAGGTGACAAAGAGACAGTTTAGGTAGCCAAGTGACAATGGTTCAGAAATTCTAATCATCCCCATGTCCAGAAGTCTTCCTCTGTGCTAAGTATGGGTCTCGCTGTGCTGAGCCATTTATTCCCGAGAAGAACATGTTGAAGCAGGTGCTGTCATCCTCCCATTTTACAGATGAGGAAACTGAGGGCCAGAAGTAGCATGTGTCTTGGCAGGGATCACTCAATTCAAAAGTGCTATAGTGAGTTAAGATGAACCAGGAAAGGAATCCTGACATACCTCTGCTCAAAACTTCCAGGGGAAAACCCAACAACAACAATGAAACAAACAAAAAATCTTCCAGGGACTTCCCATCACATGCCTAATATGTCATAGAGGAGCTGTGCCCCTAAAATACATACTGGCATTCTGGCCCCCATGCAATGGCATGTAATCTAATATAAGGTGGCCAATTGATGAGTTAAGTCATATCACAATAGGGTGCTCCCTAAACCCAAGCACTTCTGAGTTAGATAACAGAGGTACACACACCCCCATAGGGGACAGAAGCCATGTGAACCTAGCTAAGGACAGCCCCACACTCACAGCAGGTGGACCCAAGAGGGCCAAGGTCCTGGACTATGAGAAAACATATTTCTACATTTTAAAGCAACGTTGTACATAGGTTTTTCAGAGGCCTGCCATTTCAGAAGTGGATGGCTAATCCTTCTTCCTGTTTGTTGTTGTTGTTGTGTGCCGTCGAGTTGCTTGTGACTCATAGCGACCCTATCCTTCTTCCTAGTCTGTCTTAATCTGAATGTTTAGGAGTATCTGACAGACAGCAATTTGTGGAGCAATGAAAGATAAATCCCTTATTGTGGAGTTAACCATTAGCTACAGTGTAGTCCCTGCCCTTAGCCCAGTCCCTTGACCCACTTATTTCCCAGCTCCAC
>NW_006399787.1:8431779-8455391 GCF_000299155.1 Elephantulus edwardii
AACAACAACAACAACAACAACATTTTAAAACCACCCACTCGTGGTATTTTTGTTACAGCAGCACTAAAAGACTCTGAAAAACACACTGCCTCTTATTTTGGGCTGTTGTCATACATATAATGCCTAATCATATATTCCTGCTAGACGTATCATTGCAAAGAGGGCTAGGGGAGGGCAGAGGTAGTAATGGTGCAGCAATGAATGAATATTTTTTAAAAAGTGAATGGGAAATGGGGAGGGAGAGGGCGTAAAATGTGAAACAATGAATGAATGAAAATCCAACTTCTTTGGAAACATTCATTTAAATCACAATGAAAATAAAATTCTATTTAGGAAAAAAAAAAAACCCAAAACCAATTGCCAACATGTCAGAATCAATTCATAGCTGACCTTCTAGTGAGTTTTTAAAGGCATGGAAGGAAATTGCCTATCTTTAACCTGAGGAGCAGCTTGTGGATTCAAACTGCCTACCCTTAGGTTGGCAGCTCCTTACCTACTAGGCCACCAGAGCATGAGTCCTCCCTACAGCAGTTTGAAGGGCCCTCCAGGATCTGACCTTGATACCTCTGGGAGACCATCTTCTGCCTCCTGTGGTCACGTCACACAGCAGGACCACTGCTATTTCTGGAGCATACACCCACACACACACACCCCCACACACCCCTTGGCGTCTTTGCTCTCTGTAGAGTTCTGTATGTTGCATTTCCTGATGTACACTCCAAGCACACAGTAGGTGCTCAAGAAATACTTGTTGAATGGGCAAAGCTAGTGAAAGTCTGAGAACTGAACAGGAGGCTAGGATGTCTAACTAAAGATAGCTCCCAAATCCAACATCTCCTCAGAATGTGACAGCCCTGGGCCTGTGGACAGCACAGACCACAGTCAGAGAGAGTGGCCAGGCGGTGCCCCACCCCAGAGCCCCAGACACCCAGGACAGAGCCTCCAGAGCTGTGAAGGAGCAACACCAACACCAATTCTACTAGAATTCTGCAAAGCCAGTTTAGAGCCCTTGCGACTGGTGTATAGGTATTTCTCACTTTCTGGGTTGGCTGGTTGTTGGTTTGCTTGCTTGCATGCCCGTTTGTTTATTTTACAGTACTCCAAACTACGTGATGTGCTTGGCAAACAACTTAAAAAGGTGTGTGTCTGAGATCTACTTACTGAGCAACGGAGTGTCAAAATGTTAAAAAAATACATGTTAACACAAAAATTAACGCGATTCATGAAACCTTGTGGTAAGTGGGGTTAAGAAGAGGTAGCCTGACTTGAGAGTAGGGGCCACTGACCAGCAGGAAGGCTGTCTCCCCACGTACCTGAAAACTGGCCCCTGTTCTCCCTACCATCCAGAGAGGGAGGGCACACAGGATCTGGCACGCGGCTTCTGACCCAGCCCACCCTGAGTTTGCCGGGTCACTTAGACTGTGCAACCAGTTCTTGAATCTCTCCACGCCTCTGTTTATTCATCTGTAAAATGGGTCCTATAGAAGTATCTACCGTATGACATCCCCCCCAAGATTAAATGACACAATAAACAAAAACTGTGTAAGCCATGCCCACAGATGGTAAAGGCTCAGTGAACATTGTCAATTCTTGCAGTGTCAACTCAAAGTCATGGCAACTTTACGCATAATGGAGTGAAAAACACAGCCAGCCGCTGTTGTCAATCTGTCTCACGAAGGGGTGTCCATCCCTTCAAAGGCCTTCTATCCACCATACCTGAGGGGGTTCTGCAGGGATCAATCCCTTCTGACGATGCATCCTGTGTACACACCAGCTAGGATTCTACAGCCTCCCATCTCCTGGGGGCAGGGTCTTTTACCCACAGCAAGAATGGTACCTGGCAACTGTCTCCTCTGCAAACCGAGTATAAGAATGAAATGAGGACGGGGCATGTGTGCACGTGTTTTAGAAAGAGGTGGCAGGGGCGGGGTCACTCTCAGGCTTCTTGGCCCTCCCATGTCTGGGTTTTGGGGGAGGGGCTGATTCCCCCCCCAAACCAGCCTGTCCTTGGAGCTGTCACTTATCTCACTGACTTCTCCAGACGGGGCATTTTGACTATCGATCTGATAAATAAACAGGCTGGTGGCTCGATCAAAATGTTATTTTGCATTTCAATTACTGCTCACTAATGCAACCTTCATCCCGCCAAGATGCTGCTGGCAATGACATCGGCCCCAACACACCGGTCTCAGAGCTGGGACCTCCCTGGCCAGCACCAAGCTGGACAATGGCTCTCGCTCCTTTGTGGACAGACGGGGCAAACACAGAGGAGAGGAAGGATCCTGGGAGCAGAGAACTGGCAGACAGAAGCGAGGGCAGGGGCAGGGGCTGCTGTCCCCAGCTGTGTCTTCTAGAAAGAGTCCCTACGGCTATAGTTGTGCCACATGGGGGCCAATTGCCCTAGCAGGCGCCTCTGCATCTGTAAACTGGACCAAGACACGGTGCTGTTTTATTGCATTGTCGTAAGGAGACAATGAGAAAATATATGAGTAAACTTCGTTCTCCCTTAAGCACTCACTATGAGTCAAGGAAGCTTTCATAGTTCAACAGTCAAATGGCTGGCTACAGATTGAAAGGTTGGTGGTTCAATCCCATCAACAGCTCTGCAGGAGAAAAGATCTGGTGAACTGCTCCTGTAAAGATTGTTATTGTTGTTAAGTGCTGTCAAGTCATAGGTGACTCATAGCGACCCTATTAATGAAAGACCTGAATACTTGTATAATTTTCATCATTTCTCCAGGTTCATAGTTTCCCGAGGCAAGCCATTTTGGAAGTGGATGCCATTCCTGCTTCCAAGCTTGTTTTAACTGGGGAGCTCCACCAAACACTGTCTACCATGGGTAACTATTATCACATTTGACATATCAGTGCCACCGTGTTCAGCTTCACAGCAACCACGAGTTACCTCTGTACAGCAAGTGGACAGACCAGGGCTATACAACCTAGAAGAATGTTTGACCAAAAACAATTAAAAACAGGCCTGAGGGCCGTGGATTAGAATCACTCACCTTGGGCTTGGTAGCATCACTTTCTGTCCACTAAGCCAACTACAGTGTAGGAAACCCTCTGACACAATCTAATTTGTCCTATAGTGGCGTTATGAGTCAGAATCAGTTGGACGGCACACAACAGTGACAACAGCATAAGTATGGAGCAGTGGTGATTCAGTGGGAGAATTCCTACCTTTCATGCCAGAGACCTGGGTTCAATTCCTGGCAATGCATGTCATGCAGAGTCACTACTGTCTGTCAGCAGAGACATTCATGTTGCTATGATGCTCAACAGTTTTCAATGGTGTTTCCAGACTAAGACTAGGAAGAAAGGCCTGGTGATCTAGTGCTAAAAATCAAGTGATGAAAATTCTAGGAAGCACAAGGGTCCAGCCCAAGACCAGTAGTGGGAGTGGCGCAAGGGCGAGCAGTATCTTGTACCATTAAGTATGAGATTGTGACGATTCGGGGATGACCTGATGGCAGCTCACAAATCATCCTGGTTACTATGGGTACGACCACCACGGGCTTCGGGCACGTCTACATGGACAGCACTGCCCACCTACAACTTGTGTTCCTTGGTTGAACTGAAGGCACATTTTGCCTGTTCAGGCCAAGTGCCACACTCTTCTGTCCTCTTCCTTCGAGCACACAGAACAAATGTGTTTCTTTCTGCCTGTCTGTCTCTGTGTCACATACATGCAAGAATGCACTCCTTCAGTGTGACAAGACAGATCTATGAGGCCACTTACTTAGAGCAGTGCCCCCACCCCCATGTCTCTAATGCAGGTTTAAAAAGGAAAATCAAACAGTACTGGTTTCTTCTGAATTTGTATGAAACTAGGTAAGAAAAGGCCCAGGACTGTCTTCTAAGACTTCTGTTCCAGAGTGGAGACTGGATGTCCTCCAGACATCACTTGCTGTCTGGTCTCAGTCATTCTACTTCCTATTCGGGAAAATAGAGACCACGTCAGCCACATGTCACAGTGGCTGGAAAAGCAAGACTTGGAGCGAGAAGTGTCTGTGCAAGCCTTGGGAAGCAGGCCGGTTCCCGCAATGCTGCCTGGAGACACACCTGTTGCTCAGGCTGATTTCATGAGTAAATCATGGGTTAAAAATGAAATCGCTGAAAGAAAGAAAAAAAAAACCCAAATAGAAAATGAAAGCCTGGCTATAATACTGGCCTGAGATCAATAGGACAATGTAAAGATTGGGAATCTATAACTCTCCAATCTCTCACCTTGATGTGTCTCCTTGGCCAAACCCCAATATCCCTGCCACACTGGCGAACTCTCCGCAGTAGGATCCAGGGGAGCAGCCTTTTCCCACTCCCCTCCACCCCACAGCTGCCTCCCCATCTGCCCACTGGCTCAGCCCTGGCTAGGATGGAAGTAGCACCAGATCTGGACTCTCAAGGACCAGGTTCAAGTCCTGGCTTTGCCATTTCTTTCTCCTGTGATCTTGAGCAAGTTCTCTAGCGTCTTTGAGCCTCAGTTTCTTCATCTCTAAATCACAAATTAAATTAAAAAAAGAAAAACCAACCAATGAACCTGAAACCACGAATTACCTGTTTTGTTACCTCCTGGGGTGAAGATGAAGATCAAGTGAGAATCTTATTTTCAAAACTTTTGTCAACCACCATCCCAGTTGTTGTCCCAACCTCACGGCCATCCTCTCTGACCTTTCACCCCTGGCTCAGGTGGTGAGGAAGCAAGATGTCTTTCGGTTTACTTAGTCCTTCCAGGTGCCTGTCCAAGATGAAAAGGAAACCCTGGTACAGGGTGCTCACATGCTCCTCCCAGTTCATTCTCACCAGGCCTCCAGAGCAAGCATTAGCCCCTCACTATAGAGCTAAGGAGGTCCCAGGTTGTGCAGTTAACAATTACACTAAAAGTTATAGGAAGAAAGGCCTGGCAATCCGCTTCCATCAAGATTATAGGCACAAAAGCCCAATGGAGAGGTTCTACTCTGTAATAGAAGGGGCGGGGCACCTGTCACTGAGCGAGCGTGGACTTGACAGCAATGGGTACTGACATGGGTGAAGGAGCTGAGGTGTGAAAGATTCCCTTGTTCAGCTTCACTCAGTGAGTGGAGGCAGAGTCAGGATTTGAAACCAGGCCCTTCTGACTCCGGAAACCTGAGCTCAACATTTTATAGCCTCTTGACTTGACACCATAATGCCAAATTAGTGGTGGTGGGGGGAGCCTGGAAGTTTACCAGTGCCAAAGCTAAATGCCTGCCCAGCACTCTGCAAACAATGCCAAGGTCGTGAACCTAAGGCCAGGCTGAGAAAATGCTAGAGAAGACTAGCCCAGAAAGATAAGAAAAGTAAGGAGAAAGTCCAGAGAAGAAGGACACATGGCGAGTAAACACAATGTAGGTGCTTGGACTAGATCCTGGCACAGAGAGAGGAGAGTCACTGAGAAAGAAGCATGAAACAGAATCAAGTGTGGAATTCACTTAATAGGAAGTGCCCATGTGAGGTTCTTAGGGCACTCTGGTGGCTTAGTGGTAAAGAGTTGCTCTACTAACCCAAACATACACAGTTCGGATCCATCAGCATCTCCATGGAAGAAAGATGGGCATTCTCCTCCTAGGCAATTTACTGCCTCTGAAAACCTGCTGGAGGGTCAGCTATGGGTCAGTTCAGACTCGATGGCACACAACAACATCAGATTCTTAGTGGGATAAGTGAACCGGGGTCACCTGAGATATCAACAAAAGGGGACAACAGGGTGAAGGGCACACGCTATACTGTCTGTGAATTGTCAGTAAATCCAACGAAGTTCTAAGATAAAGAAGTTTTGTTAAAAAGTGTACAAGTCCTACTTTAGCTCTTGAAGGGGCCATGAGGGGCCAAGGTGACTCTCAGACTGACCTGTCCTTATGAAACATTTGAATCCTGGCTGCTGGCTTTTCTTGATGGTATGTCAAGTCCAGTGGATCCCCAGGACAACCTCTGCTCTTCTCTCTCTCTGTACCTTTGCACATGAGATCCATCACCTGGATACCTTCCCTCTACCGGGTCACAGTAAGGCCTTAAAGATCAAGAACTTAAAGATGATCAAACACTCTCAATTGGTTATCTCTCTGTTACAGATTTAGCCAAAGGAAACAAAGTCATCAAAATATAAAAGCGACGTGCTTAAATGTGCCCTGTGGTCTTCACAATTACTTGCTATGCATAAGAAATCTGGACAATAACTAAAGATGACAGAAGGAGAATTGATGCCTTTGAGCTGTGGTGCTGGAGAAGAGTATTGAATATACCATCTACTGCTAGGAGAACAATCAGGTTCATCCTAGAGAGGGTGAAACCAGGCTGCTCTTTGGAGGCAAGGATTCTGAAGCTCCATTTGACATACTTTAGGCATATTGCAAGGAGGGACCAGTCCTGAAAAAAGGACATTATGCTTGGGAGACTGGAGGGACAGTGCAAGAAAGGAAGACCCTCGATGAGATGGATTGACTCAGTGACTGGGGTAATGTGGGGTGGATGTGTCAGACAATGAGGTTGGCTCAAGATAGAGCAGGGTTCAGAGCTGTTGTACATAGTGTCACTATGAGTTGCGAGTGACTAGGTGGCACAAAGCAACAATAGTATTTAAATGACAACTTGCATGCATGCACAAACGCGGGAATATAAACAAACACAGCTGAAAGCAACCTCGATGTTGGGAGGCAACTCTGTTATCTACTCAATTGAATTGTGTGTGTAGCTCTTGAAATGAGAATTAGAAGCCAATAGAGAAAATCTATTTCAAGGAATCCATTTTAGCCCCTATTATGATCACAAAGCCTGGGTCACTTTCCCGCGGTACTTTGTACCTTCCTGCCTGCTGGCTAATTGGTCTCTGCACATTGTGACCACAAGGCCTTTTTGCATTTGCTGTTCTCTCCACCGGACACTCATCTGGCTCCTCCCCTCATTCAGTGTTCTGTCTCCTGACAAGAGCTGCCCGAAGGACAGCCTGATCGCCAAGACCACAACAGCCTCCACCACACACCCTCTGTTTTATCTCCTTCATGGCCCTTTCAAATACTCAACATCGTATTACATATTTGTTCATATTTTTATATATATCTACCAAACAATAAGTTCTGAGGGCAAGGACTTTATTTGACATAGCTTTATCTCCAAAACCAAGACACACAGTATGTGCTCCATAAATGTATCAATAAGTGAGTGAAATCAAGAAAAAATAAGAATGCTGTGGGAGGAGGGAGGTGAAGCAAGTGGTTCGAATCCAGCAGCTGCTCTGCAGAAGAAAAATAACTTCCTCTGAAGACCTACTGGAGGGTCAGCTATTAGTTGTTTCAACTTGATGGCACATAACAACAACAACATAAGCCAAAACTAGAAAATTTCATGTGACTGTGCTCATATTATTAAATGCTGTCAAGTCACTTGCATCTCACAGCGACCCTATGTACAACAGCTCTGAACCTTGCTCTATCCTATGCCAACCTTATTATCTCTGACACACCTACCCCCATTACCCCAGTTACTGAGTCAATCCATCTCATTGAGGGTCTTCCTCTCCTGCCCTGCCCCTCCACCGTCCCAAGCATGATGTCCCTGTTGAAGGACTGGTCCCTCCTTGCAACATGCCCAAAGTGTGTCAGACGAAGCTTCAGAATCCTTGCCTCCAAGGAGCAACCTGGTTTCACCCTCTCTAGGATAAACCTGTTTGTTCTCCTAGCAGTCCATGCATTAAAAGATTATATTGGGGCGGGGGGAGAATGGTTGTGGAAAGAAGATGCAAAAGTGAAAACATAAATAGTTTGTGAAAATCAGTTGGAATTTTCTACCTTCTCAAATTATTTAATATCAAAACATGGCAAGAAAGGAACATGGCATGGTGGTGTGGTGGTTACGCTATTGGTTGCTAACCCAAATGTCAGAGGCTCAACTCCACCAGGCACCAGGAGGGAAAGATGTAGCAGCCTGCTGCCATTAGATGATAACCTTGACAATCTGTTCAGCAATTCGACCGGTCCCCACGGGCCACTGAGTCAGAACCCACTCAACAGCACCAGCTTCTACCACCCAGTGTTAAATTGCACCAAGAGCCCACATTTGGGCATTTTTCTTATCTCCATGCACAGTCTACTATCGCACACACTTGCCGTGTGACTTGAAGCAAGCTGCTCAACTTTTCTGAGCTTCTGAGCTCTTAGACTATACAATCAGTATCACGTCTCCTTACGCAGAAGTTGGCTGTGAAGATTAGAGGGGAAATGAGAGCAAAGCATTTAGCATAGACCTTGGCACACAGAAGACTCCGTAAAAGTCACCTTCCCTCCACTATCACCAAACTAAACCCTTTCCAGAATTAGACATTTCCCTCCAAACGCTGTATGGCTTGGAAGGCACTGGATTTGCAGCTTGTTGGCTCCTCGACTGGCTGCTGGAGTTCTTGCTCTGCTAACTGCTCACTCACACCCAGATCCTGTATGGCATCAGCTCAGTGCCTGGCAAGGGGCAGGCTCCCCCGATGTGAGCAGATTCATTTACAGGCCGGGTGCTTGGCTCCCCGCTCATCAAGTCAGGTATTTTCTTTGCAGAGCATAGGCCCTGGTGGTCAGCCAGGTGCTCCAAGTAAAGGTGTAAGCAGAGGGAGAAGAGCCTTGCAGAATGCCTTCCTCTAATCAGTGATTGTGCTAATCAATCACTCAATTAAATCTAAAATGGTAAAAAAGTATCCAGCAAAAACAACAGCAGAAAGTAATGACTAATAATCAAGTCAAATTGGATTATTTCTGTGCTGACTAGTTGGGGCTGGTGGGAAGGGAGAACGTTCAAGGGAACAAGTGGAGGCAGAAACCACAAACTCAGCAGCAACCTGGGCCAGGGGTAGGGTGATGGGGGAACCTGGAGGCAGAATTCCAGAACCCCCCACCATAAAAACAGTAGGCAAACAGCAGGCTCTCTAGGTACATAATTCGCGTATTTGTGGTCTCCATATTCACTCGCTAACTCTTTACAGCAGTCCCAAGATGTCAGAACTATTACAATCCCCTTTTACAGATGGTAGGCGCTCGGGTGGTTGGAGCATTGGGTTGCTAACCAAAAGGTCACAGGTTTGAATCCAAGGGCTGCTCCTTGGGAGGATGATGAGGCAATCTGCTCCCATAAAGAGGGACACCCTTGGGAATCTGAGGGCAGTTCTACTCTTGCCCTACAGGGTCACTATGAGTTGGAACCAACTCCACATAGTGTAGGGAAACTGAGGCACAGAGAAGGTAATTTGGCTAACGTCGCACAGCTGTGGTAGAGCTAGGTTTGGGGCCCTGGTTTCCACTTGGGAAAGGCGGGTACCCTCCTCCCATGCTACCTGCAGCCTCTGAAAACTCACTGCAGGGTCCGCAATGGGTCAGTTCCGACCCGATGACAGTGAGTTCGAGGTTTGGGATTGTTTTTTAAGAGTCTAACAGTCTCTCTGGCAGTGCAGAGGTTAAGCAGCCAGCTGTTAGCCGGTGATTCACACCCACTTCAGTTGAGCAGGTTTGGACTCACAGTCTTGGGTCTCATTAGGGGATGAAAATGCCCATCTCCGTTGGCTGCTTCAGCAGGTGATCTGAACCGCTGAACTTCTGGATAGCAATCAGATAAGCTACATCCTACGCAACCAAGGATCCTAGAGACAGCCTGGAAAGCCTCTGTTGTTGTGCTCTCTGTGTGCTGTCGACCTGGAACTGGCTCGGAACTGACCCTCCAGTGGGTTTCATAGGCGTAAATCACACAGGAGGAGACTGCCCATCTCTTTCCCTCCCACAGGGTAGCTGCTGGATTTAAACAACATACCTTTGCATTCAACAACACTCTTCTCCAGCACCACAGCCCAAAAGCATCAACTCTCCTTCTGTCATCCCTAGTCATTGTTCAGCTTTCTGATGCAGAGCAAGTAATTGCGAAGACTATGGCCTGGGCCAGGCACACCCTAGTCTCCAAACTGACATCGTTGCTCTTCAGTGCTTTGGAGAAGTCTCTGTACATAGGGTCACTATGAGTCGCAGGTGACTTGATGGCACATAACAACAACCATCTTTAATTGGCAGCAAGGACTGCAGCCTACAATATGGATTGAGGCTCAATGTCAAGAAGACAAAGATTCTCACCACTGGACCAACTGGCAGCATCAGGATGGATGGTGAAGAGATTGAGATTGTACACAGCTTTAGTTTGCTTGGCTCCATAGTCAACAGTCTTGGCACCAGCAGCCAGGAAATTAAAAGGCACATTGCCATGGGAAAGTCTGCTGTTAGGGACCTCTCCAAAGTGCTGAAGAGCAGTGGTGTCTCCCTGGAGACTAAGGTGCGTCTGATACAGGCCATGGCCTTCGCAATCACCTGTCATGCATCAGAGAGTTGGACAATGACCAAGGAGGATAGAAGGAGAACTGATGCCTTTGAGCTGTGGTGCTGGAGAAGAGTACTGAGAATACCATGGACTGCTAGGAAAACAAATAGATTTGTCCTGGAGAGGGTTAAACCGGGTGGCTCCTTGGAGGCAAGGATTCTGAGGCTCCGTCTAACTTACTTTGGACATGTAGTGAGGAGAGACCAGTCCTTGGAGAGGGACATCATGCTTGGGAGGGTGGAGGGACGGTGCAGGAGAGGAAGGCCCTCTATGAGGTGGATTGATTCAGTGACTGGGATAATTGGGATGGGAGTGTCAGAGACAGTGCGATTGGCACAGGACAGAGCGGAGTTTAGGGCTGTTGTACATAGGGTCGCTATGAGTCGCAGGCGACTCGATGGCACATAACAACAACAACATGGCCTGGGTCAGGCACACCCTAGTCTCCAAACTGACATTGTTGCTCTTCAGTGCTTTGGAGAAGTCTCTGTACATAGGGTCACTATGAGTCACAGGTGACTTGATGGCACATAACAACAACCATCTTTAATTGGCAGCACAAAGCCTTACTGCTAAGCCACCATTTGTTGTTGTTGTTTGTGCCATCAAGCTGGAACTGACTCATAGCTGACCCTCCAGAGGGTTTTCAGAAGCAATAAACCACATTGGAGGAGATTGCCCAGCCTTCCACTGCAGAGCAGCTGGAGGATTTGAACTATGTGCCTTCGGGATTGCAGCACAGTGTCTTACCACTAGCCCACCAGAGGTTCGCTAGAAAACGCCATAGAGCTGCTCTAATCTAATCTACAATGGACCATGCAGAGTCCAAAAGTGCTTGCAAAGGACACAGTACATTCAGGAACCCTTCAAACTCAGAGAACCAGCCTAAGCCTCTTCAGCAGAAAGGGGTCAGGGAAGGCTTCTTGGAGGGGGAGCCTTGGGGCTACATTCTGAAAGGCAGGTAAGTGTTGGCCTTGTAAGAACAGGCAAGGACAAGGAATAGCATTCTAGACATCAAGGACAGGGAACTCTGGTGGCCTAGTGGAAAGAAGCTACACTGCAATCCCAGAGGTATGCGGTTTGAATCCACCAGATGCTTTGCTGCAGGAGGAGGGTCAATCTCCTCCTGTACCAGTCACATGCGATTTGACGGTACACACACAAGAAAATAATGAAATAATAATAATTTTAAAAGAACAGAAAGTGGAAAGTGTGGATGTATGAAGCAATAAATTGTATCTGGAGGTTGTTAGGAAGTCTTACAACTGGAGCATGGGGTCATGACAAGGAGGAGGTCAGGGAGCAGAGGTGAGCACGGACCAGCTCCAGAAAATCCCTGAGTGCTGAATTAAGGAGTTTGAGGCCTGGCTCCTCTGCAGGGCAGAACTCTATGCTGACAGTGTCTGCAGACTGGCTACTTCACACCCTCAACCCTGCCACCACTGCGGAGCAGTGAGCCCACAGGGTGCAAAAGACCGTGTAACCAGAGCCACTGGGGGCTGAGACCTGTGCGCAGGCGCACTCACGTGCCCTTCCTGATCCCCCGAGCAAAGCCCAGGGATCCGCACAGAGCCACTGCTCACTTTTACCAGCAAGGAAACTGAGGCTCTAAAAGGTAAAAAGAACAGTCCTCCTGCAGATTTAGAACTCAGCCTTCTGCCTCACAGTTCAGTCTGCCTTCTCCCAGCCGCCCTTTCTTTGCAGTGCAAATGCATTAGCAAAACTAGCTATTTAAAGGAACCCCGCAGCTAATCCTTATGTAAACGGAAAATCTTTAAGCAAAGCTAATAATCACCCTGTAATCCAGCTGTTATATAAGTCTGGATTTTATAGTGTAGCCTCAGGGCCCAGATACTCTGGTCCCTGCAAAACCTTCTCTGTGGAGAGAGAAAGGGACTGGGATAAAATATCTGGTTTGGAAAAAAGAAAATTAAAAAAAGAAGAAAAGATCGGGCTAAAAGGTGCAGCAAGGGAAGGTAGAGTAGGGGGTATGAGGCCCTGGAAGGAGAGAAGGTGGCAGGTCCCAGGGCTTCACGTCAGGTCACCCTGCAGTTCTGTGAATGCAGCATCACTGACGGTTCCTAGCAAAGAGCATGGGGTGCATGGGTTGCGTGGTACATGGTGGTGAGGAGAAAGGGACGGGAAGAGGGGACTCAGCTTCTGCTCCCAGTAAAGGGCACGAGGTACATGGTGGTGGGGAGAGGGGACTCAACTGCTGGCCCCTGTGAGACCAAGCCTCATCCGCCAGGCTGTTCTACATCTCCCAAACACCAAGGAATAAAGAAGGATGATTGCCCCATTCATTGGAAGGGGAAACTGAGGCAGTGGGGCAGGTAAAGCCAGAAAGTCCATCCCTTTACCCTGGACAGCCTCAGGATCCTCCTGAACAAGCTGGACCTGAATTCCTCATTCTCCCATCAGTTTCTCTTAATGGATTACCAGCCCCTTGAGGGCCAGGCCCATAGCCGATTCCTCCTGTCCCTAGTACACAGGGGAACACCAGGTAAACAGCAGGTGCTTACAATTTGTGCTGAGCAAATAACACCTTCTGATATGGAAGTAAGATTGGTTCACTTTACAGGAAAAATGGCTGAGAACAGAGCTGATGGAGAATCAAGATCGTCACTGAAGTTGAGAAAGGAAAGAAAAACGGGAAATCCCGTTAATGTATGGAGAACCTCTCTTGTCTGGCTGGCCTTGTGCTGATTCTATTTAAAACAGAATTCTATGGTACTGTGAAAAGACATATGTTCTAAATAATAGAATCGTAATTTAAGGACAATACTGGTCTCGCATTCTGAGTTAACTAGCAGAGAGGAGGCAGAAGGAGCTGACTGGGTTGTTGGGGAAGAATGTTGAACATACACTATGGGCTGCCGAGAGAATGAACAAATCTCTCTTGGAGAAAGTGCAGCCAGAGTTCTTAGAAGCAAAGATAGTGAGGCCTCTCTTATACTTTAAGCATGTCAGGAAGTGCCAGTCCTTGGAGAAGGAGAAAGTTTAGAAAAAGGAGAGGGTCGGCGAGAGAGAGGAAGATACTAAATTCTTATTTGAGTAAGAATGTCACGGTCTGCCTGTGACAGTGAACTTAAATCCAGCAGAGATGGTGAGGATGGAGCAGGATTCTGGCAGAGTTTCATTCTGTGGTACACAGGGCCACGGTGAGCTGGAGCCTACTGGACAACCCCTAACAACAAAGTAAGATAGGAGCGGTTACGGCTAATGTCTGTGGAGAACTTAGCACGTGCCAGGTGCACGTCATTCTCTCTGGTGGATGTCCCAACCACCTCCTAAGTGAAGCTGCGTGCTGACCCATGGTTCTGAGGTCCAGGCTTCTTTTGAGTCACACACTACCACAGCGCCTACATCCCACACGTTACACACTGTGCCTAGCAGGAATGTGGGCAGAAGGAGGCTGTTCACAGGATACCAATAAAACAGGAGAGGACTCTATGGACTCACTCTGTCCCTTGTTCTCATAAAGTGGCCTGGAGCTGAGGGAAACTCTTTAAAATACGCTGTTACTTTTTTCTTTTTCTTTTCTTTTTTTTTTCTTGTTACGCACCATCAAATCAGATCTGATTGGCACAAGAGGAGATTGCCCCTCCTTCTCCAGCAGAGCATCTGGTAGATTTGAACCATATGCATTCGGGTTTGCTGTGCAGCTTCTTGCACTAGGCCACCAGAGCTCCCTAAAGATGGGATAAATTATGCATACTGCATTGAAACAGATGAGAGAGAGAACTGTTTAAAAGGGATATATGATGAGGTATTATTGTCATGACATGAGTCCAGAACAAAGGCTGCACAGTAGAATGAACTTAAGGGGAGGGATTGTATAAAAATGAAAGAATTTTTCTTTCACTTTTCAAGGAGAAGAATGAACTGGAGGGGAGTGGTGGGCAGGGAGAAAAGTGCAACAATGAATGAATGGAAATCCAAAATCTCTGAAAATTTTCATTAAAATTAATAATAATAAAACTTTTTTTAAAATGTGCTTCTAAAAGTCTCCATTTGCTTTAAGGATGCTTGGGTAGATGTAGACAAAAGGACAGCATATGAAAAGTAAACACGTGTGTGCTTCCAGCTCAACAGTCCCTCCCATGTTCAAAAGTGCAGGAGGGGATATGATTCCAGGAAGAAGGCCCAGGATCTTCAAAGGCCAGACCTGTCCACAATTCGCATCTTGGCTGTGCCACTTAGCATCTGACCCTTAGCCAATCTCAACCTCTCCATCTGTCAAATGGGAACACTCACACTTCCCAGGCACTTCCCACAGAGGGAATAAGAAAACTGCATACGGGAGCTCTGGTAGCCTAGCGGCAAGAAGCTGCACTACAATCCTGAAGGTGTGTGGTTCAAATCCACCAGATGCTCCATTGGAGAAGGAGGGGCAGTCTCCTCCTGTTCCAATCAGACCCAACTTGATGACACACACACACACACACACACACATACACACACACACACACACAAAAGAAGAAGAAAGAAAAAGAAAACTGTGCATCAATGCACCTGGAAAACATCTGGGGTTCCCAGAAAACTTGGTGATAATGGTTGCATGTGAGGAGACTGTCCAGAGAACTGAAGATTAGAATAAAGTACCAGCCATCGCCTGTCCATGTAAATGTATTACTTGGGGTGGGGGGTGGGGGGGAGGGCACTCTAGTGACATGGTCCGTAGGATTTCCAAAGCTATAAATCTTTCCAAAACCAGATTCCCCTCCTCTTCCTCCCTCGGAGTGGATGGAGGGTTTGACTTTTTCATTAGCAGTCCAAAGCATAACCCAGTCCTCCACCATACTAAGAATATGTCCTGTCAGAAGTTAGCCAAACCAGCAGGAAAACACAACCACTCTACAGGGGGATCACAGCAGCAAGCACACCCCTTCTTCATCTCCTCAGCCTTTCCAACACTTCCCTGCCCCCTCCCAGAACCCCTCCCCAAAGCAGCCCCCTCAGCTTGTTTGGCTAATGTATTCGCAAACCAAATTAGGGGCCCTGGATCCCAGGGACTGGGTCCCCAAGCCAGTTGCAAAACACAGGGAATTAGATACCATCTTGCCTTCAAATCCGATTATGTCCCACCCCCACTCCCACCCCACATGCAAAAGCCCACTTTCTAATCAATTTTACAAAGGCCCGCTGCAGATACACACTAATGGTATTGAGCTGAGATCTTTAAACCAAGTCTGCAAGAAATCTGAAGAGATAAAATGCATATGCTGTATTAAGGAGGAAGCCTGTCGCCAAGGCGCCTTTCCCTCCAAGCAAAGGGTGGGGGCACAGGAGTGACTGATAAAAACAAATGGCATCTCCACCCCAACATCAGTCCTAACTTCTTTCTCTTGCCAAACTTAGCCTGCGCCCTCACTCCTGCTCCAACACTCATTAAGTGCATCGTCTTTCGTCTTGACACATTCAATCTCATTGCCTTCAAGTAGGAACCAACTCACAGCTGACCCGCCATTGAGTTTTCCAAAGCTGCATATCATACAGGAAAAGACAACCCATCCTTCTCAGGTAGAGCCGCCAGAGAGACGCGGTCATTGGGTTAACAGGGCAGCTTCCTAAGGACTATGCCACCGGAGCTCCCTCCACTCAACTCAACCCACTGGAGTCAAGTTCATAGTCGATCCTTCAGCAGGCTTGCTAAAGCTGTAAATCACATGGAAGGAGACTATGAATAAATGTCTCATTATCACCTGACTCTTAAGTCCCTCAGTGGTGCAAATAACCAAAAGGCTGGAGGTTCAAGTTCACACTGAAAATTTCAGCAAGACGCGCAGGCTATCTACTTCTGAAAAATCATGAGACCACCTTGAGTCAGTTAAAGGGTAACTAGTTCTATCATTTACTATCTACCTGCATTAACGTATTCTTTCTGGGCTTCAGGCTTGAGACTGTTGTTGTCATCGATGCCACTGGGTATGACTCAGCAATCCTAACCCTGTTCTCTCTTGTCTCATGCTCCTCATCTCTGATACATTTGAGCCCAATGCCTCAGGCCATGGAGTAGTAAAATGAGTGATAACCTAATCCCTTGCAGTATTGTTCATTCCACCCCACAGTGACTTCACAGCATGACGCAGTTGTTCTTAGAGGCTGAGTCAACCACAACCCACAGCGACCTATGAACAACAGATCTGGACCTTGCCTGGCTTGTGCATTCCTCATCGTCTCCCATACACTGGAGCCCGTTGTTATTTGACTTTTCCAGTATTGTGGCTTTACCTCCTGTGCTGGAGCTAACATGTTCCTCTATGGCTCAAAGCATTTTCAAAGGCCTGTTATTTCAGAAGCAGATGGTCAATCCTGCTTCCTGTTGATGTTGTTAGGTACCAGAGAGTCAAGTACGACTCAGAGAGACTCTATGAATAACAGAGCTAAACACTGGCCTATCCTGTGCCATCATCACAATCTCTAACATACTTAAGTCCATTGCTGCAGTCACTGTGTCAATACATATGGTTGAGAGTCTTCCTCTCCTGTGGCGTCCTCCAGCTTTCCAAGCATGTCCCACTGCAAAGAATAAACCCTTTTAGCAATATGCCCAAAGTATGATGAAGCTTCATCATCTTTGCCTCTAACGAGCACTCTGGCTTCCCCTTCTCCAAAACAAAATGTGTATGTTTGTTCTTTCAGCAGTCCATGGGATATTCAGAACTCTTCTCCAACACCATAGATCAAAGGTGTCAATTCTCTGTTAACTTTATCCTGCTTCCTAGTCTGTCTTTTTTTTTTCCTATAATTATATTTTATTAATTTTCATAAACATTTACAGAGATTTTGGGCTTCCACTCATTCATTGTTGCTCCTAGTCTGTCTTAATCTGGATGCTCCACTGAAACCTGTCCACTGTGGTGACTCTGCTGGTATTTGAAACCCTGGTGGCACAGTTTCTAGCATCACAACAACCTGAAGGTCACCTCAATACAGTCAACTGGCAAACAAGAGCTGCATTCATAATAGCAAACCAACACTTATTTCAAAGATTGTAATGGAGACTGACTAATGTCATGGAAATTACTGGAACAGTGCATTGATAGAGAACTACCAGAAATACAAGCCGGATTTAGAAGAGGCCATGGCACTAGGGACATCTTAGTCAATGTCGGATGGATCTTGGCCAAAAGCAGAGTACCAGAGGAATGTCTCTGTGTTTCGTTGACTATGCAAAAACATTTGACTGTGTGGATCACAACAAATTATTGCTAACCTTGAGGAGAATGGGAATCTCAAAACACTTGATTGTGATCATGTAAAACCTCCGAAGAGAGCAAGGAAACTGCATGGTTCAAAATCAGGAAAGGGGTGCATCAAGGATACATTCTGTCTCCATATCTTTTCAATCTATATGCAGAACAAATCATTCAGGAGGCTGGACTATATGAGGAGAAATGTGGGATCAGGATTGGAGGAAGACTCATCAACAACCCACATTATGCAGATGACACAACCTTGCTTGCTGAAACTGAGAAAGACCTGAAGCACTTGTTGTAGAAATCAAGGACTGTAGTCTTCAACATGGATTGAAGCTCAACATCAAAAAGACAAAGATTCTCATCACTGGGCCACCATGATGGATACAGAAGAGATTAAGGCTGTTAACAATTTCACCTTGCTCAGCTTCATAATCCGCTCTTGGTACCAGCAGTCAGGAAATCAAAAGATTAACTAACTGCTTTGGGAAAATATGCTGTCTCAGGGACCTCTCCAGAGTACTGATAAGCAATAATGTCATTCTAGAGACTAAGGTGTGCCTGATCCAGGCCATGGTCTTCACAGTTACTTTCTGTGCATCAGAGAGCTGGACAGAAGAAGAATCGATGCCTTTGAGCTGTGGTGCTGAAGAAGAGTATTGAGCATACCATGGGCCACCAAGAGAACAAACAAGTCTGTCATAGAGAGGGTGAAACCACGTTTCTCCTTGAAGGCTAGAATTTTGAAGCTCTACCTCATATACATTGAACATGTGTCCAGGGGGGCCCAGCCCTTGGAAAAGGACATCATGCTTGGAAGGGTGGAGGGACAGCAGAGGAGAGAGGAAGACCCTGGATAAGATGGATTGACTCAGGAACTGGGGTTAGGTATGCCAGAGTCAGTGAGACAGGCTGAGATAGGGCAAGCTACAGAGCTATTGTACAAGGGAGCTCTGGTGGCCTTGCGGCAAGAAGCTGTGCTGCAATCTCAAAGGTACATGGTTCAAATCCATCAGATACTCTGCTGTAGAAGAAGCGGCAATCTCCTTCTGTGCCAGTCAGAACTGATTTGACGGTACATGACAAGAGAAAAAAAACACCACCACACAACAAAAACCAGAGCTATTGTACATAGGATCACTATAAGTCACGGGCAACTTGATAGTACATAACAACAACAATGGAGACTGAATGTGACATGTTTAATATGCTTACAGCAAGGTCCAGTTTAGACTAATTGAGTGTTCAATGAAAATTAACTTAGGCCCCTCTATACCTGCGGCTCATATCAATTTTTTGTCACTTTCAAATACTGTTTCACACCCTTGTTCCTTCAAGTAGAGACCTGGCACCTACCTTCCTCCTCAGGTTCCCATGGCAACTGGTTCAATCAACAGAGTTCAATCACTCTGCACTGGGGAGGTGGGGTGGGCTGGCTGCCAGCACTCTATGCAGTACTGTGTTTTGGGCTATCACTACTCAGTTCAATTCCTTGAGGACTCTCAAACCCAAACCTGTGGCGGTCAAGTTGATTCTGACTTACAGCAGCCTTCCATGGAGCTTCCAGAGCTTATTTGGATATACAATCGACACCTTTGGTATCATCAGTCAAGAAATCAAAAGATGTGTTGCATTAGGAAAATCTGCTGTTGAGGACCTCTCCGAGGTGGTAAGGAGCAACAATGTCCGTTTAAAGACTAAGGTGCACCTGATTCAAGCCATAGTCTTTTCAATTCCATCCTATGCATTTATCTGAGAGTTGGATAATGAATAAGAATGACAGAGAACGAATTGACACCTTTGAGTTGTGGTGCTGGAGAAGAGTGAATACACCATGAAATGTCAAAAGAACAAGCAAATATATCTTGGAGAAAGTGCAGCCAGGGTGCTTCTCCAGGATGAGGAAGGACATTTCCGCTCCTAAACGTTGGGTGTGTTGTCAGGAGGGGCTGGTCCTTGGGAAAAAACATCATGCTGGGAAAGTGGAGGGTCAGAGAGAGAGAGGAAGTTCCTCAACAAGATGGATTGACACAGTGACTATCGCAGTGGGTTCAAGTGGATCAGGGATGGTAAAGATGGCATAGGATAGGGCAGGGTTCAGACCTATTGTACACAGGGTCACTGTGAGTCACAGGCAATGACACCTGATAATAACAACCACAAATATTTATGAGAAGAGACTTCCCACTTCTATCCCATAGAGCCATGAGGGGATTTGAACCATTAACCTTTCAGTTTGTTAGCATCCACACTACACTGACAGAGCCTCCATGAGGACATGCCAATCTGCCCCTCACCCAAGACACACGGTGACTCACGCATGCACTAGGGATTAGATTGCTATAATCACATAGTTTACTTTTTCTTCTTTTAATTTAGAAAGAAGAAAGGGATAAAGTGAAGGGACTAGCGGAGCCGTGATGGAGGGAGACAATTCAACAACTTAGGAAGAAAGCTCCCCCCCCCCACCCCGGCAAATGAGCTTGATAATGTAGTTCTTTTGGTACCCCTTTTCCTGGTTTCTCATCTTTATTAACACTCCAAGATTGAGTCTATGTATAAACATTTTCTTTCTTTTTAAATTAGTGATCTTATACCACGTGGTATAGCACTTGTCTGTGCATTGCTGTACAGAGGTAACTCGTGGTTGCTGTGATGCTAAACACTGTGACACTGATGTGTCAAATGTGATAACGGTTACCCAAGGCGGACAGTGTTTAATGGAGCTTCCCAATTAAAACAAGCTTGGAAGCAGGAGGGGCATCCACTTCCGAAATGGCTTGTCTCCGGAAACTCAATGAACAGTGCTCAGGCCTTTCGTTCATAGGGTCACTATGAGTCGTCTACGATTCGACGGCACTTAACAACAACAACAACAACATACCATGATAACTATCACAGGCTTTTGTGATAGGGAGCTCTGATGGCCCAATGGTAAGGGGTTGTGCTAACCCAAAAGTAGGCGGTTCGAATCCACCAGTTGTTCTAAGGGAGAAAGATGGGCAATTTTCTCCTGTGCAATCCATAGCCTCTGAGACAACTATGAGTTGGCTCCCACTTGATGGTAGTACATTTTTTGTATTTTTTTTAAAGTCACTCAGCATAATGCCTTCTATTTCACCCATGTTACATAGTATTTCACCAATTCTTCAACAGTTTTTAGTGCGGTAAGTTTTTAGTGCTGTATAAAACTCCATGGTGTGAACATGCCACAGTGTCTAGTGATGGACCCTAGTGTTGTTTCCAACTCTTTGCTACTATAAATGATGCTGCAGTAAACATGGGTGTGAGTATGTCAGTCTGTGGTCCATACAGACTGTTCTCCAGCCATAGTTTTCCATGGCTGACTGTCATAAGGAGGCCAAGCCTTCCTGGTGTCTTTTCACTGGGAAGCTCTGCTGAGTCCTGTTCAGTACCGTGCAGGTCTCCATGACAGGTAAGTGGCAGCTGCATATGAGGTGCCCTAACTGAGAACAGGCCTCAGCTCTCAGGCACAGAAGGCAAGAATTCTACAGCTGAACCACCTATAATCCCGGGCCAGCCAGTCAATATAAATCAAGGCATGTACATGCATGAGTAGAACTATGTTCCACAGGATTTTCTTTTTTTTTTTTTTAAATTTGTGTGCGTGTGTGTGTGGGGAAGCGTACAAAATACAAAGAGAACAAATACATTTGTCCTGGAGAGAGTAACACCAGGGTACTTTTGGAAGTAAGGATTGTGAAGCTCTGTCTGACATAATTTGGGCATGTTGCAAGGAGTTACCAGTGCTTGGAGAATGGCATCATGCTCAGGAAGGTGGAGGGACAGTGCAGGAGAGGAAGACCCTCGATGAGATGGATTGACTCAGTGACTGGAGTAACGGGAGTAAGAGTGTCAGAGACAAATGAGGTTGGCTCAAGATAGTGCAGAGTTCATAACTGTTGTACATAGGGTCACTATGAGTCACAGGCAACTCGATAGCATGTACCAGCCTTTGGGTTGGCAGCACAACTCTTTACGACCAGGCTACCAGAGTTCCCTTCTGCTAATAGGAGAGTGTTAACCTAGGGACTCAAAACCACGCAGAGAAGATACTCAATTAACTTTTGTGGAAGGAGCACAAAAATGAAATCAATGAGGAGGGTAAGATGAGCCCTGAGGCAGCTATGAATCTGGGGTCTTGCACTTTCTGTGTTTATGAGGGAAACCTGAGCGCTGAACCCTTAAATCACCTAATGCTTCAGTGTCAGCATCAGCTCTGCGGATGTGAATAAACTGCAGACTGATAGACCCTGTCCTAGAGATATATCCAAGGGTTTGCTGGTGCACAAGCTGCATGCAGCATGCCCCAACCTGCTCTATCTATGAACCAACAGAAACCTGAGAACAGG
The DNA here is from genome assembly GCF_000299155.1 of Elephantulus edwardii. Classification (NCBI taxonomy): domain Eukaryota; kingdom Metazoa; phylum Chordata; class Mammalia; order Macroscelidea; family Macroscelididae; genus Elephantulus; species Elephantulus edwardii. Next base: position 8,453,708 of record NW_006399787.1, read on the forward strand.
CAAGGCAAAAGTTCATTCAGCCAACAAGTATTCATTCCAAATTTCTAGGGTCCAGAAGAGAGCTCTCGTTGGTGATGTGGTGATAGGAAGTTATGCTGCCAACCCAAAAGCAAGTGGTTCAACTCCACCAGTTACTCCACTGGAGAAGTATGGGCAATCTCCTCCCATGCTATCAACAGCTTGTGAAAACCTGCTGGAGGGCCAATTATGAGTCAGTTCCAATTTGAGAAAATACAGCAACTACAGATCAGATATTATTCAAGGGCTGGAGACATCTCTGTGGACAAAATACAAGCCCTGGCTTCAGGAACCAAGATAATACTACACACAAAGACACAAACTGATACAACACAGGCCACTCCCCACTCCCCTTTCTTGCTCTAGTTATCTTCATAACTTGAATGGAGTCCTAACAATACATCCTGGGGTCTTATTCATTGCACATTCAATGCAGCTTGAACATCTTCTTCCATCACCATTGGTTCTTGATCATATACTCTTTCTGAAATGGTTCTGTGTCCACCAATATACTTCTTGGAACAGTGAACCAGTGTATTCCCCACCTCCACCTTTACAAGCATGATGTCCTTTTCCAAAGACTGGCACCTCCTAACAAGATGCCCCAAAATATGAGATGAACAGTCAGCAAAGGGAGGGAAGGTTCTCAACATAATAGACTGACACGCTGACTGTAATGTGAGCTTGAGTATGTCAGAAATGATGAGGAAGGCATAGGCTAGGCAGGGCTCTGATCCATCATACACGCAGTACCACAAGTCATAGTCAACTCGTAACACTTAGCAGCACCAACAGCAAAACATCAGGGAGATCTAGTCGTAGAGTCAACAGGGAGTTGCACTGCAAGTCCAAAGGCTGTACCACTCTGGTGGTTCGAATCCACCAGCTGGCTCTACGGGAGATAGATGGATAATCTCTTTTGCAATTTACAGCCGCAAATACTCAACAGAGGGGGTCTATCGGCTATGAGTCAGTTCCAAATCAATAGCAATGAGTTTTGAGGACAATACATCTAAGGAGGCTTAGTGTTTGAAGAAGTCTACTACTAGCCCAAAGGTTGGCAGTTCCAACCCCCCAGATGCTCTGTAGGAGATGGAAGGATGTAATGGCATTGTGAGTTGGAACTGGCTAAACGGTAGTGGTTTTAGGTTTTGTTTTTAATATTATATCTCACAGCAGAATTGACCCATAGTGTTCCCAATGTGGTAATCCTTCCAGAAATAAGCTGCCACATCTTTCTCCCATGGAGCATTTCATGAGTTCAAACCACCAACCTTCCAATGAGCAGCTCTCATGAAGGGCTATATGAGTCAGGATTGAGTTGACAGCAGTGAGTCTGCATGTGGAGGTGGGAACAGAGCCAAAGATTGGGTAGCCCTACATTGGCTTCCCTGAGCAGTATAAAAAAGTGACACACTTGGCTGCTAACCTAAAGGTTCTAGTTTACCCCGAGGCACCGTGAATCAAAGATAAGCAATCTACTTCCTAAAAATCAGCCACTGAAAACCTTATGGAGCATCAAAATACTCTGATACACATGGGGTAAATGACTTGACTCTAACAGGTTTTTAATATCAGACATGAGAAAAATAAAGAACTCACCCCAGTCAAAATAGCAAAATTTAACAGAACAGCAAGCAACAAATGCTGGCGAGGTTGTGGAAAA
>NW_006399787.1:8457217-8458099 GCF_000299155.1 Elephantulus edwardii
TGAAAATTAATAAAATATAATTATAGAAAAAAAAATAAAGAACTAATTCAATTAGGCTTCTCCATCTTGCTGTCCCATCCCTAATCTCTCCTCAGGGCTGGAGCAGCCTTGTCTTGTCCACACAGCCCCATAGACACAGTGCCTCTAGCCTGTGAATGTTTCCAAAGACCTTCTAACAACTGAACTAGATAAAAGCATGACCAATTCCCAATAGAGAGAATGAAAACATTTTTCCAATGTTTAATTGAATGTCCACGAAGCATGGCTTGATGTCAACTGGCTTCTTTACTGGGTTATTTGTGAGCATTCTATCATATTTGAAAAGAATTTGCAGGGGAGATTTTCATAGTAAGAATTCCTTAGCTGGTGTGACTATCACTAAGAATAACCATCAAGTTGGAACCAACTCATAGCTGTCGCTACAGCGAGTTTTCCAAGGCTGTAAATCAGACAGGAGGAGCCTACCCTTCTTTCTCCCCTAAGAATAGCTTTTTCAGAGGTACACAGTTCAAATCCACCAGATGCTCTGCTCGAGAAGGAGGAACAATGTCCTCCTGTACCAGTCAGATCTGATTTGACGGTACACACACAAAAAAATAATGAAATTAATAAAAAAGAGAGAATAGTTTATTTTTTTAATCTTCAGTGAGTTCTTTGCATCCAAGTAGTATAATTTCAAATATATATGTATGTATATATCATTTTTGTGTGAGTGTACCATCAAATCAGATCTGACTGGTACAGGAGGAGATTGTCCCTCCTTCCCCGGCAGAGCATCTGGTTCATTCGAACCGTTCACCTCTGGGATTGTAGTTGCAGCTCCTTGCCACTAGGCCACCAGAGGTCCCCTAAGCCATGACTTCTTATAAATCCAGCTTGAAT
>NW_006399787.1:8458199-8514500 GCF_000299155.1 Elephantulus edwardii
CCTGGACAGCTGAGGGCTACGATGTGGTAGCACCAGCAGAGAAGGCTCAGACCTAGTGTCCCACCATGAAGGCTCTTGGAGGGTAGGCAAGAAGTGGCAGTCCAACCCACTTGGGATCCAAGGACCAGTGCAATGGTCAGGACAAGTACCTGGTGAGCAGAGGGTTGACTCTGAGGCAGGGCACACAGCCATGCTCCATAGCGCTATGTGCATGCCCAAAGACAAGGCAGAGCCAGCCCTGGCACAGGGCATTCCATTATCACAGGGAAGCGCCCTTCCTCCTGGGAAGCTTCTCTTCCAGGACTGAGTCCTGACAGGTGCAATGCACAGGAGGCATGAGGAAGACCGGTCACCAAAGGGCAGGGCTGGGCTTGACCGTGTTGGCTGCTATGATGTCAGTCCTAGATTCATGGTGACCCCATGTTCAACACACAAGGACACCCTGCCTGGCGCAGTCCCACGGCCAGCTGTGGATCAGACAGCTGTGATCCGCAGGGTTTTCACTGGCTGATAGTCAGAAGTAGCTTACTAGGCTTCTCCTGCCCATGAACAAATTCATAAGGCTAAACTGATTGCCATCATGGTAATTTTTACTCATCATGCCCACTTTAGGATGGAGTAGAACTTCCTCAGAGAGTTCCTTCCTTTTTTATTGTGCTTTGAATAGAAGCTTCATTGTGTGTGTGTGTGTTTTATTTAATTTTTTTTGTGCATGTACCGTCAAATCAGATCTGACTGGTACAGGAGGAGATTGTCCCTCCTTCTCCTGCAGAGCATCTGGTGGATTTGAACCGCGCACCTCTAGGATTGCAGTGCAGCTTCCTGCCGCTAGGTCACCAGAGCTCCCTTCAAGAAAAGTTTCACATTCACCCATTCATACCCTGTGGTAGGTGCTACTGAAGCTGAGTACAACTCAGAGTGACCCTATGAACAATGGATCTGAAGCTTGTCCTACCCTCACTGTCCTCACCATCTCTGACGTACTTGACCATTGCTACACTCACTCAGCCAATTCATCATGTTGAGGGTCTTCTTCTCTTTCACTGACCCTTTCCAAGCATGATGTCTTTTCCCAAGGAATGAAACAGTCCTATAAACAGACCCAAAGTATGTGAGATGACATTTCACCATCCTTGCCTCTAAGGCGCATCCTGGTTTCACTTCCTCCAAGACATGTTTGTTTGTTTGTTTGGCAGTCCATGGGATATTCCGTACTCTTCTCCAACACTACAACTCAAATAAGGTATTTAAAACCATAATCTGTGAGAGCAACCATAGCTTTCTGCTAGAGAGAAGATGGTGGGTTTGAACTGCTCACCTTCCAGTTAGCAGCCAAGTGTTTAACCACTATACCACTAGGGCTCCTTTCTTGACCATACTAAGACAAAACAAACAAAAAAATATCACTGCCATCAAATTGACTTTTTTTCATTCCTTTAGAACAGAGTATATCTACCACATAAGGTTTCCAAGGCTGTAAGGAAAAAATATTATATGTATTTATACACACACATATGTATAAATATTATATGAGCTTTTGTCGCATAATTCATAGGGAGTTACACTGCTAACCAGAAGGCCAATTTGAATCTGCAAGCAGCTCTGTGGGAGAAAGATGGGAAATCTCCTCCTGTCTGATTTACAGGCTTAGAAAATCTACTGGAGGGTCAGCTATGAGTCACTTCCACCTTGATGGCAAAGATATATATGTAGATATCAACAAATGTATATATATTCCAAGTCATATTTATTACTTATTTTGTAAATGGCTGTCCCAGGAAATTAAATGACACTATTAAATGATATCACACTATTTAATATATCTCAAATGCCTTATAGCTTGAGGACAGTTTATGAAGCAATTCAACTTTCTGTTGGCGGAGGAAAAAAAAAAGTCTCTAGTTTTTTTTTTTCTAAGCTTTTGAATGAAGCACTTAATAATTCTATTTGAGCTCTGTTCTGTGTTTTATTTTTCCAAGTTGATATTTCTGGCCAAAGTTTGCAACATATTAAATTGCATTGACTGTGTAAGATTTACTACATGAATATTTTTAATAATTACAAATCACTTATTCATGTGCAGTTTATCTTAGGTCATCAGTTTGGAAAGAAAGGAATCAGAGATCAATGGGATGTAAGGGGGGAAAGCAGAACATTTCAGTGTCCTGTTACACAACTGTGAAGATCTGAACGGGCATTACAAAGTTACTCTCAGATAGTAAGAGAAAATCACCAGAACCTCTCTGAACTCAGCAATTTTCCCTTCCCTCAGTCACACGTATTCCAGTGTGAAAACTGTGAGTGTTGCCAATCATGTTTAAACCATAAGTTTATTCTTTTATTTCATTTTTTAATATTTTAGTTTAATTTGGTGAGGGTTTTATAACCAGAGTCAAACATGGTTTTCACCTTCATTTATTTTTTTTAATTCACTACATAATTTATAGTTGTGAAATCAGGTTATCAATGTCAAATAAAATATTCATGTTCTTCATTTACTTCTATTCACCTGATCTTGTGACTAATTCCTTCACTTTTCCCTCTCAAAATATTGCATGTCACACTTTGAGGCAATCATTTCTTTCTCTGGTCTTTAAATTTCATTTGTTTTATCGTAGAAGATACACACAAGACATACAGCAACCCGACAGTTTCAATATGCACAGTTTAGAGACAATAATGACAAGGGAGCTCTGGTGGCCTAGTGGCAAGAAGTTGTGCTCCAATTCAGAAGGCACAGGGTTTAAATCCACCAAGGACAATCGCCTCCTGTATCAATTGAAGGCACACAACAAGTAAAAAATAAATAAAATAAATAAATAATAGAGACAATGATGACATTCTTTACATCCTACAGCCTCTTCCACCACCTTCTTTCTGAGTTGTTCTTTCCTCATTAATGTAGATTCACTGACTCGCTAAGGTCCATATCTAATCTGTCCAGTTGTTGTTATCAGTTTGATCCCATAGATATAGCTCTTAAAAGAGCGCTATGCTCAAGGCTGACCTGGTGTTAGTAGTTAAGCAAAACAACTGTTCCATTTTAAGAATGCTTTGGGGGCTATTTTTGGTTTGAGGTATAAAGATTATCTCGGGGCAATAGTTGTAGGAGTTCATCCATCCTGCAAGGCCCCAGAAAGTCTAGAGTTCATGCTGTTGTTATTGTTGTTAAGTGCCCTTGAGTCAGAACCAACTCTGAGCTGATTCTCTTGGTTTTTCAGAGGCTATTAAAAAATATGTCTTCCTGTCAAACATTCTTCTAGGTGGTATAGCACTGGTCTGTGCCTTGCTGTACAGAGGTAACTCGTGGTTGCTGTGATGCTGAAGCCTGTGACCGTGATGTGCCAATCGTGGTAATGGGCACCCATGGTGGACAGTGTTGGCTGGAGCTTCCTGACTAAATCAAGCCTGGAAGCAGGAGCGGCATCCACTTGCCTCCGGAAACTCTATGTACGAACAGTGCTCAGACTGTTAGTTCATAGGGTCGCTATGAGTCGTCTACGACTCGACAGCATTAAACAACAACAACAACAAATATGGGAGGACATTACTCATCTTTCTTCCATGGAGTAGCTGGTGCGATTCAAACTGCTTGCTTCTGGGTTGGCATCGCAACTCCTTATTCACTAAGCTCCCTAATACATACCTGTTTACCCACATATTCCTTCCTCACCAGAGTTCCCTAATATATACCTGCTTCTCACTTATCAACTATGCCGTTTTTCAACATTTTGTATTTATCACAATAGTAAAAAGTGTACTACCAACTAGACTGTGCATTATTATAAACATCTGGCAGTAACAAACACCAAACACCAAAGTGAGAGTGATGGTTAAGGTGATGTGAATGAACTTGACCGGCCCAGGATTCTCAGTGGTTTGGTGGAAATGTATTGATAAAATTTGGCAATAAGGCAATGATGTAATTTGGAAGTTGTGTAATGATGACATCATCCTTCATTTTGTGATCTGATGTGGTCATCCTCCATTTTTGCATAACATCAATTTTCACATAATAACCTGGTCTTTGTAATAAGGCACGTTCAGGAGTTAAAAGTAAAAGATATGTTGCAGGAATGCACTGTGTGTGATATGTGTTGTTGTGTACATTCCAGTCAAAACCGACCCATAGCTAATCTTCCAGCAGGTTTTCAGAGGCAGTAAATGACACATGTATATACAAAGGCACCCAAGCATCGAGGACTCTCCTTCATAAGGTAGCTATGAGTCACCTGGACTCGACGGCACTTAACAACTATAATATCAACATAGAGAGAGAGATATCAGTTGGCCCAGTGGACAGAAAGAGATACTACCAAGCCAAAGGTGGGTGACATTTAATCTGTGGGCCTCGGTCCTGTCTTTCACTGTTTTTGTTCAGACATTCCTCTAGGTCGTATAGCCCTGGTGTACAAGTTGCCATACCACGGTCACTTGTGGTTTCTATGAGGCTGAACACTGTGACACTGATGTGTCAAATGTGTTAATGGTTGGCTACCCAATGCGGACAGAGAGTGGGGTGGAGCTCCCCAATTAAAACAAGCTTGGAAGGAGGGGTGGCATCCGCTTCCATAATAGCTTGCCTCCAGAAACCCTATGAACCTGGAGAGAGGATGAAACAACATATACAAATGCATTGCTCAGGGGCACTACTATGCTATTGGCCAGGACCCTGGTGAGGCAAAACAAAACATAGCGATATTAATCACATAGCTGATAGCACACCAGATACTTAAGAGGAGCTTGGCTTGCCACGCATGCCACTTATTGGACCAGAAGGTTCTACCCCAATTAGCAGGATCTTGCTAACAAGAAAACAAACAGGTCTGTCCTGGAGAGGGTGAAATCAAGTTACTAGAAGGCAAGGATTTTGAAGCTCATCTATTTTGGGCATGGGGTCAGGAGGGACCAGTCCTTGAAGAAGGCCATCATGCTTGGAAAGATGGAGAGACAATGCAGGAGAGTTAGACCCTGGAAGAGGTGGATTGACACAGGAACTAGGGTAATGGGGCGGGGGTAGGAGTGTCAGAGATAGTGAGATTGGCTTAGAATAGGACAGGGTTCAGAGCTTTTGTGCATAGGGTCACTCACTATATGAGTCTCAAGTGACTCAATGGCACAAAACAATAACAAGAGCTGCCTATCAGATGCTCCTGCCCTCTGGCATCTCCTGGGATCACCTCCAGGGTGCCACCCACTACCAAATAAGATAACAAGCTAAACCGGATCTGCCTGTCACCAAGGAAGCAGAATGATGGCCATCCTGAACTGCATTCTTCAATGCGTTTTAGGAACATGAAGTCTCTCTTCCAAAACAGGCACTTTGTCCTTCCCATTCCCTATCAGTCAGTGCTGTTGAGTTGCTTTTTCACCATAGTGAGCCCATGTGATGCAGCGGAACCATCCCATAGTGCTTTCTGGGCTGTAATGGTTGGAAAAGTCAAGGATCCATAAAAGAGAAGAAGACCCTAAATGAGACAGATTAGCGTGGTAACTGCAAGGATGGGCTTGCACACAGCAGAGATTGTGAGGACGGCCAGGATTTTGTCCTGTTGTACAAAGTGTTCCTGACTAGACAGCACCTAACAATAACCATCTTTTCAGGAATCGATTGTCAGGGCTTTCTCTCACCACCACCAGCTCTTTGGCCACCAGTATGCTCTCCCCCATTCCCTAACATTTCAATTTCCCTTTAGGTCTTAAAAAGCATCCTGCCACTGGCAGTCTTTCTGACAGAAAATTCCATTTCAAAGAGCATATAACCCATTTCCTTTTCTCCTAAAGGTCCAGACCACACATGGGAATCAGGATGCATGGACCCTAAGAGTTCTGTTCAAGAGTCATGCAAGCTTGGACTCAAATTCTGACTCTCCACTTGCCAGAAAGTCATGGAAATTTTTTCTACGTATTTCCTTCTCAACAAGCTGGAAACTGGTTCCCAGTGAAATGAGTGCTGGAGGGATGGGATGAGATCATGCTGGTACAGCACTCTGCACGCTGCCACCTCTGAGCAAGCACTGGATAGAGGCAGCCTGACTAAGAACCCGCAGAAAGTTCTCTCCCAAAACCCTTTTTTTCTGGACACCTCTTGACTATGAAGGAGTTGTGGTGGCCGAAGCATTCAGCTGTGGAGCTAAAGGTCAGACGTTCAAACTCATCAGCTCCTTGAAAGAAGAAAACAGGGACTCAGCTTATATGAAGATTGATGGCTTTGGAAACCTTATGAGAAGGCCCCCCTTGTGTCCTATAGAGTCATTATGAGTTGGTAACAAGTTGACAGCAGTGGCCTTTTTAGCATGAGGGTGCTTGAACATGCTCAGCAGCCCCACTCATGATTAGGCCACTCTTGTGCGTTGAATGGGATGTCCAAAAATTCTGTGTTGTAGATTTCATTTCCACAACAGTGTTGGATGTAGTGGTCAAGAAATCAAATGACATATTACACTGGGCAAATCTGTAACTTCATGTGCTTCTTCAAAGAGGACAGATGTCACTTTAAAGACTTGGATGCATCTGGCTCAAGCCATGGTATGATCAATTACTTCATATTCATGTGAAAGTGGAGCAATGAACGGAGAAGACCTAGGGAGAATCGATGACTTTGAATCATGGTGCTGGTGAAAAGTACTGAATATACCATGTACCACCCAAAGAGCAAGCGGCTCTTTCTCACTCTTGTACAGCCAGGTGATTCTTCGAGGCAAAGATGAAGAAACTTGATCACATAGATTTTGGGCATGTTGTCAAGGAGATAGATCAACGGAGAAGGACATCATGTTGGAAAAAGTAGAGTTCTGAAATAGAGGAAGATCCTCAACAGATGGAGAGATAATTCATTGACTGCCCACAATGGGTTTAAGTCCAGCAGAAATGGTGAGGATGGCAAGGGGTTATTGCATCATTTAAGAAGCTGCTGAGTCAGAGGTGACTCAAAGGCACCTAACATACCTGTGCCTGTAAACCCGTTGGGGAATATTGTTCCACTGATTTGGAATGACTCCTGGCTGTCTCTTGTGGGTTTTTAGAGGCGATAAACTGCTCAGGGAGAGATTATCCATCTTTCTCCAGAAGCAGCTGGTAGATTATGTTAATGAGACTTTTCAGTGGAGGGTGTGGTTGGTTTTTTTGTTTGTTTGTTTGTTTGTTTGTTTGTTTGTTTGTTTTGTGTGTGCTGGTACAGGAGGAGATTGTCCCTCCTTCCCCAGAACAGCATCTGGTGGATTCGAACCGTGCGCCTCTGGGATTGTAGTTGCAGCTCCTTGCCACTAGGCCACCAAAGCTCCCCGAGGGTGTGTTTTTAAACAATCACTTCTGAGATCTGAAAGAGCAGATTAGAGCAGAAGCCCTGATAAGGATGTTGAGTGGTTTTGTACCATCAAGTTGGAACCGACTCATAGCAGATCCTCCATTGTGTTTTCAGAGGCAGTCAAGCACAGAGGAAGATTGCTCATTTTTCTCCCTAGGAGCGACTGGTGGATTCCAATGTCTTGCCTTTACGTTGGCAGCACAACTCCTTACCACTAAGCCCCCAGATCTCCGCTGATAAGGAATTGAGGGACAAAAACTGAAAAGAGACAAGTGCCTTCTCCCAGGGCAAGACAGATAAACAACCTTTTCTCAGAGCAAGCGCCTTGTAGGTAGACTTCAATCTCCAAAACTCTCACATGTGATGGAGAAATGATCAAAGTTGTCAATTATTTCATTTGACTTGGATCCACAATCAACAGCCATGAAAGCAGAAGTCAAGAAATCAAAAGACCCGTTGCATTAGGAAAATATTTTGTCAAGGATCTCTCAAAAGTGCTAAAGAACAAAGATAAAGTTTACAGAGCAAAGGGCACCTGATCCAAGCCAAGGTCCTTTTAATTGCTTCCTAGGCATCTGAAAATAGGACAGTAAATAAGGAGGACAAGACTGTTAAAAACAAACACGTTTATCTTGGAGGAAGTGCAGCCTGGGTACTCCTGAGAGACAAGGGTGGTGAAAGCTCTCAAGTACTTTGTGCACGTGTCTGGAGGGGCTGATCCTGCGGGAAAGACAGTATGCTGGGAAAGGTGGAGGTCAGAGAAAGAGAAGACCCCTCAAGGAGATGGACTGACAGTCACTGAAACAACAGCCTCGGGCAAATCAGAAGGATGGCATCAGAGGATGGCACAGGATAGGGCAAGGTTCTCACTGTGAGTCTTAATCACCTTGATGGCACTTAATAGAACAACAATAGAACTCTGATAAAATTTATTTCTCTTCCTTCTAGCCATCCGGCCTGATATTTTTATTATACCAGCAATACAGACAGGAACTACAACAGTCACCTGCTTGAAGCAGATAAAATACAGGAAGAAGAAAGGTCCAAGATACCAAAGCCAGAATCTGAGGGGTGGGGGGTTGGTAGCAGCTGTGACAGAGGAAGTTCTGATGTCCAATGTGATGTCTATAGGCCAGTGTTTCCCATCATGCCATCCACAGATCCACAGAACGCAGTTCAGTGGTGTTTTAATTCCCCAAACGCATACACAGTGGGCTCAAGTTTATCAGTGATGATGAGGATGGCACAGGATAGGGCAAGGTTCAGATCCATCATTCACGGGGCTGCTATGAGGAATAGTCAACTCAGTGGCATCTCAACAAATACATACACACAAGCACCACAGCACATAACGAAGGGGGGAAAAACCCACTTGGATATCCAAGTTAAAAGGAGCTTTGGTTGTGCCAGGGGTTAAGCCCTCAGTTCTAACCTAAATGTTGGAGGTTTGAATCCACTTAGAGGTTCTTCAGGAGAAAGATGTAGTAATCTGATGCCATAAACGTTACCACTAAGAAACCCCTGTGGGGCAGCTCTTCTATATCCCACGAGGTCGCTATGAGTTGAAATAAACGTAATGGTCCCTAACAACAACAAAACACATTAAACAATTCCCTCTACTTTAGAAGTTCTCTGAATCTTCGATTCTCAAGCATACATAGGAACTCAGAGGTGGTGATATTGAGTCTCCCTGCCTCATCTGACCACTGCATCTTTTTAGCCCATGGAAAGCATCCTGCAGTGCTAAAAGCTCCTCAACACTTCAGTGGGTGCTGCATTATGGGGTCAGTGACCCAGGGGGCTGCAGACCTCTACTGCCTGCCCACTGCTCGGGAAAATGGGGCTGTCCCAAATCGAAACACCTGAAAGTTCCCTGCAGTAATAGATCACTGTGGTTCCCATTCATTCATCACTGTCTCTTTAATGTGAAGTCATCAAGGCTTGAAAAGACTGGAATGGGGATTAAGAAGCCACGTTCTGTCATGAATGACATTGTAGTTTTTTTTCCTAGAATTTTCTATTTGGGTCTTTCCTCCTTTGAAGCTGGAGTTCGGTACCTTTTCTCCTTTCAGTTCAGTGACTCTCTGGGACTGTGCAGGCCTGAAGCGTAGGACTAAACTGTGATGGCAACAAGAGGTAAAAGGAGCCTCTCTTCACAGATGACCATCTGGTAACCCCAGCAGGAGGAGCTCAGAGAGAAATTCCCAGGACTGAAGACTCACATCCTCCACAGCACTCAGCCAAACCAGAGGAGATATTGTATCTCTGGGACCAGACTCCATTTCCCTGGCTCTGCTCACCAGTGAGAATGGAGTTCCACAGAGGCGAGGGGAATTTCTGGGTTGGACAGAAGCCTTTCCTTGCAGGAGCTGCCCCGTGGAGTACAGCAGGAATGACATTGGTCTCCTGGTTTGACTTTCTGTTCCCAGGTTCCCAACAGAGCCCTGTGATGATCCAACTTGTGGGAATGAGCATCCCAGCTTCTGTATTCTAGACAATGGTCCCAGGCTTTCAATCTATTTTATAGGATAAACCTCCCAGCAAATCATTTAAAAAGCTGGACTCTATGAGGAAGAATGTGGCATCAGGATTGGAGGAAGACTCATTAGCATCCTGTAGATGATACAGCCTCACCTGCAGAAAGTGAAGAAGATTTGAAGCTTTTGCTTTAGAAGATCAAAGCCTTTGATATGGATTACATCTTAACATCAAGAAAAACCCTGACCACTGGACCAATAGGAAACACATCATGAGAGTTTAAAGCTGTTAATTATTTAATCCATGATCAACACACATGGAAGCAGCAGTCAAGAAATTAGAAAACATGTTTCAGTGGAAAAAAAATTGCTGTCAAGGACTTCTCCAAAGTACTAAAGAGCAAGGATGTCAGTTTAAAGACTAAGGTGCACCTGATGCAAGACAATTGAAAATATTTTCAATTGCTTCTTAAACATCTCAAAGTTGGACAGTGAATAAGGATGACAAGAAGAATCAATACCTTTGACTCATGGTGGTGGAGAAGAGCACTGACTATCCCATAGACCACCAAAAGAATGAATCTGTCTAGGTGGAAGTGCAACCAGAGTGCTCCTTAGAGGCAAGGATGGTGAAACTTCATCTCAAATACTTTGTGCATGTTGTCAGGAGGGTCCAGTCCTTGGAAAAAGGCATTGGGCTGGGAAAGGAGAGGAAGACCTCAATGAGATGGATCGACACAGTGATTAAAATGGGCTTGGGCATGAGGGGGATGGTGGTAATGGTGCAGGACAGGGCAAGGTTCAGATCTGTCATTGATAGTGTTTCTGTGAATCTAAGTTGACTCGATGGCACTTGACAGCAACCTCAAGGGGCCACGGTGGTTCAGTGGTAGGATTCTCACTTTTTCTTGTCTGATGTTTCTCATGTTCAGTCACCACCTCTCTGTCTGTGGAAGTTTGTGTGTTGCTGATATTGAAATCATGCAGTGCTCCCCCGCTCTGTTGCAAAACAGCTTTCTGATTCAGGTATTAATTCCTTCCGCATAAGCACAATCAAGTGCTCTGGGATTCCCATTCTTCTCAATGTCAATCACAACTTGTCATGATCCACACAGTCAAACGCCTTTGTATAGTCAATAAAGCACAAATACACATTCTTCTGGTATTTCTTACTTTCAGCCAGGATCCATCTGACAGCAATGATATCCCTAGTGCCACAGCCTCTTCTAAATCCTGCTTGAACTTCTGACAGTTCCTTATTTATGTACTGTCCCAGTTGTCTTATAATTATCTCCATCGGTATTTTGCTTGGATGTGATATCAATGATGTTGTTCGATAATTTCCACCTTTTGATGCCTTTGAGCTGTGGTGCTGGAGAAAAGCACTGAATGGACAGCCAAGAGAACAAACAGATAAGTCTTGGAGATGGTATAGCTGAAGTGTTCTTTGGAGGTATCAACAATGGAGGCTTCGTCTCACATACTTTGGACATGTTGCTAGGAAGTTCTAATCCTTGGAGAAAGACATGATGTTGGGAAGGGTTGAGGATCAGCAAAGGAGAGGAAGACCTTCAACAAGGTGGGTTGACATGGTGACTGCTGCAGTGGGCCCTTGTGTGTCAGAAGTGTGAGGATGGCGCAGGACAGGGTTTAGGTCTTTTGTTAATAGGGTTACTATGAGTCATGCTCAACTTGATGGTGCTTAACAACAACAACTATGATGTTGAACAGACTTCAGCAGAACTTCTAGACTTAAGGTGGACTAGGAGAAAAGGTCTGGCAATCTACTTACAAAATCCAGCCACAAAATACCATATATGTTCAAGCTGCTTTGAAGGAATTGGCAAAAATTAAGGCCCCAGGAATTGATGGTATTCCAATTAAAGTATTTCAACTAACAGATGCTGCCCTGGATGTGCTCACCAAGTTGTGTCAAGAAATCTGGAGGACAACCACTTGGCCAACTGACTGGAAGAGATCTATATTTGTTCCCATTCCAAAGAAGGGTGACCCAACTGAGTGTGGAAATTATTGAACAATATCATTGATATCACATGCAAGAAGATTCTGCTGAAGATTATCCAAAAACAACTGGAACAGCACATCAGCAGAGAACTGCCAGAAGTGCAGGCTGGATTTAGAAGGGGGTCAATACAACAATACTAGGGATATTGTAGCTAATGTTAGATTGTTCTTGGCTGAAAGCAGGGAGTACAAGAGGAATGTCTATCTGTGTTTCATTGATCATACAAAGGTGTTTGACTCTGTGGATCACAATAAACTGTGGCTGACTGAAAAGAATAGGAATCCCAGAACGCTTGATCATGCTAATGCGAAACCTATACTTGGACCAGGTGGTAGTCATAAGAACTGAACAAGGAAACACTGCATAATTCAAAATTGGGAAGGGTGTATGCCAGGGATGTGTCCTGTCTCCATATCTTTTCAACCTGTATGCAGAACAGATTACCCAGGAGGCAGGGCTGTATGAGGAGAAGTGTAGCATCAGGATTGGTGGAAAATTCATCAACAATCTGCGATATGCAGATGATACAACCCTGCTTGCTGAAACTGAGGAGGACCTGAAGCACCTGCTGCAGAGTGTCAAGGACTGCAGCCTACAATATGGATTGAGGCTCAATATCCAGAATACAAAGATTCTCATCACTGGGCCAATTGGCAGCATCAGGATGGATGGCGAAGAGATTGAGATTGTTCACAGCTTTAGTTTGCTTGGCTCCACAGTCAACACTCTTGGCACCAGTAGTCAGGAAATTAAAAGACGTATTGTGATGAGAAAGTCTGCTGTTAAGGACCTCTCCAAAGTACTGAAGATCAATGATGCCACTCTGGAGACTAAGGTGTCCCTGATACAAACCATGGTCTTTGCAATCACTTGCTATGCTTCAAAGAGTTGGACAATGACTAGGGAATATAGAAGGGGAATTGATATCTTTGAGCTGTGGTGTTGGATAAGAGTATTGAATATACCATGGACTGCTAAGAAAACGAACAGGTTTGTCCTGGAGAGGGTTAAACCAGGCTGCTCCTTAGAGGCAAAGATTCTGAAGCCTTGTCTGACATACTTTGGACATGCTGCAAGAAGGGACCAGTCCTTGGAGAAGGATGTCACGCTTGGGACTGTGGAGGGACAGCGCAGGAGAGGAAGACCCTTTTTGAGGAAGATTGATTCAGTGACTGGGATAATGGGAGTAGGTGTGTTGGAGACAGTGAGATTGGCACAGGATAGAGAAGGGTAGAGGGCTGCTGTACATAGGGTCTCTATGAATCACAGGTGACTCGACAGCACATAAAAACAGTAACAAATACCACATAGATCAATGGTCTGATCAGTGTTTCATTTAATCGTGCATGGAGTTGCCATGAATTGAGGACCAATTGGTTGACCTTTAACAACACCGCTATCATCCCATCCCATCAAACTTGAGAACCAGGGCAAGCCTGGATTTTATCAAGTTCAAAAGGCAGCCACAAATTAAACAGGCACCTAGCATGTCTGGCATTTCATAAAAGCCATTTTGGCAGAATGGTTTGGAAGGAGAGTGATGTTGTACAACACAAAGAATGTAATCAGTGTCATGGTTTTTCGTGTAGAATTTGTTAAACTGGCAAAGATTAGCTTGTGCATATTTCCACCACATTTAGGGGCGAGGGGAATAGAAGAAGGCAAAAAAAGCAGTCCACAATTAAGAAAGCCATAATGACAGAATAAAGAACAGCCTTTTTCCCTGGAACTATCCTTCTGGAAATTTCAGTGTTATTTTCTTCATTTCATTCTGATCTGCAAGGCTCATCTGACTGGAATTCAAGCCCCTTGTTCTCTGTCTTTCTCTCCAAATCACACTGCCAATTTGTTATTTTCTTATACAAGACTTCTAAACTCCTACCTTTCTCAGAACAATTTTTCCAGAAGTTTCCCCAGAAGATGATATGCCAGGGGCGGTGGCCCAGTGGTTAAACATCTGGCTGCTATTCAAAGAGGGGCGCAGTCCCAACTCGTTAGCCTCACCCTGGGACGGTGAGGAGAAGACGTGGTAATCCGCTACAGCCTAGGAAAGTCTATAGACAGGTCTTCCTCGTCCTACAGGGTGGGAACAGATTTGATGGCAATGGGTTTCATGGTACAAGAAAAAGGTAATGAAGTGTTCAATCTTCGAGCTCCCCCGCCAGGCTAATTCTCCAGTGCAAAGGACGTGGCAGGGAGCAGGGGGGATCACGTGTCCCTTCTGCCCTCAGTTGGACTCTCACAAGCTCAGGTTCACCTGGCCCTCCTGGTACAAGCGGCCGGCGTGCGTTCTGCTGGGTAATTTTCAGGTCTGGTTGGTGAGACGAGAAGTTGTAAGCATCATGCTGGGTTGTCACTTCTGCATGGAGCCAGAACCGAGCCTGACCCGTGGCTGCCACAATTAGCCCGGGTCCCACAGGCGCTCCCATTCGCCTTATTCCGTGGAGCAGTGGCAGCTGGTCCAGAGCAGCAGGGTGTGACGATGGATGAAGCGAGGAGACCCACTGTGACGAGCCGGTAACCTTGGTGAGTGCTGTTCTCTTCAGCGTGGTCACCTTGGGCATCTCTTCCCAGGCCCCGGTGATGTTGTCTTTGGTCAAGGCCTTTTTGGAGTTCATCTAGGGAACAGCCTTTAGAGACAGATTATCAGAGAAACAGAGGCACAGCCTCACTTCTGTCATCAGCAGTCACTGTGCTCAGTTTGTCACCCAGTGAGTCCCTACACCTGAATCTGAATGAATGGCTGCGTTAAAAATTAAGTCTGTATCCACACACCCAAAGTTAGAGGGTGGAAAAAAATCCAGTCTGTCCCCAGAGGAAGAAAACTTGCCACCTGTAAGCATATTCAAAGAAGATGTCGTCAGCTGGTGGCATGACTAGGGAGGAGGGAGTGAGAGAAGGCTTGCTAGCAAGGACCTCTGGAGGAACAAGGGAGACTCTGAGTGGTGCAAGATGATGAAAAACAAACACTTCACCATCCAGTTGTGAGTTGTTGTTAGATGCCATCGAGTCAAGTATGACCCATAGTGACCTTATGAACAACAGATCTGAATTCTGTCTTGTCCACTGCCGTCCTCACACTTTCTGACACATTAGAGGCAGTCACCATGTCACACCACCTGCAAGGGTCTTCCTCTCCTTCGCCAACCCTCGTCCTTGCCAAGCATCATGTTCCTCTCCAAGAAAAAGCCCCTCCTAGAAACATGTGCAAAGTATGTGAGGTGAAGCTTTACCCTCTTTGCCTCCAAAAAGCACTCTAGCTGCACATTCTCTAAGACATATCTTTTTGTTCTTTTGAAAGTCCCTGGGATGTTCAGTGCTCTTCTCCAACACCACAGCTTGAAGGCAGCAATTTTCCTGTCATCCTTAGTCATTGCCCATCTCTCAGATGCATAGCAAGTGATTGGTCAGACTATAGCACCTTAGTCCTCAAACTGACATCACTACTCCTCAATTATTTGGAATGGTCTCTAACTGCAGACTTTCCTAGTGTAAAATCTCTAGATTTCCTGACTGCTAGTTGTTGTTGTTGTTAAGTGCCGTCGAGTCATAGGCAACTCATAGCAACCCTATGAACGAAAAGTCCTCAACACTTGTGCTACCAAGGGTATTAACTGTGGAACCAAGTAAAATAAAGTTGTTGATCGTTTCAATCTTTTCTCCATCCATCATGATGTTGTCTATCGGTCCAGTGGTAAGAAATTTGTATTTTCTTGACATTGAGATGCAATCCATAATGAAGGCTGCATTCTCTGGTCTTCTGTATCAAGTGCTTCAAGTCCTCCTCACTTTCAGCACGCCAGGTTGTGTCATCTGCATAATGCAGGTTATTGATGAGTCTTCCTCCAATCTTGATAGCACATTCTTCATAGAGTTCAGCTTCTCAAATAACTTGCTCAGCATACAGATTAAATACATATTGAGAGAGATTACAACCCTTCTTAATTTTTTAAAATTTATTATTAATTTCAGTACAAATTTACAGAGACTTTGGATTTCCATTCATTCACTGTTGCAAATTTTCCCCTCCCAACCCTCCCCCCTAGTACACTACCCTCTTGGAAAAGTAAAAGAAAAATTCTTTCATTGTTTTACAAACCCTCCCCAAGGTCCCCTCCACCATGTAGCCTTCGCTCTAGACTCCTGTCATGACAGAAATACCTAATCACATATCCTTTTAAACAGTTTTCTCCCTCCTCTGTTTCAGTGCAGTATACATTATTGAACCCATCTTACTCAGTCTCTCCCCAACCCCAAGGTCAGTCCTCTTTTACAATAGTGGCACCATGCAATATTTGTCCTTTTGTGACTGGGATATTTCACTCAGCATAATGTTCTCCAGAGTCAACCATTTTGAATAATATTGCATGAGTTCCTTGTTTTTAAATGCAGTGTGCATTCCATTGTGTGAATATACCACAGCTTCTCTATCCATCCATTTGTTGATGGGCACTTAGGTTGTTTCCAACTCCTTGCTATTGTGAACAAAGCTGCAATAAACATGGGTGTGCATCCCTTCTTAATTTTTAAACCAAGTAGTGTCCCTTTGCTCTGTTTGCACAACACAATTAAGTGCTCTGTGAGAGTCTCCCCTAAAATAATTGTGCTATGTATATGAGAAATGGACAAGGAATAAGGATGATAGAACAAGAATACATGCCTTTGGACTGTGGTGTTGGAGAAGAGCACTGAATATCCCACGGACTGCCAAAAAACTGAGCAGGTATGTCTTGGAAAGGGGGGGAAGCCAGGAAGCCTGAGAGGCAACGACGATAAAGCTTTGTCTCGCATACTCTGTGCATGTTGTTAAGAGGGGTTATTCTTTGGGTAGGGACAATGTGCTTGGAAAGGTGGAGAAATAGTGAAGGAAAGAAAACCTTCAATAAGATGGATTAACAAAGTGACTGTAGCTATGGGCTTAAGTATGTGAGAGACGATGAGGATGGCACAGGATAGGAGAGGTTCAGATTCGGTGTTCATAGGGTCACTATGAGTCGTACTTGACTTGACACCACCTTACAAGCAGGTGGTACAAATGGTTAACATACTCAACAAACCAACCACACTGCCCTGGAGTGGATTCTAACTCACAGTGATTCTGTGGGACGGAGGCGAACTGCCCACGGGGTGTCCAAGGCCGTATATCTCTACAGAAGCAGACTGCCTCGTCCTTCTCCCTCGATGCAGCTGCTGGGTTAGAACTACAGACCCCCTTGGTTACCAGCTGAGCACTTAACCACTGCAGTCACTAGAACACTTTTAACACTTCCAGTTGCTAACCAAAAGGTTAGTAGTTCAAGTCCACACAGAGGCATCTTAAAAGAAACACACAGTGATCTACTCTTAAACAAATGATTCATTGCACGTGCCATGGTGCACAGTTCTACACCAACACAGACTCAGTGACAAATGGGTGAAGGGGCCATCAGACAGCTCAATCCCCTACCTACACCTTCTAGAAAATTCCAGGCAGGTTCACAGTGAGCACCCAACTCCTAGGTTAAACAAAGACCATCTCTTTTGCCCAAAATTATTTTTCTCCATATTATTCTATTTTGGAATGACTCTAAAGATAGCATCACTAACACCCTTAATTTAATGAAAAGATGGATCAGTGACTAAAGTGTGAAATGAACAGTGAAAGACTCAGCCACAATCTGAAAAGGCAGGTGGCTCCAATTCCCCAAGGGACGCCTCGGAAGAAAGCCCTGATGATCCACCTTCACAAGGTCAGGCCTTTGGAAACCTTACGGAGTGTGATTCTATATACTTTGATACACACAGGACCGTCCATCCCGCACTCACAGCCGTGGAGTCAGAACCGACTCATATCTGGCCACTGAGCGTGTTTTCAGAGGTTGTAAGTTCCATGGGAGGAGATTGCCTCTTTTCTCCTGATTTGGACCACCCAAGAGGCACTGCCTTTGAGTTACCAGCAAGATTACCACTCACCAGAATGCGATCAACAGTAACTGGTGACTAATAAAGCAGAGATTCCTAGAGCCAAGGTCAAACTCATACATTTGTTCACACCCTGTGTGAGAGAGTCAGATATCAGAGAAGGGACTCAGAGGCAGTCAGGGAGCCCAGTAGCTCTGTGGGGTGGCTCCGTGGGGCTCACTTCCTGGGCACTGTGAGGGGGGTCATGCCCTCTAGGCAGTCCTGGGGACAGCTTCTGCACACCCCGTCTTCAAATATGCGGAGGAGGGCAGCCCCAGACGCCCACAGGAAGCCTCAGAGGTGCATGTGTACCTGTGACCTTGAACATGAAGGCCCTGCCAAAGGAATAACAATGAGCAATGTCACCAGAGGCAGCTCGCTTTGATGTGTCCTGACCTGGGGAATTGGAGTCAGAAGACTCACAGAAATGCCAGATGGTAATTTCCAGGGTCACGGTCCACCATGGAGCAAAGCCCAGGGCCCCCTTCCTGTCCTCCCGAGTCCATCCCTGCCAGGGAGGCCTGTGGGGAGGATGAGATGTCATGAAGGCACAAGATTAATGTCTTCCTCAGCCCGTCCTGATCCTCCAGTGACTCCCTCAGCCTGGCTCCATGAGGCATGAAGAGAAGAAAAATCTGGTGGAGAGGCCAGCAGTGCCCACTCACGGTGCCTCGCTGCCCTGTCCACCATCAGCACTGCCAGGGGCCAAGCTGGTGGGTACAACTGCTCGCTGCCACCTACATAGTGTTACGTTGCAATGAGGTAAAGATGTCTGGAGAAGGAGGTCTCCTGGCACAGCACCCCGGCTGCAGAATCTTGCTTTAGGAAGGAGCAGGGAAAGTTCTTTTGGGGAACCTATGTTTGCATGGCAAAGAACCCTGGAAATACAACAGTGCAGCACTCAATTGCTAATCAAAAGACAAGAGGTTCAAACCCAGCAGCTACCTGGAGAGACAAAGACAGAGTAAACTGCTTCTCTAAGATTGCTGTTTCATATTATCGAGTGGGAACTGATGCACAGCTGACCCTAAAGCACGGGAGGCTATTGCCCTTCTTTCTCCACCAGCAAAGCAGCTGGTGGATTCAAACCATATACCTTTGAGTTTGCAACGCAACCCTTAACCACTAAGCCCGAGCCTTGGAAACCCAAGCAGGAGTCCTACTTTTACAGGATCACTCAGTAGGAGTCAGCACTACTCAAAGGCAGTGCGCTTTGTCTCCATGGCTTTGTCTGCCTGACATCAAGCCGAGGGGCTAGGCTGCAAGAACCTGAGACCTTGCAACATTTGGAGGTCAAAGCAATGACCTGCCTTCCCCCTTTTCCCCTCCCCACATGAGGACAGGAACTGACCCTGTGGAGACACTTCCCAGGAGCTGCATCAGGTGGTGGGAGAGGAAAGACAGGCGGTTTGGACTTGAAATAAACCCAATTGGGAATAAGGATGGGCTAGGTCTTCCCATTGGGGAACCTGTTACTAGTACAGTCTCCTGGCTTGGTCAGAATGCAGGGGGAGTGGGGGAGGCTGGAGGAACCAGGTGTGCGGGGAGTTGGAGCAATGGCAGATGCAGATTCTGGAAGTCCACCTGTCCGGTGGCTTCCCAGTTCATGTGAGCACATTCCTATGTCATCCTGTCCCTTTGCTGTTCTCCCTGGGAAGACTTGCTACTTCTCAGATTTGTGTGTCTTTTAACGTGAAATCGTCATTATATCATACACATCCACAGGCAATAAAAAGAGTAAAGCTGAAATTAAAACTGCCCCATCCAAAGATTTCCCAAGCTAGCCCCCAAAAATAACTTAAAGGGAAAGTATTTTGGGGGACTGCTTTTAGGAATTTCCAATGCCTATGCCAAACATTGATAGACATAAATGTGATTTTTATCGTCCATGTTGTTTTAACACTTGCTTTTTCCACTTAACTATGTATTTTCATTATCAGTTCAGAAGGGTCTCTGAAGGCCTCTGTTTATGGCCAAAACATTTCCAGACCCTTAGTACCTTCATAATTCATTAGTTGAAGAAATAGGGAATGAATTAATAAATCAATAATTCCTTAAAGTGAAAGTGTATTTGTCTTTTCAACAGTGTTTGTGGTCAACGCATTGAGGCTCAGAGTTTGTGAGGGCCTTTTACCCCTGTGACTCATATATATATATGGGAGACCAGGCCACACGGTAGGAACCGCCAGCTAAGAGTCTTCCTAAAGCTTGTCTTCCTAAGGCTTGCCATTCCTGTCTCTGAGCTCCTGGGCTTCCAGAGTTGTGTCCAGAATGGCCAGTTCATCTTTCATGAACCAGTTTCCATCTGTTAAATTCATTCAGGCTTTTCATTTCCTTGAGTGAGAGTCACACTCTTCAGTCTGCCTAGGTCTCTCCTGGTTCTCTACTGCAGTCTCATTGCTCTGCCTGTGATCTGCAGGACAAGTATAACTTACATTCAGGAAGTCAAGACAGTTGAAGACAAAATGCGGAACTAAAAGCCAAGAGAAGGCAGCGGTAGTTCAGCTGTAGAATACTTGCCTTCCACACAGGAGACTCAGGTTCGATTCCTGACCAACACACCTCAGGCCTTCGTGTTGTCCTGATGAGAATGGGCTTCAGTACAGTTACTAAAACTATGAAGAACTAGGAAGAAAGGCCTGGCAATCTATTTCTGAAAATCAGCCATTGAAAACTGTATGGACCACAAGGGTCTGATCTCATTGTGCATGGGATTGTCGTGGCTTAGGCGCAAACCTGAGGACAGCTCAGAACAAGGGAGACTTTAGACAAAGCAGTCATTCACTCAGGGCCTCAGTTTCCTCATCTTTAAAACAGTTTCCTCCCCAAATCCTTATTCTGCCTTCTCCCTGAGAAAGTGAGATGTCTACACGCCAGTCACGCAGGACCTTCTGTGGCATCAGTATGTGCCTTGGACAAAAGACCCAGAAAGACGAGGGGCAGCAGGTGGGTCTCCCTGTGCAGCCTGGCACATGTTGGGGCACTCAGCTGACGCCGGCAGTGACCACTATGATCAGCAGTCTTGGGACAGAAAAAGAAAAACACAGGGAAGCAGGCTTACCATGATAGAGGTGGGATCTTGGCACTGAGAAAGTACTTCAGAGTAAAATGAAAAGGTCACAGAATCGGAGAGGAATTGTTGTAGCCCATTACAACTCGGCCTCTCTAACACATACGTACAGCCATCGGCCTCACCCGTGTAGCCAGGAGCTGGAATGACCATGGGCCTGAAGCGCACTGTTCCTCCTGAGAAGACTGCCGTCTTGGGGCTCACCTGCCCAGAGACAGGCCTGCTGGCCCAGCCCACCCTCGGAAATAACAGACCGCTCTTGCCCCTCTTTGTGGAGCTCCCCACATCCTGGGTATGAATCTCTCCCAGAAGCCTCACATCTCTTCTCCTCGTGAGTCCTGGGTCCCTACTTTCTGGACTGCTCTGACTCCCACTAACTCTTTTGTATGCAGTAAAGGAAATGCATGCAAAGTTCAGGTGTCGTTGTTGTTGTTGTTGATTGCCGTTGAGTCGAGCACAACTCATAGCGACCGAAAGACCTAGCCTTTCAACAACTATCATTTCTCAAAATTCATAGGGTTTCCAGAGGCATGTTGTTTAGGAAATGGATGCTACTCCTGCTTCCAAGTAGGAGGGAAAAACCTTTTAGATGACACATTTACAGGACAGGAAAGAATCTCATGCCCAGGTCACGTATAGCTGTTTTTATTACTATTGTTCTAAATAAAAAAAAAAATCATTGCCATTGAGTCACAACTGACTCATAGCTGATCCTTCAGCAAATTTTCAGTGACCATAAATCACAAGGGAGGACATTGCCTACATTTTTCCCATCAAACAGCTGGCAGATTCGAACCCTCTGCCTTTGGGCTGTCATTGCAGC
This sequence comes from Elephantulus edwardii, assembly GCF_000299155.1. NCBI lineage: Eukaryota > Metazoa > Chordata > Mammalia > Macroscelidea > Macroscelididae > Elephantulus > Elephantulus edwardii. Next base: position 8,479,842 of record NW_006399787.1, read on the forward strand.
TAACTCTCTACCAACTAGATCACCAGAGCACCGAGCAAGGTCAGATTGCACCGGCTGGACATCCACTCAACTCAAACTGGAGGCACATCCATGCAATCAAAGGCCTTGCGGGGGCGGGGGTGGGGTATCCCCAGGGAGGGCCAATAGGCTTCCCTACCGCCTCTGCTGCGAAGTCAGGGGTCTCCTCTTGGCACTGATTCGCTGGTCACGTGTGAAGTTGGGTGAGGATGGGATGGGCATGGAAGATCAAACCACCAACCCAAACCCAAAACTGAGAGACACCACAGCCCCACATGACCAAATCATGTCCCCTCTCCAACGCACTCAAGTGCACACCCAGGAGAGTGGTCTCAGGATGCCCTTGCCCTGCTAGCCTATTTTGACACCAAATCCCAGGCCAGGCACACAGACCACTGCCAGCAGCAGCACCTCTCACCAAGGCCAGAGGCAGCTGTGGGAGGAACCAGAACTCCAAGCTTTCTCCTTCATTCTGAGTAGGGGAGGAGCCTCCTCCACATCATATGGGGAGACCCCAGCCCTGACCCCTCTGCAGGTCTTGGAACAAGGAGCCTGTCAGGGATTGTGCTCACCCTCCCAGAACCCTGGGACCATGTGACCATGTGGAGGGCAGTCCATGAGGGGAGTGGCTCTTGGCGGGTGGCTAGGAGCTTCTAGCTGCTTCAAGCAGAGCTGGGATGTGCCTTGGCTCTTTTAGAGGACACACTGCCAGGAAGCAGCCTCTCTGACTAGCAGGTACCTCAAAAAACTGTTCCTCCTGTCTGCCCAGCACTGACCCCACAGTGAACTCAGGTAGGGCTCAGGGACTCTTCAGAAGGCTTTCTGTTCCCTCTAACACTCTTGGGGTATCAGCTGGGTCACTTTGACCAAATTATACTACGCTTTCAGTCCTCAGTGGGGATGGAACCCCTACACGGGTAATACAGCCAAGGTTACAGAGAGCATGACGTCAGCATGCAGAGACGGTGCTAACCTCTCACTTACAGGGCTAAGCTCGCTTGGAAACTCCAGGCTTGGGACCATGTGACACTCTCCCTCCAACCTGCCCCTGAGGTCTGGCCCCTGGCCCACTGACACTCGCTTCTATGCAGCAGCACCTTGGGTCTGGGAACTCCAGACCTCAGCTCACTACCACTGCATGAGCAGCAGCAAGAGCAAGAACCTGGTTGCCTGCCCTGCCCTGCGCCTGTGAGCTGTGAGGACCCTAAGACCTGCAGTTAACCAGAACAGCAATCCCAAAGGCACAGGGTTCACATCCACCAGCTGCGCTGCAGGGGAATGATGGGCAATTTCCTCTCCCATGTGACTAACTATGTCTGAAAATCTGCCTGAGGGTCAGCTATGGATCAATTCCGACTTGATGGTACCAATAACAATTGCCGGGCAGAGGGAAATAGAGTGGCTTTCCGAGGACCAGGGCGCATGTTAGTCAGAGGGGCTGTTCCCTGGGAATGAATCAGGGCCTGGGAATCCTCATCCCTCTCTAGACCCTGAACCCCTTGGACACCTACCCCTTCATGACTCTGTCTCATGAACCTTTGATGTTGAGTCAGAAAAATCAGGTTTAGACCTCACCCACCCCTAATCAGATGCTCTTGGACAGTGAACAACTTGAATAATCATACCGTCAGCCCTGCCAACTGCTCAGCACGGTATCTATATTTTCTCAAAGCATCTCCAAGTTTCCAGTTCACATTTACTGACAGCTCCTCTATGTGGTGCAGGCGCTGCAGGTTCTCAGGTGAATCAGATGCAGCTTGGTCTTTGAGGGGCTTAGGATAAAGGGAAAGCTCCAGGGAGGAGTGGGAAAGGTTTATTTCTCATCTCAAGGTCACTTCTTCCTTGGCAAGGCCACTTCCAAGGGCATTTCTCTGCAGACCAGGGGTTCAAAAGGCAAAATGAAATCATCATTGATAGAGCTGTAAGGAAACAGCATTACCTGACATCTGGGGTGAGTACCTCACTTCTAGACTGAGACCTGGACTGAGGTGGCCTGGGAGCTGTGTCCCTCCCCAGTCACGTACTTGTACCACCTGATGCCTAGGTGAGCATGAAGCAATAGCCAGACAACTGCAAAGGTAATCTGTCCTTCCAAGGCAGTGTTTGCTGGAGCTCAAGGAGCCAGAACACAAGCCCATTCCAGGCCTCTCCTGGGGCTGAAGGCCAGGCCCTATAGCCAACCTCCCCCCACACTTCCCACTTTCCTGTAACAACCCAAGAAACTACAGCACCACCAGTGTAACTCCCAACTCGAGTCCCTCACAGTGTGTTCTCTGACTTGAAACATTATTCTCTCGATTCCCAGAGACAGTAGGGCTCCTGCCTTCCCATGTGGCCTGGCTGCCCCGGGTTGAGCAGCGCCACCCTGGAATTCCAGAGAAAGCTGCCACCCTTTGAATGGCCTTAGGGGTCACAGAGTGTCACAACTCTGCTATTCTTAGCATTTGCTCCATTCCCCTCCTGACTTTGTCTCTGCCAGGTCTCCCCTGGTCAACCCTCACCCGGGTCAGCCGCATCTGGTCACCTCTCACCTCTGCCAGCCTCTCCTGTCCAGCCCTCACCTGTACCAGTCTTGCTCACTCAGTCACACCAACAGCTGCTGTGATCTGTCCTCAACAGGCCCGAAGGGCCTCTCCTCTAAGGGCTTCCACCTTGGAGAATATTCCTGTTTCCTTCTTGTAGTTACTCAAGTTCAACCTCACAGTCAGGGTTCAGCAGGAGAACACGGCAGCCTTCATATCCTAAACATAAAACGAGCATTTCTCCATCTGCGAGAGTCATCAGCTTCAGTAGAACCTGCACAGGGACTTGCCTGGAGGGACAGGCCAGTGAGAAAGGAATTCTAAAAGAAGCTACTATTTATTAAGCACTTATTTTGTACCGATTTCTGTTTTAACTGTTGGTGTATCAGCTCCTTAAATCTTTATACCACAAAGCAAGATGATATCATTGAGATGAGTCCTTCAGTCCAGTTTTACAGCTCTGGGATATGAGGAGCACGGTGGGGATAAACATTCAACAGCAATAGGGGATTTGTAGCATCTGCTGTTGATGAATTTCCAGGGTGTAAATTCTCCCCTCATGGTCAATTTCAAGCTGCCAAGAGGACATCACTGAGTGCCGAGCTGAAGATGGGATGTGGCAGATAGGATTCTGTGGTTGTTAATTGCCTTCCCGTTGGTTCTAACCTGGAGGTAAAGAGTAGAACGGCTTGGTTCTACCAGAGCAGGACTCAAGTCGATGACCTTTCAGAAACAGACCAGTCACCCTGTCTTCAAGGTGGGTGTAGCTCTGGGGGGTTCAAACTATCAGCCTCTGAGTTAGTATACAATAGAGCACTAAACCTAACTCAAAAGCATAAAGTCACACGTGGTACAATACTGGAACGCTGGGTTTCAAGATGGGAAGGACAATTTGGAATGAATGATCTTATCATTCCACAGGAAGTTAGGGGCTGACACAGTGACTGTCACAATGGGCTCGAGCAGGATGAGATGATGAGGATGGCGCAGCCCAGGGCAAGGTTCCGCTCTGTCCTTCACAGGGTCACTGTTACCAACAGCAAAGAGAGCTCTGGTGGCCTAGTGGTAAGAGGCTGCGCTGCAATCCCAAAGTCATGCAGTTCAAATCCACCAGCTGCTCCGTGGGAGGCTAGACAATCTTCTCCCATGCAATTCACTGCCTCTGAAAACCCGCCGGAGGGTCAGCTGTGAATTGGTTTTGACGTGATGTCACAACAATGTGCGGCCAGGGATGGTCCTTAGAGGCAGGACGATGACACTTCATCTCGCATGTGCTTTGGACATGTTAGGAGGCGCCAGTCCTTGGATAAAGACCTCGTAAAAATCAGACAGCAAATTTACAGTGCAAAGCATGTATGTCGAGGAGAAATGAATAACTTAGAAACAAGGATGAGAAGCATGACTTGAAAAAAAGGGATGAATATGAAAGAAACAGCAGAAATTGTTGGGCTGATTTGATAGTATTTTTAGAATGGTGATTTGTGTGAAAGTTGACAAGCATATTGTTTCCTTTGCCCAATCATTCATGTACGTTTTGTTCCATAACATTAATTATAATACATACCATGCCTGACCCCTCTTTCATTCTATATTGTCTCTCCCTTCACCCATCTTAGCAAATGTTTTTGTTGGTTTATTTTACTTTATTTTAATGAAAATTTACAGAGAGTTAGGATTTCCATTTATTCATTGTTGCACTTTTCTCCTTGCCCACCCCTGCCCCCCAGTTCGCTCTTCTTTTTGAAAAGTAAAAGAATAACTCCTTCATTGTTATGCAATCCCTCCCCACAAGTCCACAGCACTATGCAGCCTTCATTCTGGACTTCTGTCATGACAATAATACCCAATCATATATCCCTTTTAAGCAGTTCTCTCCCTCATCTGTTTCAATGCAGTATACATTATTTATCTTAGCAATTGTTTAGTGTCTGTTAATGAATTTTCCATTCCTCCTTTTCCTCCTTCCTGCTAACAGTACTAGAATGATTCTCTCTGTATATAAATCTTTCTCTAGTTTTTATAACAACATTTTTATACTATTAAAATACTTTTAAATACTATACTATATAAAATTATTTGTCCTTTTGTGACTGACTTATTTCACTCAGCATAATGTCCTCTGTATTTATCCATGTTTCACAGTTTTTTTTCATAGTATTTTAATACCCTTGTGTGACTGTACCTCTACTGATTTGTTTGTTGATGGGTTGTTGGGTTGTTTCCACCTCTTTGTTATTGTTAGTAAAGTTATAATAAACAGGAGTGTGCATACATCTATTGGTGTCCCAGCTTTTCCTTGTTTAGCGTATACCTAGTAATGGAATCGGTGGACCAAATGGCATTTGTACTTTCCACTTTTTAAGAAAATAGGAAACTGCTTTCCATAGTGGTTATACCATTTCACATCCTACCAACAGTGTATAAAAGTTCCAGTCTCATCACACTCTAGCCAACATTTGTGGTTTCCGTCTCACTGAATTTTTCTACTACTGTTGGTGGTGGGGGGGGGAGGATATATATTTGTTGTTTTGAGTTTCACTGCCAATTCAAAGGCAGGGGTTCAAATCCGCCACGAGCTGCTCTGCGGGAGAAACACAGACAATTTCTTCCTGTGCAATTTACTGCCTCTGAAAACCTGCATAGCAGGTCAGCTCTGCATCAGCTTTAATTAGATGGCATATAGCAAAACCGTAACAGCTAGTGATCTTGAACATTTCATCACAAGGTTTTGGCCATCTGAATGTCTTCTTTGGTCAACAGTCTTTTCATATCTACAGCCTATTATGTAATTAGGTTGGGGTGGTGTGGTTTTTTTTTTTCTTTTTTTCTTGGTAAAGGGCTGGATTTTAGTATAAATTTTAGCTATGAGCCCCCTACCAGATAAGATGCGCTGGTAGCCTAGTGGTAAGAAGCTATACTATAATCCTGATATATCATTGGCAATTTTTCCCCCATTTGCAAGCTCTCTTTTTACTCTTTCAGAGAAATGTTTGAAAACACATAAGGATTTCATTTTCGGAAGGTCCTATGAAATATATCCTCTCCTAGTTGTACATTTATGGCTTTATTTGATAATCTATATCATAGACCAGGGCTCCTCAGTTTGTTCATATTTTTTTTTCTCTGATGATCTTGATAGTTTTTTATTTTAAACCCTAGGTTCTTGATCCACCTTGAGCTACTTTTTGTGTATGACATGAGGTATGGATCTTGTCTGTGCTTTTAACAACATAAAAGAGAAATAAAGACAAAGGCCAGAGAACAGAATAAGTTAGGGAGAGATGAGTGTCCCTTAGTGGGAGTCCCTAGAAGTGCAAACAGCCACTGCACCTGGCTGCTAACCAAAGGTTAGACGTTCGAGTCCAGCAGGAGGCACCTTAGAAGAAATGCCTGGGAATCTTATGGTAAGTCAGCAGTTGAAAAATCCTTTGGCACACAGTTGTATTCTAACACTTGTGGAGTGACCAGGAATCAGAATGGATTTGATGACAGGTGGCTTGGAAGAAGCTGCTTCAGCTCTCACCTGAAGCCAAGATTAAAATTCCCCCAGAGTCTCCTCCAGCAGACATACTGCCTCCCAGTGGGGTGTGGAGGCTCATCTAGGAGGCAGATTTGCCCCTGCTCCTCCATGACCTCTGAAGGCCTAAGGGGTAAAAAGTTACACTGGCAACACAACGGCCGGAGACTTAGACCCACCAGCTGCTCTGTGGGAGAAAGAGGAACAATCTCTTCCTGTGCAGTTTACAGCCTCTGGAAACCCACTGGAGAGTCAGTTATGAGTCAGCTACGACTCAACAGCATGAGTAACTCAGGGATCAACCAAAGGACAAGGTGTTACCTGAACAGGGTTTTGAACGATAAGCAGATTCACCAGGCCAGGGCAGGAGCAGTAACAGTAGAATCAGGAAGGAAAAGACCTGAGGTGTATATGTCATTGTTATCTGTCATTGTTTGCCATCAATTCTGAACCAACTCATAGCTGACCCTCCAGTGGGTTTCAGGAGGCAATAAATCGCATGAGAGGAGACTGCCTATCCCTCTTCCAAAGAGCAGCAGGTGAAGCAGTACAGCTTCAGACTCCGAGGCCGCCACAAGTGTAAATGTAGATAAGAGTCCTCCAATGAAGAGAAGAGGGAAGAACTGAAGATTTCATCCCTTTATCTTGGAGGGTGCCCGTGCTGGGCTTAGGAGACATGGGAAGGTGTGAGAAGCAGGCTAGGAATGCAGCATGGAGCTGAGTGTGATTCAGTGTGTGCTGGTGTGAGACACCGGGGGAATCCAAGAGACACGGGGATTCAAACTGGGAAGCTTTGAGGAAAAAGTGATGGAGAAGTAGGGGCATGGGATGGAGCAAAGAAGGCCAAGAAGAGGGATGTGCAAGTTCAAAACCCATTTAGGACAACTCAGAAAGAGGCAGAGGCACATCAGACGCCCAGAGTCTCTGCAGGCAGGGGTGGGGCAACGGGATCTCCTGGAGGATGTCAGGAAGCAAGGACAGAGGCCAAGGAGGGAAGAGTGTTTGACTTTTCCAGGCAGTTCTTTCATTCTGCCTTTTCAGTAACATGATATGGAGTCTGATTTTCCCCATTCCACCCCTACTAAACTTGAACTGTGTGTGTGGCCCACACAGCTAAGAAATAATATTCTGCATGTTTGGAAAGCTGAGATTTTTAGATGCAACACAAGACAGATAAGATGGGAGTTAGGTGTCTGGGCAAGCAGCCCAACTGCCTCTGTGCAAATCCCAGCTTTGTCAGTGGCACGACCTTGGGCAAAGGTTTCACATCTCGGTTTCAGTTTTCTTACCTGTGAAATGGGGATGGCGACTGTACTTATGTCACAGAGTCCTTGTGAAGAAGAAATGAGTTAATACCTGAACTGTTATTAGGACAAAGTAAGTGCTTAATAAATACAAATTGCTGCTAACAGTATTGTTACTAGTGAAATTGTCCAATGCTGGCATGCATTTTCTGTTTTGCATTCTTGCCCTGGTGGTGCAATGGCTGAGCAAACTGAAAGGTTGGCAGTTCAAAGCCACCCAGCACGTCCTCAGCACAAAGACTCGGGACTCTGCTCTTGTAAAGATTACAGCTTAGATAGTCTTGCAGGACAGTTCCACTTGATGCTACCTAACAATAAATATCAAAGCATACCCCAAGCTTTCCTTCTAGCTAATAAATCTTAACATGATCCCCCTAAAGAGTTAAATGCCATGGAGAGGAGAATTTGAATGTTCAGGTCCAAAACTAATGTAGGCTGATTCAGAGGCGGGGAGTTCTGTCGGCTAACCCCGTGGGGACTTGGCTTTGCTGACCCCAAAGGCAGCGCCTCCCTGAGCTGGAGTCCACCAGTCACTCCACAAGAGAAACAGGGGCACTCTCCGCCCACACGATTTACAGCCTCGGAAAACTCATGAAGGGTCACCTATAAATTGGTTCCAACTTGGTAACAATGGCAATGATAGAGGGTTTCAGAGGCAATGAGTACGGTGCTTATAGGCATGTGTGAGTGCACTGTGTGTGTATGTACGATGCACATATGTGTGGAGATGGGGAGGGTCCATGCTAAAGGGCAGCTGCTCTGCTAAAGAAAGCACGGAGCATGGCTCAGACGGGTGGTGCCCAAGCAGAGATGCTTTCTGAGTCGGGAGTCACCCCCTCAGGGTCTGGAGGTCCAGGACTCTGACTTCTAAAGGCTTACCTACTGGAATTCTCCATCCGCTTCTCACTCTAGGAAGGCTCGTTCCCTTCAGGCACCTGTAAAGTGCAGTGTCACTGAGGGCCTGTAGGGGGCTCTAGAGCTCTTCCATTTCCCATCCCTTAGGCTGTGAGGTTCCACGTTGAAAACAATGGTTGTGTTTACCAGGGCGATGCAGTTGTGCAGCTCCGGGAGTGAGTACAAAGCAGCTGATGCTGCAAGGGAACCCCAGTTCATCCTTGCTCTCAACTGACTCTGTTTCAGTCTCAGGCTGGCTGTCTTTCCTGTTCCACCATCTGACACTCGCCTCCAAAGGGTCAGTCTCCTGTCCTTGTGTGAAGGGTCATTGCTTTGACCCCAAATGTCTCAAGGTCTCAGGCCCTTGCAGTCCAGCCCTCATCCTGCTTGTCAAAGAAACATCACAAAGAGACAGGTTTCCCCAAAGACTTGGCTTCCTAAGGCAAGATTCAACAGCCCCAATGCTATGCCAGCCAGCCTCCTTCTCTAAGCTGTCTTTACTCTCAATATATCTGGATACTGAGAAACAGTTACCCATTAACTTCCAAAGACATGGCCAACTTAATAGGTTAATAGTGACAAAAAATTAAAATGGAAAAAGAACCTCAACATATAATAGATCTTTGGGGTTTTGTAAAAAAGCAGAAAAAGTAAAAGAAAAATGTTTCTTGTCAATTTAGGAAAAGCATGAATGGGAGGTTTGCCAAACAGCAAACATTGCACAGGATGTGCTTCTACTAAACAAAATGAATTCACTGCTTCTCTAAAACTCAGATTTAGCTAGGTGCCTTGTGTTTTATGTGACATCTTTTATCTATGGGGTTCATTAATATAGGCGTTCACTCTGTAGACATTTTCTATTCACCATCTCCCACTGCAAATCTAAATTCTTAACTCTTTTTTTTAAAAAAAAATTCTTAACTATTATCCCTTTATGTTATGTATAAAACCCCAGACCACAACTGCCTCATTAGACGAAGTAATCCATTCAAACACCCTGATGTTACTGCTGAGAAAGATTTACTATGAGGGCAGAGCAATTTCTAAAAGATAAGACCTGAGAACTAAATAGTGACACTGAACTTGTAATGCACACCTACTAAGTTCCAGACGCTTGTAAATTACCTCATGTAATCATCACAATAACCCCTGCAAAGTAGATACTATTAGCAGCAGAAAGTATAAGAGAGAACTTACAAATCTAAGTTTTGTGGTTCTTGCAAAGGCATGTAGATTTCCAGTCAATTAACCTCTCCAGAAGGGAGATGAGAACTCCATCCCACCGACAAATGAGCTTATTCACAATGCAACTGGAGATCTGTTGCTATTTGGTTATTAACACAGTCAACTGTCTTAATCCCCATGAATTGACACTGGTTGGGGCGTGGGTCTGTGGGAGGAAAGTGGACTGAGCGACCCATCCCAGCCAGCAGTAAATTGACCTTACAACTCAGGAAGATGTGTTACACCTCTTGATAATAAACAGCTCATTTGCTGTGAATATAGACACTGAGCCTTCGAGCACTTAGTGCCAATGACACACAGACTCCAAATGTTCTCTGTAAGAAAAAAAACCCCAAACAACCCAACAAACCAAACACCCTTTCTCCTAATCCTTCTTAAACTCAACAAGACTGATTGGCTTTTATCATTCATGAATTAATTTTTTACTGAGGGTCCAACAAGGGAATTGAAGCTATAAAATTTCTCGCCAATTGAAAGGGGAATATAGCACCCTCGACCTAAGCAGAGCAGCCAAACTCCTGCTTGGATTCTTTGGGACTGGAATGTTTTGTTTGTTAAATCAGTTAATAATCAATTAATAACCCAAAGCTTTGTTTTTGTTCCCTGCCCCCCTTTCGGGGGGGGGGGAGGGAGAGTAAGCACATAAAGGTGGAAAAAAATCCCTACAGATAGATGTGGGAGCGCTGGAATTCTCTGGTTAAGCAGGGTTACCTCCTATTTTCAGAGCGCTTATATAGTGAGAAGAGATATAAGACGAACTAACAAAGGCTTTGCTGGTTTGAAAAGTAACACGCACATAAGCAGACGTGCATTTGGGTAAGGTCTCCATCTAGGCATCAGCATGAAGACTCACAAGAAAGGTCACGGGGCAGGGCCGTCCAGAGGGGTCAGCTCTCTGATGACCTCTCGCTAATCTCCATCTGCAGAATGTAGCTTGAGGTAGCCAGGGACAGGGGACCACAGCCTCTGAGAAGCTGAATGGCCCACGGAGGTAAGCCAGGGTGGAAAGGTGACTTTGCCTCTTGCTTCATACAGTTTTCTCCCTAGATATTCACAAGCGCCAAGCCATAACCCACCCCCTCGCCCTCTGTATACCTGCCAACCTCTCCTGAGATCGCACACAGAGCCAGATAAACGACATGGGGGAAGTGACAGGCAAAGCAGCTCACGGGAGAGAGAAACTGGAAGAAGGGGCTCTGATTTGACACCGCATTCTTCCCAAGAAATCCCTCTCCCCTCTCAGTTCAAAGTCAAAAACACTTGGCTTTTCTCAAGGGTGCCTAGTAGTTATCACCCCACTATTACCACCCATTATCTGGTTCCTGGCTGTTCACATTCAGAGACCTGTTAGTTTGGGCTTCTGGATAAATTCCGGCAAGCCTGAAGCCTCTGTGTGTTCATGTTTGTGCAAAAGGTATTTACTTCCCAAGCAAGACAGAGCAAACTCAGTTACACGATGAGAAAACTGGGGAAGGGAAATGCTCTGCACTTTGGGGAAAGAAAAGGCTGCAGCTGTTACACACATGGTGTGTGTAACCATCATCTGTGTACCTATCCCATTATTGCTCTGATTTCTGTAGAAGCAGTGTTCATTCTGCCAGAGCGTGTTAGCTTGTCCGCTTAGGTAGACAATGTCAACACACCCAAGAGACAAACGACACGGAGGGAGACGAAAGAGAAAAGAATAAACACTGCACTCGGCGTGCCTGTGGAAGAGATGTTGTACCATCAAAAGATGTTTTCTGCTGATCGATTAGAGAGGGAGGGAGGGAAAAAAAGCATATACCAGTTTGTTGTGATCCCGCATCAAGATTCCCAAAAGACAGAGAGAGAATTAGCAACGGGTTTTAAATAAAGTTGAAGGTTTTCTGGTACCGTCACCCACTCTTCCAGCCCCCATCACCTGTTCCTTAGGCAACAGACCCAGCCAAACTTGGAATTTGTCTGCAAACAGGAGGTCTTTATCCTCCTTGTTTTCACCAAAACATCTGAGTAGGTCAGAGGTGGAGATGAATATATTATTGATGGTTAAATCAGAACAGGGCAGCCCAGTGACAAGTATTCGACTCTGGGATGTCACCTGACTGGTTGTGGGGACCTCAAAGCAGCACAAATACACTCACACACTCGTACATATCCCCTACATACTACATACTCGTCCATAGCCCCTGCACACTTATATATATGTACATACACATAGTTACACAGACAAACTCGAACACCCTACCCCATCCATGCCCTCCGAAACCTACGAAATCAATAAGGGATAAGAAGAGGAGGGCGAACTGGTACAAGTTGGAATGAAAATAGAGGGAAAAGAAATAACAGGTGAAGACAAAGGAAAACGCTAAATTGCATGGCAAGAGAGAAATCTCACCCAAACCTCACCTGGCATCCTCTATGTACTCCCTAGAGCCCTTCCTTACAAGCACAACTCCTTGTTCTTTACCCCGTAGAAACAGAGCATAAAAATGCCAACGATGCTCAGAAGCCCCTTTCCAAATATCCTGTTTAAGCACAAACTAGGAAAAACTTAAAAAAATATATATATGGCAAACTTCCTCTTCAGTTCTACAAATATCATGCACTATACGTTTTTAAGCAAAACCCCACCATCCCCTCCAACATTAGATTCCTGTTCATGCCGTTCACGCTGTATGTGTGTGTTATTTACCTGGGTGTGTCACCTATGGAGGGAAATGTAATAATGAAAACATGTCAATGAATAAAAGAAAATGAATTTGTGACTTCAAGTTAAATAAATCAGGCAATTAACAACTCAAAACTCCCAGTTTCCTAAGTGGAAAAGCTGGGCTCTAATTGGCCACTTCACATCTGTCTGATTTTAAATGCAGTGTTTGAGAAGACATCCCTCGTCAGGCAGGAGGCCCGTGGCCACTGTAATTGACAGGAGAGAAACTCTGATATAGTTTTAAATGAAAATTGATCACATTTGAAACCAGAAGATAAAAATAAAACCTTGTCGGAGTTTGTTTAACTGCCTTGTGACCGCAAGACAAAATGACATTGAGGAATAAAATAACATTATCCACAAGACCATTCCCAGAAACAGCACAATCTCAGTGACTCTGAATGACAGTATCGAATAGAATATTTTAAAGTTCTAAGAGCCGAGAAGAGAAATTATAACACACACATACACATACACACACACACACAATTTTTTTTAAATCAGCACAATAAAATGAAAGGGGGAAAGAGACGTCTCTAATCCTCCAGGAAAACTTTCGCTTGGGGTTTAGCTGATTTTTAACTTATGCTCAAGACCATCCCATATTTTATCACCCCTCCCCCCACCCTGCTTTATTCCACACAGAAAGTCCCAGGGGCAGATTAGCCAGAGTGAATTCTCTTGATTTAAGAAAACATTTGATCCTTTAAGCTACGAACTGTCAATGGCCATTTACAGGGATAGAAGGGGAAGTCAGGAACCCGGATCAGAATTGTCCAAAACGTGCCTTCGAGTGTGGCCATCTGTTACGGCAGCAAGGGCCAGGTCTCCCTCGCCTCAATTTCGGGGGTCTGCCGAGCCTGCACAAGGATGGAAAAGGAAGAGCGGTTGCCAAGCAAAGTCGAACTCTTTCAGCCGCATGGACTGCCAGCTGAGGTCCCCGAGTTGCCTCGCACGCACACCATGGAAAAACCCCAAAGCACAGCATCCTTTGCTAGGAATGTGCCCAGAGCCTGACCTCAGGCCACGAAAGGGGTACAGCAGGCAGCAGGGGCTGCGTTTAAAGAGCAGAACACCCTGGCCACAGTCACCCCCATCTGATGGGAATAACTTTCAGAACACACACTCACACATGGGCACACACTCATGTGTACATACATGTACACACATGTACACACGCATATGAACATATATACATACATGTGTGCATACAAACACGTCATGCTTGAAGCTGTTTTAGGAATGGCTGGCTTTGGATGTTCCTGGGTTCTGAAGCATCGTCGACAAGAGGGATATTAAGAAAACACGAAAGGACTTGCCACTTCCCTAAGTCTTGCCTTAATACAGGTAAAAAGGTCTGTTGAGATCCTTTCTGCTTCTCATCCCGACAGTTTCAGAAAGCATGCTAGACAGACAGATATAGGCATCCGCACAGGAGAAAAAAATACTCCCAAAGTGCACAGCCAACCAAGGCCAAAGGCCACTGTTTCACCGGTTGCTGACTTTTTTGGTGTCCTGGACTAGGATGGTTCATTGAGGGTCTCTGTCCTACTTCCCAGGACTAGCTTGCCACCTGCAGCTGTCCAGGTCTGCAGAACACAGGTGCAGAGCCCAGGAGCCTGGAGGGGGTCACTTTGCAGGGCAGTCTCTGATGGGATGGGCGAGCGCATCTGATGAGAGGAGTGACGAATGAGACACAGCTAACCAGACGGCACCAGCGTCTCCCCATAGCACCTATCCATGTGGCAGGGGACATGCGGGGAAGGAGAACCCCACACCAGCCGCCTGCCACGATGGGTCACACTGTCACAGGACACAACGGTCATTAGGGAAGAAATGATCCGCCAGATACAGACAACTCCCAGTCACTGTCCTGGCCACCCTTTCTAAGGAAGTTGTGTGGACTGCCACCAATTACCCCAGACAGCTGGGCTGTCCTCACAGGAGGAAGCGGGAGGCAGGCCGGCCGGGGGAAGGGTTAACTGCCCAGCCAGGCATCACAGGGGTCACAGTAATGTGTAGAGAAGTTGAGCATCCCAGTCCCCCAGAGCTGGTCTGCTAATTACATTTGCAATTATAAACACCACAAACCTCCCAGCACGGGGAGGCAGTCATACCAGTGGACGGCTAACCACACCAGGGGACCCCAGGGCCAGCTGAAGCCTACAGTTCCTTCCCGCCAAGGAATGGCCACTGATGACTGACTCCCAGAAGTCTGAGGCCGCCGTGACCAAGCAAAGGGACACTGACCAGGGATGAAGCCCACTCAGGGGTCACCAGCACAGAGATGCTAAAAATGTGTTGTTTTTCTTTATCCCTGGAAATCAGTGGCCTCAAGGGCAAACAGAGAATGTTCTGGAAGTCTCTGGGCTCAGATTTGTCTGGTTCCAACCCATCCTTCTTATGACCTTCTAGGCTTCCCAAGGCTGCCCAGTCCTTGCGCCAGCCCATAAACCTCTGAGTGTCACGGCGGGTGAAGGACACCCAAGCTTCAAGCCAAAATGGGTTCCTCTGCCACTAACATTATCTAGAATCCCCAGGCCTGGTGACAGAAGCTTCTGGGGCAGGCAGGCCATGAGAAGACCCAGTTAATTCTGGACAGACCTTTTAGTCAGCCAGAGCCAGAGTCTAAGACCAGAGAGGTGGCCAGAGACCGCTGATGGCAAGAATGGGGGCAGCGGGCAGCAGCACAGAGGTGTTTAGGAGTGTCAGATGGATTACAATCCGCTTATCTATCTTTCCTCTGAAATCAGAGTCACAAGCTGTCCATATCCATGTGAAACAGGGAAAGTTCTGGAAAGGTGTGCTGTACAGAGCTACGTCAAAAGCATCTGACTTTCGTCTGACTACCTGCTGTCTTTTAAATCTTGTCCCCTTCTGAATCCCAATATTTCACAGTCACACACCTAATTCCATCACTGGTCCCAGTGTCAGGAGTATATACACACACACAGACACACACAGAGCCCTTCCCCTGGCCTATTAAGAGTCTGTTCCGGTCCTGGAGTGCTAAGGGAGCAAGGGCAGGAAGGAGGCAAACTTTCTCAGTGAGTGTAGATGTCTCTGGTTACATGAGCGATGACCAGAAGCTTGAATCAGGCACACTGGACCAGGTCACAGGGGCCCAGCACGAGGGACAGGGACAGAGGGCGAGCTCTGAGAAGCCAGGGCTGTGACATGAAAGCACTACGACAGCTACCTCCTCACAGCACTTTCCCCGAAAGTCCCTCTCTCTCTCCTGTCTCGGACTAAATGGAATATTTATTGATTACTCTAAATCAATAGAATGAAAAGGTTCCTGTTTGGTGGGCCAGGTTGTTTAAAGAAACAGATCTTTTCACATAGCCTAATTCTTGGTAAAACGGGGGAGTGTTTCCAAAGGAAAGGGAGTTGGGGAATACAGAGCTCTAAGAGGAAATTTCCAGATGATGTCAGGCTCTCACCAGCTGGAAAGGACTTTGCCAGGACCAGGGCCTCCAAGTTTCTTCTGGGCAGAGCACCACGCACCTCTAACCTCCTATTGCCCCCATCTCCATCCATAGCTCCTGCACCTCCAGAATAGTGATGGACACAGAAAGATTTATTCCTTGCAGCTCCTCCCTTGGATAAAACCAAGATGTTTGCACTGTTATTTATTTTTAAATGTACCATGAAAAATTCATTTTCCTGGTTTTTTGGTTGTGTTTTTTTTTTTTACCCCGTCTGGGTCACTGATTCTGAACTACCAGGTGGCATTTTTCCCATGTGCACATCCACATTTTTTTAAATCTTCTGGACAGTTTGTTCTTTGTTTCTTTAACAAGAGCACACTGGTCATTGAATAGTGGGTGAGGCATGGTGGTGGGGGGAGGTCTCCAGCGGGTGGAGACCTGGACACTTCTGTACCTGGGTACACAAATGCTCACTCACCCTCTACCGATCCAGCTGATCATCTATGTATATAAAATATTGATTAGAGATGGTAATGAAGTCACCTACAGGACAGGCGGCAGAAATGAGAGGGGGGAAAGGTAGGAAGGTAGGATGATTCCTCAGTGCATGTGTTGGCTTCTTACCTGGGAGGTAGGACCTGCAGTGAAGCATTTGAACTATGTTCTCTGTAAGCTGACCGGGCTCTTTTCCTTGGAACTCTGATGTCTGTGCCCTTGGTTTTCCTCAAGTCTGGGAATGCCAACTAACCCTCATGGATGTTAATAGTATACCGAGCACTGGACCCCACTCGTGTCTATATTCACGGAGAAACCCTGGTGCCACAGTAATGAATGGGTTCATCCTACCGCCCCTGGAAACATGCCAGAGGAGCCGGGCTCTTTGCTTTGTGACTCTGCTTTCCCAGGCGAGTCACAAAGCTCTGGGATAGAGGTCAAATGCCAACCTCTACCCTCCCCACGGTGGCCTTTGGGAAGGATGCACCTCAGGCCACCGCAAGCTTGCTTAGGGAGGCAGGCACACGTTTGTGCACGGGGACCCGCTCACCAGTTTCCTGGATGTTGTACAGCAGGTGCTGGCTTTGAGAAATGGCCCATGACAGGGAGGCTGAGGTGCCCAGTGGAGAGAGCCTGTACACCTCAGGCTGGCCCCTGTGCCCCCATGCGGGGATAAGAAGCCAATTCTTTGCAAAGAACTCCAACCACTTCAGATTGAGTTTACAAATTATTTCCACCACCCTCCCCCCAGATCCACGGCCTCAGCACCCTCATCTCCCTCGCCTGCTTCTCTGACAACCCCCTGATGCCCATATTTCTCCTTAAACTCAAACCAGGGTTGTCGTCAACTGGATGAATTACCCAGCTGGGAAGGTCTCCTCTCTCCTTGCTTTCCTGGTCAACACAATCAAAGGATGTGTACTTCCCCCTCCCCAGACGAATTTTCATATTTATCGACTCTGACTTAAGCCAGGGACAAATACATAGATACATCTAACTCAACTCAAGAAGTCACCTCTGGGGGAAGGAAGCTCAAATAATTTAAATATACAATGTGTGTATTACTTGGTAATTTTATGTGAGCAAAGGACCCACCTGCATTCAAGGTTGTCCATCTCACTCTCCCTCCACCCCCCAGCCACCATGGGTAAGGCACTGCCCTTCCCCCATCCACATAAGCCGAGATCAGTTGTAACCTTTAAAGGCACTTTTCAAGCAGAAGGAAATCAGATCCCAGTGTAATTAAGGATTTCCCTCATCTCCCATCCCGCTCACCTTTCCCCTACCCTTTAAATTGTGGTGGCATCTAAGGGATCCTCTGTGTATGGGAAACCCTGAGAGTCCCTTAAAGGTCACTGACGAAGCTGGGACAGTCAGGTCATCCATTGAGACATTGCTGTTGGTGGCCTCCCGGTTCGCTTCACGACTACAGTCTGCGCATCAAGAAGGCGGCTAAGCACACTCCCTGGGAGCCCCTATTATCCCGGGTATTTATGGGGTGCGGGGTGGGGGTGGTACCAAGGTGAAAGTGAGAGAGTTCCAGGTTAGTTCGCTTCCGAAAAACCAGTGAGAAGTTAGTCAGGGAAGCTGTCCCGCAGAGCCTAGAGTTCTCATTTTCTTGTGATGTGTTAAGTATTAGGAGCGACCCACCCACTTGGCATGTGCACACAACACACACCCCTGAACGCTGCCACCAGCCCAAACGAGGCAGGACGGCCCGAAGGGGCGACCTGGGCAGGTGGGGACGGCGCAAGGGGATCTTGCACAAGGGAACTCCTGGTGACAGAGCGCGGCACCGCCCGACGCACGGGCACCACCCGTGGGCACCACCCGGCACTCAAGGGCTCTGGCCTCCACTTTCCTGCTCTGTGCGCTCTGTCTCCGGGAGCCGGACCTGCGGTTCCCCGAATCAAATCGCACAGCCCCCGGCCACCGCCCACAGCCACGCCTCTCCGAAGATGCCAGGTCCGGTAGGGGCATCGCTTCGGCAGCGCCAGAGCTGCCCACTCTGCAGGGCGCTGCCGAACCCAAAGCCGCGAACCAACTTTGTCTCGTTGCGCTAGGTCCCCGTCCCCTCTCCAGGCGGCAAGCGGGCTCCTCTCGTAGAGTGGGCAGAGTGCAGGGCGCCCCGGGCTGCCGCCTGCACCCCAGAACACCTATGGTTCGTTGCGCCTTGTGCGCGCCCTCGGGGCGCCCCACTGGGACTGCGCGGCTGGCGGGCGCGGCATTGGCGCCTGCAGTTTGCAAGCCCGGGGGCACGGTCGATTCCGCCCCTCTGCCGGATTCCCAGCAAAGAAGTAAATCATAAAGTCAAAATACCCGCGAGGACGCATTCTCGGACGGGACATCCCTGCCGCCACGTCCCTGCACCTGTTCCGGACTCGCTCCTTCCCCACTGCCCAGAACGCAAAGGTTTCCTCACCGCGCAGCCAAATCAGAGAGGGGAGGAAAGGGAAGAAAGTACAAGAGAAAAGCGGCCCTTGCTGAAAAGTGAGGGTTTGTAAAAGGCGGTGTGGGAAAAGTTAGAGGCGGGTTAACTCTCCGGAAGGAAGCCTAGGAAGTGTGCGGTTCGCCCTCTCCAACGTCCCCCAAGTGCCCCCAGGGTCCCCGCCACTTCAAGAATGGCCAGCAGAGGAACTGCGACACCCGGGACAGAGACAGGCGGATGGGGCAGAAGGGGCAGACAGACTGGCCGCGCAGCCGGGCACCTACTGGTTGTGGTAGCCGAGGGGGTCCGAGATGCAGAGTTCGGACACGTCCATCAGTCCCGTTTTAGCATTCCCAGTCGGTGGAGAAAGGCGGCGCGGAAATCACGCAGCAGAGCGAGTGAAGGGCAACCGGCGAGTTGCGAGTCCGGGCAGGGGCACCGCGAGCGGGCGCAGGAGCCGAGGGAGGACGCGGCGCGGCCGGCGGGGCGGAGAGGGGCGCGGAGAGCAGGGCGCGCACAGCCGCGCGCTCCCACGCATGCAGACGCTCCGAGGCGGCCAGAGGGGCTGGGAAGCGGGGAGGAGACTCGGGCACCGGAGACTTGGAGCCCACTAACCCTACTGTAGCTTTAAGGCTGGGAGACTGATGGATGGTTTGGCTCCTATTGGCTATCTCTCAGGGGCTGGACTTAAAGTGACAGAATCGAGCGGGGGTGGGGGGAGTGGATGGTTGAGCCAGAGCCTCTTGAATGGAATTAGACGCCCGTGAGAGGTGCCCACCTCCAGGGGAGTAGGACTGGACTGTGAGAAGCAAAGAAAGGCTAAAAACCGCCCATCTGACCGCTGGGGGCTTAAAGAGTGACAGATTTATGGCTTCCACATCCTTCCTTCGCACCATCACCTACTTCTCAAAAGATAAGGCCTAGCCTGCACCTCTCAGGCTTCGGAAATGGGTTTATTTTCCAAATAATAAAGGGAGTGACATTTCTCCTAAAAGAAGTGGCCAGGACCTTTGAAATGCACAGCCTCCAAGACCCTGGGGCCTGGGACACGAAAAGTGCAAAGGGTCAAGCTGCCAGGTGAGGCAGGGCGGGAAGGAGCAGCGAGAACCCTTTCCAGCTCTGACCATGGGTTCAAAACTGCGCTCACAGGGTTACAGGCAAGGTGTGAGGCTATGAAATGCTCTCTGGGTGTAGACAACGCTACTCTTCTCCTCGCCGGCAATTCTGGAAATGTACCCAGTGCACAGACACCAACAAATAAATTCCTGTTGGCTCTGGATGATTCGATCGTGATTCTGTCACACCTTTATAACCGGCATACCTGCCCCAGCGCTCCCAGAGACAAGAAAACACTTTGCAATACACACCTGAATCCCCAGCTAGGAACACACCTGCATCCCCTTCACCTCTTCCCTCTACAAGCAGAATATTATGGGCTGCCACTGTACCGAAAGAAGCTGTACATCAAGCCCTAGCCCTTCTTCTTCTAGGGCTTTTCATCTTTCAAGATGTGTCAGTCACTGGGATAATAATCAATTTGATGATTCAAATGAGGCAGGGGGAGGTATAGAATTATTTAAAACGGGGAGGGGGGAGCCCTCCGGAGAGACCACCACCTTCCCCTCCTATGTTGTACTGAAACAATGAGCAGTAGGGGGGAAGACATAATTTTATCATCAAAATAATGTCTAAATGGAGTGTAACTGCAGGCGGTGTGTGAGCACTTGGGGGGGGGGGATAAAGACAGGGAGGCGGCTGAGAAGCCCCAGAGGGGCCAGCTGCTCAGGGAAGGGCTGGGGGCTCAGGGAAGGGCTGAGGGCACGGGCAGCTGAAGCTCATATGAGATCTGACTGGATAAATCTCAGCTCACCCAGGCTGAGAAGCAGCGCTGAGATTGTTCACGTGCGCTGTTGTGAAGGGACGTGGATTCTCTAGGTCCTGAGGCTCAAGAAGGCTTCTCATCCAGACAGATGGATGAAGACATCTCCTCTGCTGGTGGAACCCAGCAGCTCTGAGCTGGGGCTTTTTTGATTGTTGTCTGGTTTGGTTTAAACCAAGTAGGTGCCTGGTTACATTAGAGAGGTACAGACATAACTTTTCTTCAAATTGACTTCTGATGGCCACGGTCACTTACCAAGATCTTGTCCTTATTGTCTCTGCGTCGTTTCTGACCTTCAAAGATCATTTTTCCAAACACAGTAGCCAGAGAGTACTTGGTAAACGTGTGTATCCAGCATCCCCTTGTTATGTTTAAGGGGAAGGGGGAAGCCGTTAGACAAGGTACTGTTGAATCGCTTGCAGGTCATGCCAACCCCAAGGTGCCAGCTCAGCGCTACAACCCACAGAGCGTTCTGTGATTTGGGGGGACATAGTAACCTGTGCTTTCTTCCAAGGTGCCTCTAGGTGGGCTCAGATCTCCATTCCCCCAGTTACCGCTGAGTCTGTTAACTATTTGCAACGCCCAGAGTCCAAATCTTTCTCAGGGTCTCTAAGGAAGGCCTCAATGGCCCGGCCCTGTGCACCCCTCTGTGTCCTTCTTGTTCTGTGTCCTTCTTCCTCAGGTCCAGCCCTTGCACATGTCAGCTGAAACAGCTCACCAAGCCTTTGCTTCAGTAATCTATCACATGCATTGGTGTAAATCACAGTTTCCCTCCACCCATCTCACTGGACTGTACACCTCATGAAGGCAGTGATGGGTGTGTCTGTGTGTGTTCGCCCTGGAATGCTCAGCGCCTACGGGAGCCTGGTCCAAAGCCATTGTTTGAGAAAGACGTCATTGGCTGAATCCTTAAACTATAGCAGTTGGGGTGGGGTGTCCAGGAGGGGACAGGCCTGATGGAATGCATACAATCTGTTGTGTGGTTAATTGTTAAGAGAAGACAGAGAATCCTGAAAATAGAGAGTTACACACAATGTTGGAAGCAGGAGTGGCATCAATTTCCTGAACCACATGCCTCTGGAAACTTTATGAACCTGGAATTGATGATAGTTATGGAAAGGCATTAGATCTTTTATTCATCTAGTTGCTATGAGTCACGCTTGGCTCAACGGCAAACAACAACAACACACAATGAGGAGAAAGATCACTTTCCCCTCAGCAATGGCTCAAAGCCACAGGGTGCAAACATGAGGAAAGAAGATTATCTGCGTTGGTTTCAACACTGAGCTCATGCTATAGTTTGGTGGTACAATTCTTGCCTTCCATGGGGAGATCCAGATTCAATCCTGGGTCAATGCATGCATGTGCACCTACCATGGGTGGTAGAGGAGGCTTGAGTGCCGCTAGAGTGTTGAACAGGCTCCACAGGACCTTTTAGACTAGGAGGAAAGGCGTGGCCATGTGCTTCTCAATGCCAGACAGTGAAAATCCCATGGACTGCACAGTCCGTCCGTAATTGATAGGTTGGCGCAGGGGCAGGCAGGGGTTCACTCTCCTATGCCCCGGGGTCATCATGAGTTGGGAGTTGGCTTGAAGGTAATGACAAGAACAAATGCCACACACAGATGTCCTCTATGCCCCAGGACTAGACCACAGTCCTCTCTGGGCATCAGCTGATTGTCCTTTAGGGTGGGAATGATGTCCTTGAGGCTGGATCTTCCTCAACATGTGGTCGCCCAGCCTCTTCTCAGCAAGGCTCTGGCACAAGGGTCTCCCTCCTTCCCATCCCTAGAAGTATGAGCTTCTGGATTCTGCTATAGGAGAGAGGAGGGCCAGTGACACCCGGGTGACATGACCCAAGCTGGCAGGACCTGGCCGCTGCTGTGCTTCTCCAAGCAAACCTGGCCTGGTCACCCGCTGTTAATGGGACCAGCCCTCTCCTGACTCTGTCCTCTTCATCCAACTCATAGAGCACAGGAGTCCTCCCCAAAGCCAGCGTCCGGCTCCACGGCTCCTCTGCAGAGGCAGTGGCATGGGAAGGAGCAAAGGATTCTGGGATTTGGTCCTTGCTGCTCTGTATGACCTTGTCAAAGTCATCTCTTCCCCAGAAGGGGGAGGGGGTGAGCAGAGCTCGGGTTCCTTGAAGCTTGAAATCCATTCACCCAATCATGATTCTTCCCTGTACAGGTGCTCAGTACAGGTATGCGGCTGCTCTCTGTAATCACTTTTTAGCAAGGGCTCCTAGGCACTGCCCCTCAGGTACCCCATGCGCCGCAAGGTGCCTAAGGCATCCCAAAGGAGACGGATAAAGGGCAGCAAACACAGTAAGTACACAGGGTGTAAGTTACTTCCATGACAAGCTACCCTAAGTAGGTATTTAGCACATTTACAGAACCTTACGAGTAGGAGGACTCAGAGAATCATTGAGAAGAGCATGATCAGACTTTACATGTAAGGAAATGAAGCTCCAGAGTGATGAAGTGACCGGTCCAAGGTGGCACAGCAACTAAGTAACTAAGCACAGATTTCATGCTCTCTGGATTTCTATTTTTCAGCTCCTATGAATTTGAGACACAGGGCTTCATTTCCTTTCTTCCTTCCCTGAGTTCTAGTACCTTCTAAGGAAAATGAAGCCACACTAGAACTGACCTGTGAGCAGCGTCGCCCCACGTATGCTGTGCCTGTAGGGTGGTTGGGGACTCGGTTTCCCCCCAAGGTTTCCTAGAGAGGAGAAAGGAAGTGCCCAGGGATGGTCACCAATTCAATAGCACTGATGTTCCAAGGTTGTGCTTGGTGGCATGGTCTGTAGGGAGTCGTATTGCTAACACGAAGGCAGTGCTTTCTGGTGGTTCAAATTCACTTTTTGCCTAGAAGAAAGATGAACGTTCTCCCCAGTGTGGTTTACAGCCTTTCAAAACCTGCAGGAAGGTCAGCTGTGAGTCAGCTCAGACTTGACCACAAAGAGCTTTGAGCTTTTGATACCCCACCCTAAATAACACTCCAAAGGGCAAATAGGTGGGGAAAGAACAGCCAGACATAGGCCAGTCCACTTGGTCACCCATACACTTGCATCTCCCTGGATGCAAAAAGCACTGAGCTTGTCATGGATCAAGAAAGGCACAAGTCTATACTGAAGTACCCTTGCTTCCCCACCTCAGCACCAGCAAAGCCTTTCCAACCAGCTGTCCTAATGCCTAAGCCGGGATTACATTGCCATGATCTATGCAGTAGACCCCAGGGCAGGTCAGTAGCTCTTGCAAGAGGCCTGGTGAAAACCTCTACTCTTAACAGAACCTTGTCTTGAACTTTATCTTTCCCCTTTCACTATCACTGGCTTTTGCACAAGAAGGCGGCACCAAACAGCATCTCCCAGCTTCATGCACTCCCCCGCCCCTGGAACTCATCATAAAGGGAAACCTTTTCAGGCTTGCAGCCAGTCAGCTTAGCAGGAGCTACTGGTGGACTCAGCTTGGATCTCCAAAGAGCTGATGGCCCCTTCAGTGAGGGCTGAGACCCCACAAGAAGGTTTGGAACATCTGCCACACGGTCCCTAAGTAAAAGTGGGAACATTAAGTTGCTTTCTTATGTCTATGTTTGCTGAACCCCAGTATCCAGAGAAGACTTAGAAAGAGTCTGTACCCACTTCTTACCACTTTGCCCAGGAAGAAGAGGATGCCCTCATGGAATTGTGGGAATCCCAATCCAAGCTTGCTCCTGTGTCACCCCAAGGTGAAGACTTGGGGAGGTTAGTCCAGCAAGTGCATCCATTGGCAGGCCACAATGGCTAGATGTCTAGATGAGCCTGGCCTCGTCCCTGAACTTGACCTAATAAGCATCTATAGGGATAGTATTGACCAAGGACTTCAGAAGAAGGGGAATGTCCCTGACCACACAATCCTATCTCTCCTCTGTGCTTGAATTTGGGGTGTGGAGTTATATCCCCAAGTGTTGGTCAGCAGACCGCCAGCTCATTGGCTGGCACGAATCCCAAGAATCATAATTAACTGATAACGTTAATACAATGTGAGTTTGTGCTCCTATAATAGTCTCGTGCTGACAGATAAATGTTACAGAGACATGATGGCTTTTTCTGAGGCTGTAGTGGGCCATTACTGGGCAAGAAGGCTCCCTCCTATAACACTGCCACCATAGCATCAAAGGTAAAATAGGAAGAGAAGGTCTTAAGGAACTGAATACTTGGGTTCCTTTCAGCTGCCACCTGCCATTCTTCTGAAATGCCTGACAGGACTTGGAACACCAGATATTTCATACCTCCCTTTTTTTAGACACAATATTAAATTTTCACCAACATAGTATAGTGAATAGTATATTGTTGTAATTGTTATATGCCATCAAATCACCTCAAACTCTTAGCACAATGGCTCTGAACCTTGCCCTGTCCTCAGCCAGTCTTATTATCTCTGATACACCTGCCCTCATTGTCCCAGTCACTATTCAATCCATCTCATCTCGGATCTTCCTCTCCTGAGCCATCCCTTCACCCTTCCAAATATGATGTCCTTCTCCAAGGATCAGTCCCGCTAGGAAAAATGGCCAAAGTATGTGAGACAGAGCTTCAAAAGCCTTGTCTCCAAAGAGCAACTTGGCTTTACCCTCTCTATAACAGACTTGTTCTCTTGACAATCCATGGTGTGTTCAAGATTCTTCTCCAGCACCACAACTCAAAGGCATCAATTTTTCTTCTGTCATCCTTGGTCATTATTGAGCTCTCTGATGCATAGCAAGTAATTACAAAGACCGTGGCCTAGATCAAGTGCACCTGAGTTTGTAGACTGACATTTTTGCTCTACAGCAATCTGGACAGAACTGAATAGTGTATTAGAGTTCTCTGTTTACCAAAAATATTCCTTCTTTCTATAGACTGTGCAAGATGGTAGCTGCAACAAGAAAATGCTTCTTTTCCTCCTCACTCTCAGGAGAATAGAAGTCAATTTTTGACCCCTGGCACATTCCTAGGAAATGAAGAGGAGGAGAAGGAACACAAAGAAGAGAAGATGAAGAAAGAGAACAGAAAACTATGTCTCTATAGTACCTGGAACCTAGGAGGTCAATCAAATAAATGGTCTACCAAGTCAAATATTTCCCATTATAGTTGATAGTCTTTTTTTAAAATACCCTATCAAAGAGATTTTATCTTATTTTTTTGTCAATTGCCTATATCTATCCAATTTCTGGTAACCTTTTCATCAGTTCAAGAATAAAACATAATTGTTTTCAAACGATTTGGTTGGAATATCTCATCATTGGTAAAAGGAAGACTTTACTTTGGTTGACAATCATTTTATCTGTTAAAAAAATCCACCATCGATTATACAACCACTTGGGAAGACACTCTGGCATTTCCTCAAAAAGTTGAACATAGAAACTCCATATGACCCAGCTATTCCATTACTAGGAATATACCCCAAGGAAATTAGAACTGAGACACAAGCAGAGATCCGTACAAAAAATGTTCATAGAGGCATTAGTCACCATCGGAAGATCATGGAAACAGCCCAAATGTCCAACTACAATGGAATGGATTGAGAAATAGTGGTCCATTCACACAATGGAATACTATGAAGCACTCAGGAGCAATGATTTCGAAAAATATTATATAACTTGGGAGAGACTGGAGAGCATTACGCTGGGTGAAACAATTCAGTCTCATCAGTCCAAATACTGCATAAGACCATTATTGTAAAAATAGAGGGATAACTAGTAAAACATGTATGGGGACTCAAGAGGGGAAGGGGTGGAAGCAGAGGGCTGAGGATGGGTAGGGGAAAAACCACAGATTTGCACAATTTGATGGGTAGAGGAAGGGGGTAAAGGAAATGGGAAGGATCTAGCAGGAACCTGAGAAGACTGGGTAATGATGGGCTCCATCTCACATACTTTGGGCACATGGCCAGGAGGGACGGGTCCGTGGAGAAGGACACCATGCTTGGAAGGGTGGAGGGACAGCGTAGGAAAGGAAGACCCTGGAGCAGATGGATTGATACAGTAATTAGGGCAATGTGGGTTGAAGTGTCAGAATTAGTGAGACGGGCTCAGGACAGGGAAGGCTTCAGAGCTTCTGTACTATGGGTTGCAGGTGGCTTGACAGCACATAACAATAATATATTACATTGTTTGTTTTCTCTTTAAGCTTCTTGTTTAGAGTCAACAAGACCTTGTGGAGGGCCTTTATATTTAAAAAGTCAGTTGTTATTATATTTTGGAGGAACATTCTTCTAAGTGGTACAGCACTCTTCTGTCAATATGCTTTACTGAGGTAACCTAGGGTTAACCATAGTGGACAGTGTTGTTTGGTAGAGCTCCCAGTTTAAGACAGGTTTGGAAGCAGGAGTGGCATCCACTTGCTACACAACATGCCTCTGGAAATCCTATGAACTTTGAGAAAGGACGTAGTTGTAGAAAGGCTTCAAGTCTTTTGTTTGTAGGTTCACTATGAGTCGTGCTCGACTTGAGAGAAATCAACACAACAATGACGGGCAAGATCCAAGGGCACTTGATTTTCTGACACATAATGCATGGAAATGATCACACGAAACACAATGTGAATGAAGAATAGTATGAAACACAATGTATACAAACTTTGTTAGCAAAACAATATAAAATAAAATAAAAACTTAAAAAATCCACCATCAATGAATGGCCACAGGAAGAATGAATGCTTTGCTTTGCAAACACACAAATTATGCTTCTTATATTCCTATTCACAAAGATAATTATCTTCGGAAAACCGTAAAGTAAATGAAACTTCTCCATAAACTAGTTCTAAAGCACCCCACATCAATGTGTAAAATGTTATTAAATGCAAGCAAAGAAGCATGTTGGTTGAGCCTGTCTTCCAGCATTAATGCCACACAGCTCACAACAGGGTACATTCAAGCATGGCTTTATTTCCTGATGTCTCAATTAAAGTAGAACGTAATTATTTTCAAGAGTAGAATGCATTTTTTAATATTTTTTTTTTGTGCGTGTACCGTCAAATCGGATCTGACTGGTACAGGAGGAGATTGCCCCTCCTTCTCCAGCAGAGCATCTGGTGGATTTGAACCCCATACCTCTGGGATTGCAGTGCAGCTTCTTGCCACTAGGCCACTAGAATGCATTTTTGTTGTTGTTGTTTTCCTGTTATTGTTCAAGATTTGGTAGAAAGGAGGGGGAAATCCCCACAAAAATGTATCTAGGTCTTAAGGGGAAAACCAGGTAAGGGTTCTATAACCAGAAAGGTTCTATACGTATATCAAATGGCCAGATGATAGCTGTCAACTATGCTTTTCTGTGAGAAAGTGGTAGCCAAGCACCACTTCTGCAGTGGTTGCTGTGAATGTATGTTGTAATTAAACCCAACCCATAGCTGAACTCGCCATGGCTCTGAACGACGTAATTATGAGTGTGGGTCAGCACCAATTCCAGATGAAAGCTTGAGCTTTGTAGCAAGGCCATTCATAATCTTCATAAGTAAACAGGAACGGGACACTTCAAGAGAATTCCTGCCTGAGGATGGTTTGCCTTCCTAAGAAGGACAAGGCAGAAAGGCAAGCGGCAGAAGAAGCAAGGAGAGTTTAGAAAAATTGGTAAAAGGTAGTCAACGCTACAAGATTTAATAAGGATAAACACCGGTAATACACTTGTCAGCAATGACCCTAGGCTGAGCCACACTCTGCAGGGAAGCTGGTTGGGCGCAGTGATGCGGAGAGACACCTGGGGTCAGAGCAGATAGCACATTAAACATGGGCGTCCACCTCAATGGCATGATAAACACTGCGTTGGGGTAATTCTACAAAGCCCAGCTGAGCAGGGAACAGCAATAATTCCTCTTTGCTCTGCTTTGCTGAAGGCACAGATGGAGTTTTACGTTCAGACCTGAGGGACTTGCTTTCAAAGCACACTGGAAAGGTGATAAGGAAAGGACTTGAAAGGTGGACAAGGTGTCAGAGGCCTGCTGGAGAGGGACAGACATGGGATAAGGAGAAATGGGTGGTCCCTGCTGCTGAAGTCAAGTATTTGCTCCCTAGGCGCAATTGTAGGGAGCTCTGGTGGACTAGTGGCAAGAAGTTGTGTTGCTATCCCAAAGACACGTGGTTCGAATCCACCAGCTGCTCTGTGGGAGAAAGATGGGCAATCTCCTCCTGTGTGTTTAACTGCCTCTGAAAACCCGCTGGAAGGTCAGCTCTGAGTCGATTCCGACTCGATGGTACATAACACCAGGTGCCATCTCAGGTCCATAGGCCTCCTGACTGTCTCATTTCTCTCATTCTGGGGCAGCCCATTCAAGCTGAGACATCTCCACTTCCAGGGTGTGAGGTTTGGCCTCCTAAAGGTCTCCAGGAGGCAGCCCTGAAGTTCAGGAGGACAGCCCTTCACATCACCCCTTTCTTTGTCTCCTTCCTGGGCACTGCTTCCTGGTCTGGTTAGGAACCTTCCAGAAGAGACATGCTCACCAAGAAACCTGCTAAGTCTCTCTGAGCTTTGATATCGAGCGGTGGCCAGCACAGCGGCACTTGATGTCACATGGTTTGGCCTCTCTCTTTGCCTCACTTCCCCCTTTGTGTCCCTGGCCTGGCAGCTCCCAAGTGAGGTGCCAGCATTTTAATGCTTGCCTCAGGCCCTATTTTTTTGTTTGTTTGTTTGTTTTTAGGGGAGGTGGGGCAGACTAAATCAGCAAGTGGCTTAGGGCCACTGGCTTTCTCTCAGCGGAAAATAGTTTATTATTTACTGCCCTCTCATCTTTAATTAAGGAGCCTTGGCACAACAGTTAAGTGTCCAGCTTCTAAACAAAGGATTGGAGGTTTAAATTCACCTAACTGCCCTAGAGGAGAAAATACTTGGTAATCTTCTGGAAAGATTGTTATTATGTGCCGTGGAGTCACTTATGACCCATAGCTACTCTAAGCAGCTCTGAAGCCTGCCCTGTCCTGAGCCAGTCTCACTCATTCCAACACACCAACACCCATTGCCCCAGTCACTGTATCAATCCATCTCCTCCAGGGTCTTCCTCTCCTGCACTGTCCCTCCACCCTTCCAAGCATGTTGTTGTTAGGTGTCATCAAAACAATTATAACTCACAGTGATTCTATGAACAACAGATCTGAACCCTGCCCTATCCTGCACCATCTCCACCATCTCTGATATACTTGAGCCCATTGATATAGTCACTGTGCCAACCCATCTCACTGAGGGTCTTCCTCTCCAAGACATGCTTGTTTGTTCTGGCAGTCCATGGGATATTCACCACTCTTCCCCACACCACAACTCAAAGGTATCAATTCTTCTGTCATCCTTAATCATCGTCCAACTTCCAGTTGTATAGCAAGTAAAAGACATTGCTTAAATCAGGTGCACCTTAGTCTTTAAACTAACATCATTGCTCTCCAGAACTTTGGAAAAATTATAACCTGGGAAATACAACAGGAACAGTTTATAGGGCCACTAAAAGTTGAAATAGACTTGATGGTGTACAGCAGAAAAACCTCATCCTAGTTGGAGGAAAGACGCATAATTATAGGTTGATTCTTATCCATAGTCACACTGAGTGAGTTACAGACTCTGAGAGTATTTTGCAAAAGCCCCAGTGGGCCCCACCCTGTTCTATCTGTCCACTCAATCTACGGTTCTGGTTCAATTGCTGAGATACACAGGTCAACGATGAAATCTGAAGCTAGCCAATAGAACCATCTGACCTTATATCTCTCTCCATGCTTCCCCCCCCCTTTTCTTTCTCTTCTTCTCTCTCTAAACTTGCAAGTCAAAGCATTTTCTATTATCTCATTTCCCCCTTTCCTCTATACTAACTTATTTTACTTCCTTGTATCACCATCTTTCCCTCATCTGTGCATACAACGTTTGACTTCAAGCAACAGGAGATGACAACCACAGTGGCTTAGGAGGAGGATTCTGTTATCGGATACAGCAAATGCTCCAGAGTCTGTAGTTTCATCTCTTTACTCGGCCATCCTCAACATCCGCTCACCTCCGGCTTCCCTCGTGGGTGAAAGTTGTCTTGTGTTCCCAGGCATAACTTCCTCATCCAACTGTATGCACACCCAGCACTGCAGGATCCAAATATGTGGGTTTATGTTGGGGAAATGTCACCATTATCTCTCTGGAAGGTTTGTTTTGTTTTGATTTCAATCCTGGAGGAAAAAGCCTTTCTCAGGAACTCCCACTTCAGCAGCCTTATTTTCATACCCTACTGACCAGACTCTGGTCTTCTGCTCATCCCAGACCAATCCCTGGTAAAGGAGAAATGGATTCTCATAACTAGCTCAAAATAGTAACACCTTGAGTCTGAAGAGGAACCGCTCTTTTTCTAGACACATTGATATTTTATAAACAAAGTTCTGTCTTTTAGAAGAATGGGGAATGGCTACTGCATTGTCCATGCTCAGTGGTGTAACATGGGCAGGCAGTGGGGCGATGCCACCATGGATACAGGCAATAAGAAAATCATTATCTGCAGAAAATGTGAAAGAATAAACTGGAATAAATGTCAAGATGTTTTTTATTATCATCTTGCTCTAACAAATGTATAGAATATCAGGGATAAAACCTTCCATACCCCAAAAATCCTTTGTAGTTGCTGTTATCATAAAATATGTATCAAGATAATATTCTTTCTATTACTTATTCTTACTGCATCCTCCATAGTAGTTATATAAGCAGCCCTGTTCCTTCTCCCACCACACACAGATTCAGCCACCAGGTATTTAAAAAGTGAGTTCATGACCACTTAGAATTGCTTTGCTTTCTTCAGGCACCGTTCATGTCTCCATTCCCCATGACACTACATTGTCCTTCCATTTAAACAGTGCATTCAAAATGAACAGAGTACAGCGGTAAGGAAGGGAAAGAAAAAGATTTTCCGTTTCTTCAATTTTGTTATCTGCACCATCATTTGGAATTTTTATTTTTGCAGTTCATATTTTTTAAATAATTTTAATGAGCATTTACAGAGATTTTGGATTTCCATTCATTTATTGCTGCACTTCTCTCCCCGCCCAGCCCTCCCACCCCCCACCCCCTAGTTCGCTCCTCTCTTTCAAAAGTAAAAGAAACACTCCCTCCCTGGGACACAATCCCCCCACACCCCTCCCGCCGCCCCAAGTGCATTCCACTATGCAATGTTAATTGTAGACTCTTGTGATAACCGTAATACCCTATCATACATTGCTTTTAAATTATTCACTCCCTCATCTGTTTCAGTGCAGTATACACAATTTATCCAGTTTTTCTCAGTCTTACCCCAACCCTGATATCAGTCCCATTTTACAGCAGTGGCACCATGCAATATTTGTCCTTTTGTGACTGGGATATTTCACTCAGCATAATGTCCTCCAGGGTCACCCATTTTCAATAATATTGCATGAGTTCCTTGTTTTTCAATGCAGCGTAGTATTCCATTGTGTGAATATACCACAGCTTCTCTATTCATTCATTTGTTGATGGGCACCTGGGGTGTTTCCAACTCCTTGCTATTGTGAACAGAGCTGCGATAAACATGGGTGTGCATATATCTGCTTGGATGTCAGTTATGGTCTCTTTGGGATATATTCCCAGTAGTGGAATTGCTGGGTCAAATGGTATCTCTATTTGCAACTTTTTGAGAAAGTGCCATAACGAGAACCTCAGGGCATGGCATTTGGTGAGTTCAAATAATCAGTTCACCTGTGTAAATTCTACTCAATTTAAACCACTTTCAAATAGAAGTTGGGTCTTTGTTTTGGATTGCTTGTTGTTTGTTTTTAAATTAACCAGCAAATCTAGAAAAGTACTTATTATTATAACTCATCACACAATTACTCTGTGCATAGAGATGATCTCTGCCAGCAGAGATCTGGTCCAGGCGGTGGATACACAAGAACCACATGCCGCCACCCTTCCTTTGCTTGGATGCTCTTGGTCCCTCCACATCCCAGCCGTGGCCCTGAGAAACAGACAGGGCAACTGTCTGTATTTCCTCAGGACATCTGAGAAGGAGTTTATCCTCAACCAGCTCGAAAATTACCCTCCCTGAGCTCGCCCACCTCAAATGTGCCCAGCATCCCCTTGGCATCCTCATCATTTCCCCTTCTAGCCATCTTCCTCTAACTGAACAATTTTAGCAAAAGACAAAAATCTTGCTTCATCTCTTTTCATTGTACAGGTGGGGCACACCAAGTATTATTGTTTTTAGGTGCTGTTGAATATGGCTCATTGTGACCCTATGCAGTCATCATGAAGCAATTCATCTCACTGGGAGGCTTCCTGTCTTTCACTGATTCTCCAAATTTCCAAGCATGATAGCCCTTTCCACGAAATATCCTCCCCTAGCAACATATCCAAGGTATAAGAGCTGAAGCTTTGCCATCCTTGCCTCCATGGAGCACTCTGGCTGCATCTCTTCTCCATTATCTATAGGCAACACCACGGTAGATGAAGAAAGGCTATTTCAATGGTAGATGAGTCACAACAAGGTGGAGAGGGAAGGAGAAGGGTGGGGCTAATATTTGATGAGTGTCCACAACGTGATAGGTGCTTGTTCTGCCATTTAGCCCTCTCACAGGGAGATGGAGATGGTAGAATCATTCTCATTTTATTCATGGAAGAGAAGATTGGAGTTCTATAAAGTAAAAATTACTTCAGACCAGAGGATAATGTGGGATGTGAACCCACGTCTCACTTACCTGCCAACCTGTGCTCTCTGTCCAGGTTTTCATGGCCCCTCGCCAAAGTTCATAAGAGGCTTTATGGGTGAGCCTCGGCAACACATGTGGATAGCCGGGAGAATAGGTGCATAGGTCCAGCCAACCAATTTAGAGGTGGGCTTTAGAAACATGGCCTTAGGAAAAGCCAGTATGGGCAAGACCTATCTCCTT
Organism: Elephantulus edwardii; assembly: GCF_000299155.1. NCBI lineage: Eukaryota > Metazoa > Chordata > Mammalia > Macroscelidea > Macroscelididae > Elephantulus > Elephantulus edwardii. Next base: position 8,513,136 of record NW_006399787.1, read on the forward strand.
TGCGTGTGTTTTATACAAAAGCATGCCCATTCCTGTTAGAGAAGTTCTTCTAAATCAAAGTGAGGTATGCCCTCTGCACTGAAGGGAGAAAACGATGGAAGGAAAGGCAGAAGAAACCACTTGATCTTATGGAATGGCGCCAAAGGGGAAACGAATTTTCTATGAGTTGGAGAAGGTGAAGGGCAACCGGAAGAAGGAGGAGGGGGTGATGGAAAGGAGGCCGATCCATTGCCAAGCAGAATTTCCCCCATGAAGGCCAATTTACTTGGCTGGAGCAGGTTCAAATGGGCAGCAAATCTGAAGCCAGCTGGATGTACTTGAATGGTTTCTGCAAACACACCCAAGGAATTAGGAGGTTCCCTCTGGAGACAGAATTCTTTCCTACTAAAAGGAGACCTCTTTGCCTCATTTTCCTTCTCCTTCCTGATCAAAAGGCCATGGTGAAACCAAGTAGGTGATTTTATTTCCCTATTTCTCCCAACATCAACTAACACATATTTCCTTTTATTCCTTGGATCCTAGACAACCCAGCATTCAGTCAAAATGATTCATCTGCCCTGTATCAAACAATAGTCTAGAAGATGTGTCTTTTCCTTTTTTTTTTTAATATGGAATGCTTCTTCATGAATTTGCATGTCATTCTTGCTCAGAATCAGGCTAATCTTCTCTGCATAGTTCCAGTTTTAGTATATGTGCCGCTGAAGCGAGTACTAGAAAACGTGTCTTTATAAAAACGTAACTTCTTTTACAACTCTCAGTGACTGGTCACCTCACGGCTTATCCACAGAAGGCTCGCTTACAGCAGGAATTTGTCTATCCATTAGAGCACAGAAGCACCATTTATATATGTTGTTACTGGCTGTGATCAATTAGTTGTGGCCTCCACTGTACTCGGACCAGCCCATTTATATATGTCGTTATGTGCCATCGTGTTGGAACCAACTCACAGCTAACCCTCCAGTGGGTTTCCAGAGGCTGGAAATTGCACGGGACGAAACTGCTTATCTTTATCCCTTGATGTGGCTGATGGATTCAAACTGCTTGCCTTTGGATTGGCAGCACAATTCTTTGCCCACTGTTGTTGTTGCTGATTGCCTTGGAGTTGAGCACGACTCATAGCGACCCTATGAACAAAAGGCTTGAAACCCCTCTACAACTATCGGCATTTATCAAAGTTCATAGGGTTTCCGGAGGCATGTTATTTAGGAATGGATGCCACTCCTGCTTTCAACTAGGCCATCAGAAAAGACAAGGAGATAGAGATAGAGATGATAGAGATAGAGATAGAGAGAGATAGAGATAGAGATAGAGATAGAGATAGAGATAGAGATAGAGATAGAGATAGAGATAGAGATAGAGATAGAG
>NW_006399787.1:8514968-8516215 GCF_000299155.1 Elephantulus edwardii
AGAGATAGAGATAGAGATAGAGATAGAGATAGAGATAGAGATAGAGATAGAGATAGAGATAGAGATAGATAGAGATAGAGATATGATAGAGATAGAGATAGAGATAGAGATAGAGATGATAGAGATAGAGATAGATAGAGATAGAGATAGAGATAGAGATGATAGAGATAGAGATAGAGATAGAGAGAAAGGGAGAGAGAGAGGGAGAGGAGAGGGCAGGACAACATAAGCTAGCATGCACTCTGGTGGCTTTAGTGATAAGAGGTTGCACTGTAAACCAAAGGCATGTGGTACAAATCCACCAGCTGCTCCATGGTAGAAGGATGGGCAATCTCCTCCTGTGGGATTTATAGCCTCTGAAAGCCCATGAGAGAGTCAGCTATGAGTCAGTTCTGACTCGATAGTACACAACAATAAAGGTAAAATGCAGGTATAGTCTTTTTTTCAATGAAAGTGAGCATGGAAATTTGATAAATAAAATATAAGCAGCAACAATAATCAAGTAGCTGTTCTAGTTTCAGTAAGTGGGAAAGAGCATGCCACTCCTCTCTGTACTTCACCTCTTCCTTCAGGAAGCCACAATCATTTCTATGGAACCCCTGGACTTTCCTAACGTATACTTTTTAAAAATATATTTGTTGTTGTTATTGCTGTCGAGGATATACACAGAAAAACACACACTCACTCGTCCAACAGGTTCTATACTTACAAGTTAGTGACGTTAAGTATATTCTTCAAGTTGTGCAAATCTTCTTATTTTCCTTTTCTTATGCTTTTCCTCCCCCACATTAGCATAAACTCACTCCCTACCTCCAAGGTTTTTATCTTTCAAATTGCTGCTGTCAAATCAATACCACATAGATAGTCCTCAAAAATGTATACTGCTAAAGGGAAATTTTTTAAAAATTAATTTTAATGAATGTTTACAGAGACTTAGGGTTTCCAGTCATTCATTGTTGGAAATACTTTTTTTCCTAGGTAAGTCAGTTTTTACTTCAGGAATTTTTTACATTTTTTTTTAAGATTTAAAGATTATCTCTTGAGGATAATAGCTGCAGGGTCTGGAAGTCTGGGATCCATGAGAATGCGAAATTCTGTTCTGAATTTTCCCCCCTTTGATAAAAATTCTTCAAAGGAATCTTTTATCAAAATGTTCAGTAGTGATGGCTGGACATCATTCAGTTACGAAGGCAAAGGAGGCAGTTGATTATGGAGGCAATTAGCCACATAGACCACATTCTGATCTT
>NW_006399787.1:8516680-8522690 GCF_000299155.1 Elephantulus edwardii
CTCACTCAGCATAATGTCCTCCAGGGTCACCCATTTTGAATAATATTGCATGAGTTCCTTGTTTTTCAATGCAGCATAATATTCCATTGTGTGAATATACTGTCTGTTATTCTTGGTGACTTGAGACCAATTGGCATGCCTTGGATGATTGCTTGCAAGCTTTTAAGACATTAGGCACTAGCAAACAAAATACAACTAAGGCAATTTTTGAAAATCAGAATATTATTTCTAATGTCATAGTTCTCTAAACAACATCAAAAAGAAATAAATGAAAATAAAAAGCACCATCTCCATAAACAAGATCCAAGTCTAGAATGCCATTCTATCTGGGGGCAGTGTGCCCAGGGGTCATCTTAGAGAAGATCATGGTCAAAAGTTTTTCAACAAGCACTTCTGTTTATTGTAGGGAATGTCCTTTTCTAATAAAGGCAAGGCCAATCTCATTTAAGGGGCTGGCCAGCCAGTATCCTTGTGGTAAGCAAGGACCAGACCCATCATCTGGGGTAATATGGCTTAATGGTTCGTAACCAGTTTCATGGCACACAGCGGATTTCAAATCAAGTGTAAAGTCAATTACTAGGAATATGTGTCTTAGCAAAGTGTCAAAAATTGTTTATGAAATATTATTTTAGAAATATATATAATAGTAATAGCCACTGGTGGCAATACTTAAGGATACTGGGTGTTGAATGTTAAATGATTCAGGAAATATCCAGAGAAGATGGAAGGAGTGCACAGAGTCACTGTATCAGAAGGAATTGGCTGACACAGAAGAATTTAATGAAATGACATATGAGCAAAAGCCTATGGTGATGAAGGAGGAAGTTCAAATTGCTCTGGAGGAATTGGCAAAAAACAAGCCTCCAGGAGTTGACGGCATAACAATTGACGTATTTCAACAGACAGACACTGCCCTGGATGTGCTCACTAAGTTGTGCCAAGAAATCTGGAGAACAGCTAGCTGGCCCACTGACTGGAAAAGATCGATATTTGTTCCCATCCCAAAGAAAGGTGACCCAACAGAGTGCAGAAATTATCAAACAATATCATTAATATCACATGCAAGCAAGATTCTGCTGAAAATTATCCAAAAACGTTTGGAACAATATATCAACAGAGAACTGCCAAATATACAGGCTGGATTTAGAAGAGGTCGTGATACTAGGGATATTATAGCTAATGTTAGAAGAACAACAGAAGAATGTCTATCTGTGCTTCATTGACTATACAAAGGCTTTTGACTGTGTGGATCACAACAAGCTGTGGCTGACTCTGAGAAGAATGGGAATCCCAGAACATTTGATTATGCTAATGCGAAACCTATACTTGGACCAAGAGGCAGTCATCAGAACAGAGCAAGGAGACACTACATGGTTCAAAATCAAGAAAGGGGTCCATCAGGGATGTATTCTGTCTCCATACCTTTTCAATCTGTATGCAGAACAGATCATCGAGACACTGGGCTGTATGAAAAAGAATCAGGATTGGTGGAAGAGTCATCAACAACCTGCATTATGCAGATGACACAACCCTGCTTGCTGAAACTGAGGAAGACCTGAAGCACTTGCTGCAGAAGGTCAAGGACTGCAGCCTCCTATATGGATTGAAGCTCAACATCAAGAAAACAAAGATTCTCACCACTGGGCCAATTGGCAGCATCAGTATGGATGGTGAAGAGATTGAGATAGTAAGCAGTTTTAGTTTGCTTGGCTCCACAATCAACACTCTTGGTAACAGCAGCCAGGAAATCAAGAGATGAATTGCATTGGGAAAGTCGGCTGTGAGGGACCTCTCAATAGTACTGAACAGCAATGACATCAGGCTGGAGACTAAGGTGCACCTGGTCTGGGCTCTAGTCTTCGCAATTACATGCTTTGCATCAGAGAGGTAGAAAGTGACTAGGGATGATAGAAAGAGAATTGATGTCTTTGAGCTGTGGTGCTGGAGAAGAGTGTTGAATATACCATGGACTGCTAGGAGAACAAACAAGTTTGTCCTACAGAAGGTGAAGATGGAATGCTCCTTGGAGTAAAGGATTCTGAAGCTTCATCTGACATACTTTGGGCATGTTGCAAGGAGGGACTGGTTCTTGGAGAGGGACATCATGTTTGGCAAAGTGGAGGGGTGGCGCAGGAGAGGAAAACCTTCGATGAGATGCATCGATTCTGTGATTGGAGTGGTGGGAATAAGTGAGTTTGAGATGGCTAGGTTGGAGCAGGATAGAGTGGATAGATTAGAGTTCTTGTACATAGGGTTGCTATGAGTCGCAAACTACTCGATGGCACATAACAACAACAACATAATAGTAATGTCACTTTTAAATGAACTTGCATGAGACTTGCTTTCTTTTTTTTATGCAAGTACTTTGTCTTTTATTGTAATTTGTCAACATATTTCCTTTGAATTCTATCATTAAAAATGCAAAATAAACCCCAAAACTTTTTAATATAACTTTTTAAAAAAATTTTTATTACTTTTTTAAATAATTTTAATGAACATTTACAGAGAATTTGGATTTCCATTCATTCATTGCTGCACTTCTCTACCCACCCAGCCCTCTCCCCCCGCCCCCCAATTCGCTCCTCTCTTTCAAAAGCAAAAGAAAGACTCCCTTCCTGGTACACAATCCCCCCACACTCCTCTCACTGCCCCAAGTACACTCCACTATACAACCTTAATTGTGGACTCTTGTGATAACCATAATACCCTATCATACATAGCTTTTAAATTATTCACTCCCTCATCCGTTTCAGTGCAGTATACACAATTTGTCCAGTTTTTCTCAGTCTCACCCCAACCCTGAGATCAGTCCCATTTTACAACATGCCATATTTGTCCTTTTGTGACTGAGATATTTCACTCAGCATAATGTCCTCCAGGCTCACCTATTTTGAATAATATTGTATGAGTTCCTTGTTTTTCAATGCAGCATAGTATTCCATTGTGTGAATATACCACAGCTTCTCTATTCATTCGTTTGTTGATGGGCACCTGGGGTGTTTCCAACTCCTTGCTATTGTGAACAGAGCTGCAATAAACATGGGTGTGCATGAGACTTGCTTTCTTGAGTGTGAACAGAAAGGGCAATTAGAAGGAGTGAGTCAAGACAGAGATAATGAATGCTTTACAAGCAAATGGCAAGTGCTGAAGGAAGAGTGTCTCCCAGGTAAATGTGTCCTACCGTATGTGGCTGAGGAGTATTGCAAAAAACCAGGAGAGTGAAGAAGATCTCTGGCTTTGGATTCAGGATAACATGAGTTGAAATCCTTGTTCTGTTATATGACCCTATAACTGCTCTGACCATCTTTCTGTATCTTGAAAATGGCTTGTTGCAAAATAGTGTAAATAGAGGACTTTGCCCAATGCCTGGAATGTAGTAGAAGATCAACAGACACTGATTCCAATCTCTCCTTCCTGGAATACAAGTCTGACACCAACTCTGAGAAGGGGGAATCGATCTCTCATTGAACTCACTCATTTTCCACATTATGCTAAAATTTGGTAAGACTCCGACGACCAGAGCAGAGCACAACCGAGGCATTAGCCAGTGGTTGCCCATACTCATTGTTACAGCTGATAAGTCTTATTCGTATGCCCCACTTTCCACTCACTCCTATCTCCAGACCTCAGAAGATTAGACAGCATCTTCCCAGCTGGGATTGGAACAGAGCTCCCAAGAGCCCTCCTTACTATGAGCATCCCAGCCATTACTCCTGTTGAATGCTTGGTCCATGATGATAGAGCCACAGAGTCTCATGCAATGTCAGAGCCAAGGTCACCTAGTTAAGATTATCCAAGAGGTGGGTCTGTTTTGAGTCTTCATTGTAATCCAGGCATAGAGATTTATGGTAACACCTCATTGGTACCTGAGTTCTCCAACGGGTGGAAAAAGAATTGTCCATCCCTGCAGTTGTAAGACTTCCTCCACCCTTGGAAATTAATTCTCTGTTCTTCCAGGTAATCATTAATAACAGCTTCTCAGGTAATCCTAAGTAGTGGATAGACTAATGGTCAAGTCTTCATTTTGGAAGAAGAGTGACCAAATGATAAAAATCCAAATACTAGGTATTTCTGCTCCACAGAATGTTTTGGCCTGATGATGAGAGCTGACCAGTAAAAGAGAAACTGATTCCCTTGTGGTCTCCCTCAAATACTGGCTTTTCTCTCAACACTGGACCTCACTCCTGCCTGTTGAGAGGGACCTCTCAATGCAGCCAATCTCAATGGCCTCAGACCATAGTCTAGGCAAGGAAAAGAATGACTGTGTGGCCACAGGACAGTCAAGTCATTTGGGATATTGTGGGAGCATCTCTGATGCAGTATGTGCTTAATGTGATGAACAGAGGGAGAACTTCTCAAATGCATCCCTTCATGACTCCCCACAAGCAACAATGTGAGAGCTCCTTGTACAAAATCTGCAGAAGCAGCCAAGAGGAAGTCCCTCCAAATAGATTGTTGTTGTTGTTATGTGCCTTCAAGTCATCCGTGACTCATTGTAAGCCTATGTATAACAGCCCTAAATCCTGCTCTATCCTGTGCTAATCTCTTTGTCTCCAACACACCACCTAGCTCCATTACCCCATCATTGAATCGATCCATCTCATCAAGGGTCTTCCTCTCCTGCGCTGTCCCTCCCAAGCATGACATCCCTCTCTAAGGACTGGTCCCACCTTGCAACATGTCCGAAGTATGTCAGACGAAGCTTCAGAAACCTTGGATCCAAGGAGCAGCCTGGGTTTACCCTCTCCAGGATGAAATTGTCCGTTCTCCAAACAGTCCATAGTATATTCAATACTCTTTTCTAGCACCACAGCTCAAAGGCATCAATTCTCCTTCTATCATCCCTAGTCATTGTCCAACTCTCCGATGCATAGCAAGTGATTGCAAAGACCATGGCCTGTATCAGGTGCACCTTAGTCTCCAGACTGACATCATTGCTCTTCAGTACTTTGGAGAGGTCCCTGACAGCAGACTTTTCTAATGCAATAAGTCTTTTAATTTCCTGGCTGTTGGTGCCAAGAGTATTGATTGTGGAGCCAAGCAAACTAAAGCTGTTAACCATATCAATCTCTTCACCATCTGTCATGATGCTGCCAATCAGCCCAATGGTGAGAAGCTTCTGCTGAAGATTATAAAAAAATGACTGGGATAGCCATCAATAATGAACTGCCAGAAGTGCAGAATGAGTTTAGAAGAGGCCATGGTACTATGTATATTGTAGCTAATGTTAGATGGATCTTGACTGAAAGCAGGAAGTATCAGAAGAACGCTTATCTGTGTTACATTAATTGTGCAAAGGTGTTTGACTGTGTGGACCAAAACAAACTGTGGCTAACTCTGAGAAGAATGAGAATCCAGAACACATGATCGTGCTATGCAAAACCTATACTTGGACTAGGAAGCAGTCGTCAGAACAGAACAAAGAAACATTGCATGGTTCAAAATTGTGAAGGGTGTATCCTATCTCCATACCTTTTCAATCTATATCTGGGATGCTGGGCTCTATGAGGAGAAATGTGGCATAAGGATTGGAGGAAGACTCATCAACAATCTGTGTTATGCAGATGACAAACCTGCTTGCTGAAACTGAGGGGGACCTGAAGTACATGCTGCAGAAGGTCAAGGACTACAGCCTTCATTATGGATTGAAGCTCAATATCAAGAAAACAAAGATTCTCACCAAGTATATGAGAAGCCAAATTTACCCTTCTGCACAGTTCCATCCTGAACTCATAAAAATGCTTACATGCATAGGAATTCATGCATATGTGCATACACATACACACCAGGCTTCCCACTGATCTTGCTAGTTCACTATCATGAGCTATGGCTTCCCTCCACCTGGTGGAACAAGGAGGGAGGGATTAAAAACAATTTACCATCTATGTGTCACCAATCCACCATATGTGATATAATCTACCATCTCTGTGACATAGTCCACCATGTATGTGACATAATCCACCATGTACGTGACACAATCCACCATCTACGTGACACAATCCACCATCTA
>NW_006399787.1:8528136-8529516 GCF_000299155.1 Elephantulus edwardii
TATAGAAAAAAAATAAAGAGGAAGGGAGAGATTTTCAGCTTTCTCCTCACTTTGTTACCTCTGCCCACAGGAAAGGAGAAAGTTCCACTCCTCTGTGGAACCAAGGGAAGAGGGGTGGTTAATGGGATGGTCAGCGCCCAGGACATTTACTGCGCCATGCTTTATTGCCCTTTTGAGCTTCAACTCAAACTCAACTCAATGCCACTGAGCCAGAACTGACTCATGGCTGTCTCTACAGTGGCTTTTCCAAGGTTGTCAATTGCCTTGTCCATCTTTCTCCCTTAGAACAACTGAGGGACGTGAATTCCCAGATGGGTGGTACCTTTGGATTAGCAGTACAGGTCCCTACAGACCATGCCACCATTAGCTCATCAGGGCTTCCTAATTCCAGGAAGTGAAGCCATGTCATTCCCATTCCCCTTTCTCCTTTCTTACACCAGCTTCCTGTCTGCATCAGAGTAGGCTACAGTCTGCTCTGTTGTTGTGTACAATCAAGTCGGAACCACCCCACAGCTGACCCTCCAGTGGGTTTTCAGAGATAGTTGCTTGCACGGGAGAAGATTGCCCATCGTTCTCCTGCAGAGCAGCTGATGGTCTTGAACCGTGTCTTTGGGATTGCAGGGCAGCTTCTTGCCACTAAGCCACCAGAGCTCTAGAGCCCTCAAATACCATGTAGCCCATAGCAGGGAGCAGGAGTTAAGCACCCAGCTGCTAGCTGAGAGGTCTGTAGTGGCTCTGCTGGAGAAGAGTGCTCCAGTCTGTTCACATAACAATTACTGCTCAGGAAACCCTATGGGGCAGATCTACTCTGTCATATGGGCAACTATGTGTTAGAATTGACTTGACACACACAACGATATGAGATGGAAGTGAGAAACATGAATCTATAGCAGGAAGTTCTTGCTACCAACAGAAGCCTGTAAGAGGCTCCCAGCTGGTGCACACTGGGCTGGATACATTCCAGAGCTCAGCAGCTCCCTGACCATGACCGTGACCATGCACAGCAATTCAGGCTGCCATCAGGGCGTTCCCAACCTGCCCCATTCACCAGGGTGAAGGCTAGGAGAGAAGGCAAGTCCCTCCTGTGCTATGTCTTACCCTCAGGCAAGGTGCTTTTAACATTCAAAAGCCAGCCATCATCTATTCTCACTCATGTTGGCCTCATGTGTATCAAGAGCAGAACTGCCATCTGTAGGGTTCTCAACGGCTGCTTTTTTGGAAGTAGATTGCCAGGTCTTTCCTCTGATGCACTCTGTGTGAGCTCAAACCTCCAACTTTCAATTAATAACCAAGTGCGTGAATCATTCCCACTTCCCGAGAATTCTGAATTCAACCTTACTTCCTGTTCTCTTTTTCTTTTTATGTGATGATGTTGTTGTT
>NW_006399787.1:8529891-8566905 GCF_000299155.1 Elephantulus edwardii
TCTATCTCTATCTCTATCTATCTTGTAGAAAAGTCAGAACATAAAGACAGGCAGAGTCCTCATGGCCCTGGATCCAGCCACACCTGAAGACAAAATCTTCCTGGATATATCAGATGAGGGACCTTTGGGGCTTCTGACTCTGTGACTTTCTTTCACCCCAGAGACTTTTGGCAGATATCACCCATGTCACTTTGCTCTCTGGATATTTCCTCCTCCTTCTTCTCACAGCTTCCTTCTCCAAAGCATACTTGCTACATCAAGATTTCCCCTAAACCCTGTGCTTTCCCAGGTCTGCCCACTCAGACATCCCTGGGGATCCTCCTGACTCCAGCCACATCCTCAGGTGTTTTCAATGGGCTCTGTCTGGAGAAGGACACAGGCTCTGGGGTATGGGCTTCAATGCTGACTCCTCCATGTATAAGCTACCCCACTCCCTGGGCAATGAGAGTAATAGTATTACTGATCACCTACAATAATCCTGAAAATGCAGTGGAATAAGGTATATGAAGTTGTCAGCACGGTGCTGGCATATAGTAACTGTTCAATAAAGGCTTTTGGTTTTTTCATCCCTAAAAAGGGTGCATATGTGTTTAAAGAGGCAACCCTGGGTAGTACAGCTAAGTACTTGGTGACTAGCAGAAAGATTGGCAGTTCAAATACACCCCGTGGTGAGGCCTGATGGTCTGCTTTGAAAACCCTGTGGAACATAGTTCTGACATACAGAGTCGATGAGTCAAAAACTACTTAATGACAACTGGTTGGTTGGGGGGCCAATAGTTTTGCTTCTATTCTCAATCCTTGAATGATTTTTGTCTCCCACACATGCGCACATAGTGACCCCAAATGCATGAGACTAGAGCTTTACCCAAGTGCTCATCAACAATGGATAGAGAAGATGTGGTATATCACACACTGGAATACTATGCAACACTGAAAACCAAGGCCGTGCCGTCGAGTCGCGTGCTACTCATAGTGACCCTATGTACAACAGCCCTAAACCCTGCTCTATCCTGTGCCAGTCTCATAAAATATTATACAAAATGAGTGACCCTGGAGGACATTATGCTGAGCGAAATATCTCAGTTACAAAAGGACAAATATTGCATAGTGCTACTGCTATAAAACAGGACTGACATAGGGGCTGAAGGGTTATCTAAGAAAAGAGGGAATAAATAATGAACACTGCATTTAAATAGATAAGGGAAAGAACTTTCTAAAAGAAATATATGATTAGGTATTATTTGCATAACAACAGTCACCTTTCATAGCAAAGTGAACTTGGGGCAGAAGGGAAGAGGAAGGAAATTGTGCAACAATGAAAGAATCTTTTTAACTAGAAAAGTGAACTGGGAAGGGTATGGGGGGAAATGTGCAATAATGAATGAATGGAAATCCAAGTTTTTTGTAAACTTTCATTAAAATATCAATTAAAAAGAAAAGAGAAAAAAAACCAACACACCCCCACAACTCTCCAAATCAAATCCACTGTTCTTTCAACTCAGAGTGACTCTCTTTGGGTTTCTGACACTGTAAATCTTCACAGGAGATTGCCTACCCTTCTCCTACAGAAGTGGATTTGAACCACAGGCCCTTCAGTTAGCAGCTCGTCATGCTGTGTGTTATGCCATCACAACTCCTTGTTGTGACTTCTGAAAAATACTTGTAAAAACCTTCGGTAGAAGTAGTGAAGAGTAGTCAATTTCTTCTATCAGATGGACCACAGCTCAGGAGGGACACTAGTCAGAAGCTCCAACAGCCCTCCCCAGGGTAGAAGGACTGGAGGGACTGCTTCAAAGGGAGGGTAGCCCTTCCCTGGGGAAGCTCTTAGTGGTCATCAGAGGCCCACAGAGCTGTTAGCTTTCCTCAAGAGAGATGGAGTATATGACCAAGGGGTGCTATGAGGGCCATAGCATTAGACAAAGGGATTAGATTCAGTTACAGCCTGCCCAAGGAGTCCAGAGCCATCAGAGGCCATGGGCCAGATAGAGTCTTCTTTGTTCATGGGCTGCACACTTTCTGTTTCACACTTAAGTCAACAATTAAAACCCTTGCTACCAACAGTCAGGAAAGAAGGAGATGTATTGCATTGAGCAAGTCCACTGTTGGGGATCTCTCCAAAATGCTGCAGAGCAATATTGTCAAGTTTGAAGATTAAGGTGCGCCTGACTCAGGCCTTGGTCTTCTCAATCACCTGCTATGCATCAGAGAGCTGGACAATAAATAAGGATGACAGAAGAAGAATTGATGCCTTTGAATTGTGGTGCTGGAGTACTGAATAGCCCATAGATTTCCAAAAGAACAGATGTGTCTTGGAAAAAGTATAGCCAGAGTGCTCCTTGGAGGCAAAGATGGTGAAGCTTTGTCTTTTATACTTTGGACATATATCTTGGCGAGGCTTTTCCTTGGAAAGGGCATAATGCTTAGAAAGATGAAGGGTCAGCAAAGGAGAGGAAGACCTCCCAACAAGATGGATTGCACAATGACTTCAGCAATGGGCTCTAGTGTGTCAGAATTTGAAGAAGGTGACACAGAATAGATCAGGGTTCAGGTCAACTGTTCAAAAGGGTCACAATGTCTTGTACTTGACACCTGACAGCAACTTCTTAGCCGCCCCTGGCCCTCGCTACGTGGACTTCTGGGCAGCATCCAGGGGTAGGGTGATTTTGGGGTGACCCAGAGCTGGGGCTGGTATGTATGGAGCCCTCAGAGGATGGAGGAGAGCAGATGAAAGCCACACACAGATGAGGAGCTCTCAGCCCCAAAGCCAAGCTCAAACAAAAAGAAATCAGGCTGTGAGGATGAAGTCTCAATGCCCCCTCTGCCACCCTGGAGACAGTACCACATTGCGGTAAGTGAGCACTTGCAGAATACAGCTATACAGTCTGAAAGCACAACAAAACCAAATTCAAGCTCATAGTCAAGGGTTTATTGGGACTCATCGTTTCCCTCTACCAGGGTTCAAAAGTAGTAGATCTTCGTGCGAGGACCCTGCTAAGACAACTGTAGGGGCAGTTGGTGGGTCTGGACCCCTAGGGCTCTCAGCTCTTTGGTTAGCAGCGGAACACACAATGGACCACCCCAGCAGAGCAGCTATCCAGTCTGGGCCAAACCGCTTAACTTCTCTGTGCCTCCGTTTCCATATCCATCAAATGCACAGTGCACATGGTCAATGAGCTTGGCTGCTAACTGGAATATTGCAAGTTTAAGCCCATTCAGAGGTATCTTAGAAGAAAGTCCTGATGATCTTATTTCTGAAAATTCAGCCTTTGAAAATCCCAAGAGCAGTGCTATTCCGACACACATTGTTCTGGCCACAGGACAATGGGTATACATGATCCTTCTTATGACCTGCTTGACCAAGTGAGTGAAACAGCAAAACCACTGTCACATCTGGAAATGGGGCACACCCAGGGAAGAATATGTACCCAAAAGGGGCACTCACAAAGAGAGATCTTGAAGAATAAAAGAAAATTTTTAACTTCAAATTCTCCCTCTTTCAACCTCAGTGGACAGGGCTGGGTCCTCCCTCCCCTAGCAGCCCCCAACCCTGTGATCCACCCCACGGGGTCTTATGTGTCCACCTTTACCTGGCCCTTGTCTCTCGGGAGTCTCCAGCCAGAGAAACGAGCAGAGACAAGAGACAGCTGGGAAGAACGTCCTCTGGGAGCTTTGCTTCATGGGCTGCATCCCTCACCACCTCTTCCCTTGCTCTGTGACTTTGACATTTTTATCTCTAAAATGGGACTAATAATGTACTAAAGTTTCCTCTCATAGACTTTGGGCATGTTGTTTGGAGAGGTTAGTCCATGGAGAGGGACATCATGTTTGGAAAGGTGGAGGGACAGCAAAGCAGAGGAAGACCCTCCCTCAACCAGGTGGATTGACACAGTTCTGCAGCAATGGACTTGAGTGTGTCAGAGATTGTCAGGATAGCACAGGATAGGACAGGGTTCAAATCTGCTGTTCATAAGGTTGCTATGAGTTACACTTGATTCAACAACACCTAACAACAAAAACAACTCCCAAGCTTCAGGTGACAAAATTGAGATATGCCTCCAGAACAAAAAACCCCAGAAACTCCCCGAAACCCATTGCCTTCAAGTTGATTCTGATTCCTAGCAACCCCATGAGTTATGGGATACAACTGCTTCATCGGGTTTTCTTACCCACAATATTTATGGATGTAGATTGCCAGGCCTTTATCCCATGGCACTTATGAGTGGATTCAAACCATCAACCTTTTGGTTAGCAATTGAGCAAAAACCGCTTGTGCCACTCGGGGTTCACCCCAGGAAGGACTGCTGCTGTTGGGCTAGGCTGCGTCTGATGAGTCTGCTTGCACCCCTGTGCTGTGCTAGGCAGTGGAAGAACCGAGGCGGATAATACATAGTCCCAGCTACTCACAGCCTGGCAACAGAGTCAAACAAATAACCCTGGATGATGGCTGCTCGGTCTGTACAGGGTACATGGAGGGGTGGGAATGGGGAGGTCCTGGAACCACAGAGCGGCAGGGAAGAATACACAGAGGGGTTTGCCAAGCAGGTGTCTCATGGGCAAGAAAGGACCCACTGGACAGAGAGGTCAGCTTCCACAGGGATGGGAGAGCAGAACCAGTGCACAGAATGCAGTGAGGAGGCAGGCCACAGCCCTGGGAGGTGCCAGTAGTTATGGCATTTGTTGAAAGTTAAAGGTTAGAGTTCACCTGGAGGTGCCTCAGAAGAAAAGCCTGGTAGTTGACTTCTGAAAAGGCAGATGTTGGAAATCCTCGGGCGCACAGTCTGTTCTGCCATACGAAGTGTCTTTACTCAGAGGTGACTTGATGACACTTTTTTGAACTGCTGGACACACGAGTAAGTACCCCTGGGTTGGAGTTATTGCCAGGATGTGAATTCTGACTCTGTGACTCTGTGTCACAGACCTCTCTGTGCCTCAGTTTCCTCATAGTTATTACAGTACCCACTGGTCCTGCTGTTGGCAGGATAAAATATGTCATACGCATAAAAGTTCTTAGAAGTATGCGTGGCACATACTTCTTGTCATTAGGCATCTCTGAGTCCAGTCAGTTAATGGCAAACTCATGTGACTGAGGAGAACCACCTCATAATGTTTGCCTGGCTGTACTCTTTCTAGATAGCTCTGATGGCCTAGTGATAAGGAGTTGCACTGCCAACCCAAAGGCATGCGGTTTGAATCCACTAGCTGCTCCATGGGATTGTTTTTGTTGATTGCTGCTGAGTCGAGTATGACTCAGCGACCCTATGAACAAAAGGCCTGAAGTCCCTCTACAACTATCGACATTTATCAAAGTTCATAGAGTTTCCGGAGGCATATTATTTAGGAAGTAGATGCCACTCCTGCTTCCAAACCTGTCATAGTAAGTTATTATTTTTATATGCCATTGAGTCTTTTGAGATATACAGTGACTTTATGTATAGCATCTCTGAACCCTTCCCTGTTCTGAGCCAGTCTCACTAACACTGACACACCAAGCCCCATTGGCCCAGTTACTGTACCAATCCATCTCATCATGGGTCTCCCTCTCCTGCACCCATCCACCTTTCTGAGCATGGTGTCCTTCTCCAAGGACCGATCCCTCCTGGCCACGTGTCCAAAGTAAGTGAGGCAGAGCTTCAAAATCATAGCCTCCAAGGAAAGACTTGGTTTCACCCTCTCCAAGACAGACATATTTGTTTTCTTGACAGTCCATGGTATGTTCAAGACTCTTCTCCAGCACCACAACTCAAAGGCGTCTACTCTTCATCTGTCATCCTAAGTCATCCAACTCTCTGAAGCATAACACGTAATTGAGAAGACCATGGCCTGGATTAGGTGCACCTTTGTCTCTAGACTGACATCGTTGCTCTTCAGCACTCTGGAAAGGTCCATGACAGCAGATTTTTCCAATGCAATTTGTCTTTTGATTCCTTGACTGCTAGTGTTAAGAGTGTTGATTGTGGATCCAAGCAAGCTGTAATTGTTAACAACCTCAATCTCTTCTCCATCTATCATGGTGCTGCCAGTTGGCCCAGTGGTGAGAATCTTAGTCTTCCTAATGTTGAGCTTCAATTCACAGTCCTTGACCTTTTGCAGCAAGTGCTTCAGGTCCTCCTCAGATTCAGCAAGCAAGATTGTGTCATCTGCATATCACAGGTTATTAATGAATCTTCTTCCAATCCTGACGCCACACTCCTCGTCATAAAGCCCTGCTTCTTGAATGATCTGTTCTGCATACAGATTGAAAAGGTATGGGGACAGGATGCATCCCGGATGCACTCCTTTCCTGATTTTGAACCATGCAGTGTTTCCTTGCTCTGTTCTGAGGACTGCTTCTTGGTCCAAATAGAGGTTTTGTATAAGCACGATCAAGTGCTCTGAGAATCCCATTTTCCTCAAGGTTAGCCACAATTTATTGTGATCCACTCAGCCAAATGCCTTTGCATAGTCAATGAAACACAGATAGATATTCTTCTGATATTCTCTGTTATCTACCAAGATCCATCTGACATCGGCAATAATAATATAGCCTCTGAAAACCATCGAGAGGGTTGGTTCCTATTCAACAGCACATAACAACATACAAATTACAGTTTAGCTTTGTTTAGAATCCTAAATTCATATAACAATGGCAATTTTGACAGGAGGGAGCTCTGGTGGTGTAGCCCACAGTGGGTCGTGCTGCTAATCCAAAGGCCACACAATCCAGCAGCTCAAATCCACCAGCAGCTCCTCTGGAGAAAGATGAGCAGTCTCGTCCTGTTTGATGTAAATTCAGAACCCCACTGGCAGGCCAGCTGTGAGTGAGTTCTGCTTCAACAGCAATGAGTAAGGCAACCTTTACAGGAGCCGATGACCAGGTTCCTCTTGTGTTGAACCGCTAGGTGACTTCCATCCACAAACCTTTCTATTAGCTGCTGACTGCGTAACCATTCGCACCCCCAGGGTTCACAGACACTCAGTATTGGATACTTGTTTAAAGCATAATAAATGCTAGAGAAGAGGATGAACATTATGCCACTGGACTGTGGACAACAGGTCAAAACAACAGCAGATGGAGCCTGGTCTCTAACCCCCTAGTCTTACGGAACATTAAGCCCAGTGAAGGTGGTTTATTGTCAGGTGCCACCGAGTCACTTTCAACTCATCGAGACCCTGTGCAACAGGACAAAACTCTGCCCAGTCTTGCTTCATCCTCACAATTGTTCCCACATTCAAGCCCATTACTGCAGGCACTGAGCCAGCCCCCTCACTGAGGAGTACCTTCTTTTTTGATCTTTGTCTACTTCACAAGCATGATGGCCTTCTCCAAGGACTAGTCCTCCTGACAACATGCAGAGAGTATGTAAGATGAAGTCTCGTCATCCTTGAGGAACATTCTGGCTGCACTCATTCCAAGACAAATTTGGTCTGAAAGGCCATGTTATAGTCAATACGCCTTGGCAACACTGTAATTCGAAGGCATTAATGCTTTGGTCTTTCTTATTCATTGTTTGGCTTTCACTTGTGTATAAGGCATTGAAAATAACCATGATTTATGTCAGGCACACCTTAGTCCTCAAGGTGACGTCTTTGCTGTTGAAGACTTTAAAGAGATCTTTTGCAGCAGCTTTGGCCAATGCAGTATGTCATTTGATTTCCTGAGCCTGATCAGTTCTGGAATCAATACTCCAGACACCAACAGTCAGGTAATCAAGAGACAAATTACATTGGAGAAATCTGTTGTCAGGGACCATTCCAGAGTTCTGAAGAGCAAGCTTGTCGGTCTGAAGACTAAGGTGCACCTGATCTAGGCCATGGTCTTTGCAATTACTTGCTATGCATCAGAGAGATGGATAATGACCAAGGATGGCAGAAGAAGAATTGATTTCTCTGAGTTGTGTTGCTGGAGAATATTAAAAATGGATTGCTAAGAGAATCAGCAAGTCTGTCCCAGAGACAGTGAAACCAAGCTGCTCCTTGGAGGCAAGGATTTTGAGACTCTATCTCACATACTTTGGGCACATAGCCAGGAGGGAACAGTCTTTGGAGTGAGATATCATGCTTGGGATGGTTGAGGAACAGTGCAGGAGAGGAAGACCTCAGATGAGATGGATTGACACAATAACTGGGGTAATGAGGGTAGGTGTGTCAGAGACAGTGAGACTGGCTGAGTACAGGGCAGGGTTCAGAGCTTTCAGGCACAGGATCACTGTGAGTCATAGTTGACTACTAAGTCTACTACTACACAGACAGCACATAACAACCACAACTTCCATGGACACTGATCATGGATCCAAGTAAAATGAAATCCATTACAACCTTAATATTTTCTCCATCATAATGTTGCTTATTGGTCCAGTTATGATGATTTTTTGTTTGAATTATGTCACCACATATTCCATATTGGAAGTTACATTTTTCAAATCTTCATTGTTTCTCTTAACCTTTAGGAAGCAAAGTTGCATAATAACAGGCTATTGATGAGTTTTCCTCCCACCATATCCTCCCTATAGCCCAACTTCTTGCATTATTTGCTTAGCATACCATTTTAATAAATATTATAAAAGGACACAACCCTGACATGCACCCTTCCTGAATTGAAACCATTCAGTATCCTTTTGTTCTATTCAAACAACTTCTTCTTGGTCTATGTCCGCAAGAGCACAATTATGTGTTCAGAAATTTCTATTTTCACAATGCTATCCCTGGTTTGTCATGACCCTCAAAGTTAAAAGTCATTGTAAAGTCATTAGAACACTGCTATACATCTTTATATATATATTATTTTTTATTACTTTTAGTCAAAGTTTACAGAGACTTTAGATTTCCATTCATTCATTGTTGCACTTTTCTCCCTGCCCAACCTCCCCCTCCAGTTTGCGCTTCTCTTTGAAAAGTAAAAGAAAAATTCTTTCCTTGTTATACAATCCCTCCCCCCAAGTCCACTCCACTATGTAGCCTTCATTTTGAAAAGTAAAAAGAAAATTCTTTCATTCTTATACAATCCCTCCCACAATACACTCTTTGTGCATTCTCACTTTTAGCCAAGTTCCATCTTGTTCCATGTGAGCTCCTGACTCCAGCTTGAATTTTTGGCAGTTCCTTGTCAATATACCGCTAAAAACATTTTTAAATCATCTTCAGTAAAATTTGACTTGCCTGTAATCTTAATAAACCAGTTCAACTATTCCAGCATTCCTCTGGATCCCTTTTCTTTAGAACGGGTACAAATGTGGATCTCTTCCAACCAGTTGTCCAGCTATCTGCTTCATGAATTCCCTGGGATAGATGAGCAAGCACTTCCAGCATTGCCTTTGTGTTTCTTAAAACATCTCAATTCCATTGACCTTTGGAATTTTTATTTTTCTGATGTCTTTAAGTATGCCAAGTTCTTGATCATACACTACCTCCCGAAGTGGCTGGAACATCAACAAACTCTTTTTAGTAGCTAAAGCAAAAATGACTAAGGATGACAGACGAAGAATAGATGCCTTCAAGTTGTGGTGCTGGAGAAGAGTCTTGAACACACCATGGACTGCCAAGAAAACAAATAGGTGTCTTGGAGAGGATGAAACCAAGTCTCTCCTTGGAGGCTAGGATTTTGAAGCTCCACCTCATTTACTTTGGGCATATGGCCAGGAGAGATCAGTCCTTGGAGAAGGACATCATGCTCGGAAGGGTGGATGGACAGCGCAGGAGAGGGAGACCCCAGATGAGATGGACTGATACAGTAAACGGGGTGATGGGGGTTGGTGTGTTGGAATTAGTGAGACTGTTTCAGGACAGGGAAGGGTTCAGAACTGATGTACATAGGGTCACCATACAGCACAATCAACTCAATGGCACATAACAACAGTAACATACTATGACAGGTTTGGAAGCAGGAGTGGCATCCACTTCCTTCTTAAATAATATGCCTCCGGAAACCCCATGAATTTTTATAAATGTCGATAGTTGTAGATGGGCTTCAGGCCTTTTGTTCATAGGGTAGCTGAGTCGTGTTCGATTCAAAGGTAATCAACAACAACAGCAATAAAGCAAAAAGAAGAAATAAAGTAAAAGAGCTGACTAGAAGATTTCAAAGGACAGCTCAGGAAGACAGAACAGTTATAAGAAATATACAAAAATCTGGAATTGAAATTAGAAAACAGAAAGAGAACATACTTGCCATTTTTCAAGCAGAAAGAACTGAAGTAAAATGTTAAAGCTCCAGCAGTACATGAAAAGTAGAGGGAAGAAATACACGGGATCACTATGCAAAAGAGAACCTACGTGAGAGCTAATCAAGACAAGCAAATCTGCATCCATTAGGGGGTTTTTAGTAGCCTAATTGTTCTCTATATTTTACCAGGAAAACAAAACAAGTAAAATGAGGGCGACAGCCTTGAAAAGAACTGCTATTCACTGCGTGCACTTCACTGCCTGCGCTTCTCATTGGCCAGAAGGAGGAGTCCAGCCTGGCCCAGAGGGGACGCCCTGTGTCCTCTCCAGCTGGGTTCTTAATGGGTAGTTGAGATCTAAGCTTTAAGAGACATCCGTGAGTGCGTGGAAACATAGATCGAGAGTGCCTTTCCCTCGGAGAGGACAGAGAGACGAAAGCCAAGGACAAGGGATGTCTTGGAACAGAGCCGCATCTGTCCTGGGCCGGTGCCCACCGGAGTGACCCTCTGCGTGGCTGGAGCAGAGCTCTGCGGGACGCGTCAGTGCGGGCCGGCCAGATCTTGCGCCACCAGAGGGCGCGCTGGATCTGAGTGCGCCGAGAGCTCTCCCGGGTGCGGGTGCGGATGCGGATGAGGTGCGCGCGCGCAGCTGCACACAGACCTGTGCGGGTGGCTGGTGCACGCATGTTCATGTTCACGGTCACGGAGAGCCCGGAGGAGAGGCGAGCGAGCTGCAGTCCCTCAAGTCAACACACAGCTCAAGGGTCAGGGATTTCTGATGATCTCATCTGAGCAACCAGAACAGAGGATTTAGAAAAGGGATACCAGTAACACCAAATGTATACATGACTCCCAATTCATCTGGCAAGTCCGCTCTGCAGACACCCACGTGGGGCAAAAAGAAAGCCACAAGCGCCCCGAGGGTTCCATACTTGCCTCTCTTCAAGACAACATCAACATATAGAGAGATCAACATAGAGAGAGATCAGTTGGCCTAGGCGACAGAAAGTGATGCTACCAAGACAAAGGTGGGTGACTTCAATCCACAGCCCTCAGCCCTGTTTTTTAATTGTTTTGGGTCAAACATTCTTCTACGTAGTATAGCCCTGCTCAGTTTGTTTTCCGTACAGAGGTAACTGTGGTTGCTGTGAAGCTGAACACTGTGACACTGATATGTCAAATGCGTTAATGGTTACCCATGGTAAACTGTGTTCGGTGGGGCTCCCCGATTTAAACAAGCTTGGAAGCAGGAGTGGCATCCACTTCTGAAATAGCTTGCCTCTGGAAACCCTATGAACCTAGAGAAAGGATGAAAGTCACACACGTGTTGAGGACTTTCTTTCATAGGGTCACTTTGAGTCACCTATGACTCGACGACGGCATTTAACAACAACACATTACTCTCTTTGCGCTAGAGCCAATCATTGAATCCTCACTAGAATCCTCTAAGATAGATGCTATTAATGACCCTACTTTACAGTTGGGAAAACTGAGTCTTAATGTCACCCTCTAGCAAAGGGCAGAACGAGATCCGAACACCCACTGTGTGGCTCCAGGGAACACGTGGTACATTCTGGTTACAAGTGCTCCACTGCTTACCTGAAAGGCTCCCTGTTCAAACCCAGCAGCCAGTCAGTGAGATAAAGACATGACCATCAACTTCCATAACAATTGACAGTCTGAGGAACCTTACAGGCATCTCTGTTCTCACCTCTGGGGTCACTAAGAGCCAGAACTGTTTCCACACCAAGTTTTGTCTGTTTCACTTTCTCAGTCTCTCAGAGCCTGTGTCCTTAACCAGCTGCCCTGTAATAATACCTGTGTAGTCACCCCATCTCCTGTTTCCCCCTTGTCACTAGCCACTCAGTCTGTTTTAACAACTCGCCTCTCCCTGAATAAACAAGTGTTTAAATGCATCCACTTGGCTGGCTGGCCTGGCTCCAACTTCCCCCAAACCCAGAGATTACATAACAGATTCCAGCAAATTCCACTCTAATTAACATTTATCGAGCACTCACCATGTGTCGGGCTCAAAATTAATGCATCTGCATAGATTCGCATTCAATACTCTCAATGATGTGTATGCATCATGTAGGCTTGTTCTCATTCCTATTTTACATATGAAGAAACAAAGTCAGGGGAACAGGTGATTTTCCCTGAATCATACAATTGATTGACTCTCGAGACTAAGGTGTGCCTGATCCAGGTCATGGTCTTCTCAAATTGCTTGCTGTGTACGTGAGAGCTGGACAATGACTAAGGATGACAGAAGAAGAATCAATGCTTTTGAGTTGTGGTGCTGGAGCAAAGCATCATTGAACATTCTGCCAAGAGAATAATAAACAGGTCTGTCCTGAAGAGGGTGGAACCAGGTTGCTCCTAGAAGGCAAGGATTTTGAATTTCTATCTCAAACACTTTGGGTATGTTGTCAGGAGAGGCCAGCTTGAAAGGGTGGAGGGTCAACCCAGGAGAGAAAGACCCTGGATGACCACAGTGACTGTGACAAAGGTATTAAGTGTGTCAGAGATGGTACGGTTGGCTCAGGATAGGGCAAGGTTCAGAGCCACTGTTCACAGGGTCACAATGAGTCATAGATAACTCAACAGCACGTAATGACAACATACAGTCAAAATCTAACTCTGTCTCTGGAGTTCCCGCCACCATCCCATCCATCCAACATTCACTGAGCATCCGCTCTGGGCCAGCGCAGTTCCAGGTCCTCTGGGCAGTGTAGGAAGCAGGGCAGAAAGAGCTCTGCTTTAGGGTGTCCCCGGTGGCATTAACCCAGATAGTTTGAAGAAGAAGCATGTGCCCTGAACAGGAAGAAAAGCAAATATTTTCCATATGGTGACACAGATGAGACAATTTTTCCAAGCTCTCTTTCCTGACAAGGTAGTGTATTGATGGCATTCAGCTTTTTTTTTCCCCTCCATTCAGGTTCTTCTCCTCACTCCGCCTCCATAATGATTAAGGTTAGAAGTATTGTGATGACCCCGCTCTGGTCTACCAGCCCCTGAGAGCATCAATCCAAGATTATTGTCTCAGTATGTCTGTCCTCTGACTGAACTAACCAACTCGTAGCTGTCAATCAGAATGGATTGGTGGAGTCAGCTGGCAGAGGCAGGGCAGACAGCAGGCAGGTGTGCTCAGGGCTGCCATCCTTCACCTGCCAGCCCTATTTGGCACTGCCAAAGCCCCATGCCACTGATGTGCTGCCTGTTGATTCCTGGAAAGGGCATGGCCAAAGGGCCAGGCAGTGTCATGTTAGTCTATCCAGCTGTGTCCAGGTGGCCCATGACAGTGTCAGACAGAGGCCATTAGCCTGTGGGGAGCCAGGGACAGTCTCTCCCATTCCCCAGCCACCCTACAAAGTGGCTGGATATGACTGTCACTATATGCGCTTTGGCTTTGGAGGGACAGAACATTGAGTCACTCGGTCTAGGAAACTCTACTTTGGAAATGGGCAGATTGCCAAATCCAAAACCCTTCGTTGCAAAGCTGCAAAATCTAGACGGGTTTCAAAAGTCACTTTGAAATCCCTCCCTCAGCCCCCTTCTGCCCACCAATATTCTCCTGGGAACACAGACTTTCACATGCACATCTCTGCCTCTCTTGCAAGTAGCCCTGGTGGCACAATGGATTAAGTGTAGGGCTGTTAACTGAAAGCTCAGCAGTTCTGGCCTCTCCTTGGGAGAGAGGTGAGGCAGTCAGTGTGCTGGAAAGACTTAGAGCCTTGAAAACCTTATAGGGCAATTCTATTCGGTTCTACGAAGTGACTATGAATCGGAATTGACTCCATGGTTTTGGTCTGTCTAGGAAGACAGCTGTAGTGGCTAGAGGTGAAGGAGTCCCACTGTCAACCCAGAGGCACACAGTTCGAACCCACCAGCTTCTCTGAGAGAAGGCCAATGTCCTCTGGCGCTGTTTACTGCTTCTGAAAGCCCCCCAGGGGGGCTCAGGTATGGGTTGGTTCCAAGTGAATAATACATCGAGGAGGCACAACAGGAAGGCAGGCGACTCTGCAAGAGCAGGGCTGTTCTGAGGTCCCCTCGTGAGGTGTTTCAAGGGTAACGCAGAGCTTTCTCTCAGGGCTGTCCACCCCGTTTATGAGGGTGGGAAGGGGGCTGAGACTCCAGGCAGGAGACCTGTCTGGAATGGAGGGACCTCTTAACGGAAACCTCCCTGGGAAAAGATATTGTAGAGATTGGGAAGGGGGCGGTGGCAGCAAGGTGTGGAGGAAGACACGAAGCCTTCGAGGCCATTCACAGATATCCTAGGAAGAGTGAGAAGGGAAATCATGGTGCTCTCATCAAGCTTATCCAAGGCCCTCAGAGCCGCCCTGATGCTCAAGGCCGCCTTCACGGACTCTCCCTCCCAGCTGTGGTTATGCTCTTCCTAACTACCGTGGCCCCTTTCCTTCCCTGAATCTGTCCTGAATCCAT
Organism: Elephantulus edwardii; assembly: GCF_000299155.1. Classification (NCBI taxonomy): domain Eukaryota; kingdom Metazoa; phylum Chordata; class Mammalia; order Macroscelidea; family Macroscelididae; genus Elephantulus; species Elephantulus edwardii. The sequence goes on from NW_006399787.1 coordinate 8,544,471, forward strand.
CCATCCATCCATCCTTCCATTCCCTCACCCGACCCCTGTCCTGCATCCTTTCTTTTCTTGCGTCTGGATTCATTCATCCTTAAACAGACCTTCAATGAACACCCACCCTAGCTTAGTTACTGAGACCAGAAGTGGGCAAACAGACAAAACCCCCGCCTTCGTAGAACTCAACATCCTAGTGGCTGCATATTTCGCCTTCACTGTGGTACCGCAGCCCACAAGGCCGTCAGGTTCGAATCCACCAGCTGGCCCACTGGAGAAAGATGGGCAACCTCCTCTCATGGGATTTACAGCCTCAGAAAATCCACTGGAGGGTCAACCAGGAGTTGGTTCCAGCTCAATAGCAACAAGCCTGAGAGAGACTCCAAATGACTCCCTTCCTTCCATCCCTCCTTGGTGGCTCAGATGAACCCCAACTGACAGGTCTAAAGCACATTTGTTTTTTCAAGTTCTGTTTATTGAGTGCCGACAATATGAAGTTCTGAACACCACTCTGGGGACACACCTCCGTGGACTGAATACAGTCTAGGAGTATCACCTGCAGCCCAGGCCATCCCTCGGGACACAGAGAGGTCACGGGGAACACTCTGCATTCGTGGAAAGGGATCCTCTGTACTGAATCCAAAGGGACGCACAAACAGCTAGCTTGTTGAGCAAGTGTGGGTGGGCATTGAGACCTTGACCTTCCTCCACTCCTCCTGCCACCTCCCCAGACCCACATCACATCTTCCATGACCTGTGACCCCCGCACCCTGGAGCTCTGAGAACACAGGAGGGAACCCCGGTATTCAAGACCCCATTTCCGACAGCCCGTGCCTCAGCCGCCGGCCGCTGCAGCTGCCCCCACCAGCCCTGCCGTTTTAATTAACTCTGCCCGGATGCGCTGACTCACTCCTTGGCTCCATGACCTGCCTGGTCGCAGAGGACACCTCCTCAGACACAATTACATTTGAGGATGAAGCATTTCCTCTGGGCACAGAACAAGCCAGTGAAAGCTTTTCTCGGGGAGCGGGAACAGGGCCTGTTTGGAATGACTCATAGAGCAGCCATGAGCTCAGTGGTTTCCCAGAGGACAGGTGCGCTTCATTCAAACCTTACGTGCCCTGCAGCCCTCACAGCGCGGAGAGGCATCTTCTTGGGGGAAGGAAGAAAATGCAGCTACCTTCCTAAGCAAAAAGGACCTTATGCATGCGTGAAGGCGGCGGGCCCTGGCAGAAGGAACCGCATGTAGGCTCAGGGTCCTGGAAGCCTAGGGAACGTCTGAAAGCTCCTTAGTCAATTGGCACATTTATTTAACATCTTCCAAATGCCCATCTCTCGGGGTGTTGTACTGTGGGGCTCATGTGTAGCTACCAGGCTAGGAGCTCTGTCCCCAGTATTTGAAGCACCAACTGGGCCACTCAGTGGGCATATTTCAGGAAAATTTCCAGACTAAGACTAGGAAGAAAGGCCTGGTGATCTGCTTTGAAAAATTACCCAATGCAAACCCTATTGATCACAACTGAGCATTGTCCCTTATAGAGGTGGGAGACACGTCCCCAAGTTTGGATGCACTTAGAAGACAAGATGACCTCGAACATGACCTCAAACATGATTATAAATGTGGCACTAGTTCAGGTAATGTTTTCTTGGTTTGGAGGTTTTTGTTGGGTTTTTTTTTTTAGGTAATGTTTTGTTATGTTATACAAAAGGTCACCATGAGTTAGAGCCGAGGTGATGGCAATTAACAACAGCATGTACCTGTCAACGCAGAGCAGAAATAAAAGATGATCCTTCACCCTAGACGTAGGTAGTGGGGGGAGAACTGAGACTCTAAGCTCTATTACACACTGGAGAGACAAGTGTTTATCGTCTCCTTTCATGGGCATGGAGATGAAGGCTTGGAGAGATTCTGACCTGTTTTCTTAAGAACCGCACTGCCTTTAAGAATGGGATTAGCATAGATGATTCTGATTCTAGCCCAGGTGACTGACTGACTGACTGATCAGCTGGGAGAAGAGCCCAGGAGAAAAGGTGGGACCTTGGTCCCTTGACTGGTGCGTCCAACTAAAAAACTCAAACTCACTGCCATCCAGTGGGAACCAGCTCATCGCTGACGCTCTCGTGGGGTTCTGGAGGCTGTGAAGGGCACAGGAGGAGACAGCCCAGCTTTCACCCCCGGGAGGCACTGGTACATTTGAACTGCCAGGGAGAGACCATCTCTGGGTCAGCAGCACTTCTCCCTGTGGACTTGGCCTCCAGAGCTCCCTCGGTATCAAAGAAGCAAGAAAAGTAAGAAGTCCGACCGGGTACCTGTGATGAACATAGTACTCAAGTTTCCTGTGCCCGGCCTCTCACAGTCTCCTCAGTGCAATTGTGCCAAGCCTCAAACACCCTCCCTGGGGCTGAATACGACCTGTAGGGAGACTCGAGGGGGCCAGCATCATTGCCTTTGCTGGAAACCAGTATCTCTGTTTGAATTGGAAAACAGAATCCAATTTAAATGATGATTCTCCACGGTTGACGCAATCCTGAGATGACCCTTACTAAATAAGCAGGATTTGCCAGCACAACTCCTTCACCCCTAGGCAACCCGAGTTCCCTGATGGATACACTGTTGTTGTTATGTGCTGTCCAGTCGCTTACGACTCATATTGACCCTAGAGCCCCTAAACCCTGCTCTATCCTGTGCCAACCTCACTGTCTCTGACACACCTACTCCCATTACCCCAATCACCGAATCGATGCATCTTATCAAGGGTCTTCCTCTCTTGTGCCGACACTAGAAGCTGTAAAAGACATTCTAGAAAGAGAAAACAGTCTAATCAATCTCTTTAACTGGCCCAGCTGGACAATGCGTAAGGATGAAAGGAGAAAAACGGATGTCTTTGAGCTGTGGTATTGGGAAGAGTACTGACTATCCCATGGATTGCCAAAAGAACAAACAGGTAGGTCTTGGAGAAGGTGAAGCCAAATTGCTCCTTGTGGGCGAGGATGGAAAAGCTTCATCTAGAATGCTCAGGGCATGTTGCTAGGAGAGGTTATTCCTTGGAGAAGGACATCACGCTTGGCAAGGTGGAGAGACAGCCAAGGAGAGGACCCTCAACCAGGTGGAGTGACACAGTGACGGCAGCAATGGGCTCGAGTGTGTCAGGGATTGTGAGGATGGCACAGGCTAGACCAGGGTTCAGATTTTACCATGACTCATATTCAACCGAGAGCACCTAACAACCACCACAGCCTATCTCAGAACTCCACAATCAGGGTCTAAACATCACAAGAAAGATAAAAACCCATCCCAGCAGCCCAAGGGAGAACTGGAAAGAGGAAGGGGCCACTGTCCCAGTGGGATGAGCAGGCACTTTCTGACCTGTTTCCTTGGTGTTCTTGACCTCACAGTAAGTTCCACGGAGATAGCTGGGGCCTTCAGGCCTCTCAGAGATGGACTGGACAGCTGGCTCCATCACAATGAGCTATGTAACTTTGGACAAATTACTTAATTCCTCTGAGTCTCAGGTTCTCTATAAGAGTCCTTACCCACCAGAAAGAGTGGCTGGCAGATTAAGTGAGCAAGCTCAGTCGATATGACACGGCTGGTCCAGGCCCTGACATTTAGCATAAGGAACTCCGGTGGTGCAAAAAGTGAAGTGCTCACCTGAAAATTCAAAGGTGTGTAGTTCAAGCCCACCCAGGAGCTCCACAGAAGACAAACTTGGTGATTTGTTCTTGTAGTGATTACAGCTTAGAAAACTCTCTGGGAAAGTTGTGCTGTATCTCACGGGGTTGCAATGAGTTGGAAATTGGCTCTATAGATCCTTAACAACAAAGAATATGTTAATTCAGCCTCCAGGTGCCAGGCACTGTTCTAAATTCTTCATAAAAGTTCTCATTCAGTGTATGTTCTCTGTGTCTCTCTGTTTCTGTTTGTCTCTCTTTCTCTCTCAACACACCCTTTTATGACTGATTATACTGGTATTACCCCATTTTACAGGTGAGGAAACCAAGCCTCAGGGGCTATGTGACTGGGTTACATAATAAGGGGCCTGGCTGGGATGTGAACCCTAGTCGGTGCGTACCGACTGTGCGCACACAGGAATGCAGCCTCACTGCCCATGCCCACAGGTGCAGACTGACATCATCCCTTTTAGGGGTTGGACCCCTTCTCAAGCCTGCAGAAAGCAGCTCTGGGTTAGATGGGGCAATGCAAGGTCTGAAAGGACCTACCTCCCTGGCTTCTTGAAAAGAGGTCAGGACAGAGGAGGGAGGTGAAGAAGCCTTGCTCCCCTCTGTACCCCAGCCCTGGCGTCTGGAGGCCCGGTTCAGCAGGAGCATGTTTGCACAAGCACGTGCCTGGGAGCATGCGTGTTGGGGGCGATGTTATTCACAGCCTCTGGCCGACAGTAAATAAGACAGTGGGCTTGATTCATGAGGTCTGACAGGAAATCTATAGCATGTGGTGTCTATAATCCGGACGCTACAGCGTAGCAAAATGAAAGAACAACAGTCCAATTATGGAATCCTGCTTGATCTTCGCCAAATTCCTCAGACCTTGCGGGGGCTGTGGGCAGGGGACTGGGGCGGCCTGGTGGGAGCAGCTGTGGCCCACACCCCCGTGACCTGACACCTGCAGAAGTAGCAGCCCTGTAGAGGTGTCAGGGACACTGGGAGGAAAGGGACAACAGCTGGAGTTTCCAGTCTGTACTGCCCAGCACAGGTCAACCCAGCCGGCGCCCAGTCCCTCTGCCTCCCCCAGAGGCAGCCGTTGGGCAGACAATGCAACCTGCAGGCTCCCATCCTGCCTGCCTCCTGGCTTAAGCCCACATCAAACCAAAACCTGTTGTTGCTGAATCAATTCTCCTTCTTGGTGGCCCCACATACTACAAGGTAGGAAGCCCAGTTTTCACAGAAGCAGGTTGCCAGGACTTTCTTCCATGGAGCTGTTTGTAGGAGTTCAAACCACTGTCAGTAACCAAGAGCTACTTCCTGTCTTGGAACCTAGGAAACCATGAGTGTTATTTCTGTTGATGCAAGGCAGGGCCCTCTCTGGATGGGTCACTCCAGTCCCTGTTTTGTAGCTGTTTAGAGAAGCCCTACGTAGCTCAGCCAGGAAGAGGTTCCAGTTCCCCCCTCTGGGGCGCAGCCTTTCTTTCTCTGATATTACAACTGAGATCTGTGCAGCAGTTTGCCTTCACTGTGAGGGCAAGATCTGCAACCCTTCCACCTCTGGAGCCCTGAGAGCAGGCCCAGCACTGTCCCGAGTTGAACAGTGTCCTCTCAAATGCATGCTCACCGGGAAGCCGTGCGTGTGACCTGACTTGGAAATAGGGTCTTTGCAGATACAGTTCAGCTAAAATGAGGTCATACCGGATGACGGTGGGCTCTACACCCAATATGACTTGTGTCCTTGGAGTAAGAGAAAGATTGAGCTGGAGAGAGACACGGGCACGTAGGAGAGAGGCCTGGTGATGACGGAGGCTGATCTGGAGCTGCAGCCACAAGCCGAGGAATGCCATGGAGTGCGGGGAGCCCCAGAAGCTGGAGCTTTCTGAGGGATTTCACATCGCGGGCTTCCAGAAAGGCAGGAGAATAAAAGTTTGAGTTTTTAAGCCACCCAATTTGTGGGGGTTTATTATGGCAGCCCTAAGAAACAGACACAGATTGTACCTTACTGTTGTCAGAGGCCATGGAGTTGGCGCTAATTCATAGTAACTCTCTGGAAAGTGGAGTTAAGCGCTACCTAGCCTTACTCTCTGCACCAGCAGTCAGGAAATAAGTGGTATTGGGAAAATCTGCTGTCAAGGACCTCTCCAGAGTGCTAAAGAGCAATGATGTCAGACTAGATACTAAGGTGTGCCTGATCCAGGCCACAGCCTTCTTAATTGCTTGCTGTGCCTCCAAGAACTAGATAATGACTAAGGATGATAGAAGGAGAATTGGTGTTTTGATGCTTTTGTGAACATACCATGGATTGCCAAGAGAACAAATAGGTCTGTCCGGGAGAAGGTGAAATCTGTTTGTTCATTGGAGGCAAGGATTTTGAAGTTCTGTCTCACATTCTTTGGTCATGTTGCCAGGAAGGACCAGTCTTTGTAGAAGGACATCATGCTTGGAAGGGGAGAGGGTCAGCACAGAAGAGGAAGACGATAGGTGAGATGGATTGACACAGTGACTGTGGCAATGGGGTGGGGTGTGTCAGAGATGGTGAGGTTGGCTCAGGATTGGGCAGGGTTCAGAGCCTTTGTTCATAGGGTCGCTATGGGTTGCCGTCTACTCGATGGCACCAAATAATAACAATAAGCCTTGCTCTGTTGCATCAATCCGTTTTAGAGAGGGTCTTCCTCTCGCTGACCCAAGTATTTTCCCCATATTGCATCCTTGCCCAGGAATTGCCCTCTCCTGATAACACACTCCAAGTAGGTAAGATAGAGTCTCAAGTTTCAGGGGTGGAGAGGCACCAGGGTGCTGACAGCAGCAGCAGTGCTCCGGTTGAGGCAAGGCACTGTTGACTTGGGGCTCCATGCGCCCCTGGGCAGACAGCGCTGTTACCGCCCAAGGAAGACAAGAAGAAGAAAGACACCGGAAAGTCAGCCAAGAAAGACAAAGACCCAGCGAACAAATCTGGGGGCAAGGCCAAGAAGAAGAAGAGGTGGTCCAAAGGCAAAGTTTGGGACAAGTTTAATAACCTGGTCTTGTTTGACAAAACCACATATGACAATTTTTTTTAAAAAGTTCCCAACTATAAGCTTATAACCCCAGTCGTCTCTGAGAGACTGAAGACTTGTGGTTCCCTGGCCAGGGCAGCACTTACAGAGCTGCTAAGTAAAGGACTTATCAAGCTGGTTTCAAAACACAGAGCTCAAGTAATTTACACCAGAAACACCAAAGGTGGTGATGTCCCAGCTGCTAGAGAAAATGCATAAACAGGTCCAACCAACTGTACATTGTAAGAAAAAAAACTATACTCAATTAAAAAAAAAAATAGATAGAGTCTCAGCACTGTGCTTCCAAGGAGCACTCTGGCTATACTTCTCCCAACACAGATATTCTTGTTCCCTTGGCAGTCCATGGTATATTCAATATTCTCCACCAGCATCACACTTCAAAGACCCCAATCCTTGAATCTTTCTTATTCGTTGTGCAACCTTCACATGCATATAAAGCAACTGAAAATACCATGGCTTGGGGCAGGTGCACCTTGGTCTTTTAAATTGACATCGTTGCTCTTTGATACTTTAAAGACGTTCTGGGCAGCAGATTTGCCCTATGTGATTCATCATTTGATTTCTTGACTGTTGCGTTGCTCCCACAACTTGTGGATCCAAGTTAAAGGAGATTTTTGGCCACGTCATTATCTGGGACATAATAAATATTCAAGCACAACACATGTGTGCAGGACACTTAGCAGATATGAAGTCAAGTTTTGGACCCATCACTGATTGAGTCTTCCTGGTCCCCATTCAAGAAAGCTCAGTGGCTTAGTGGTGAAGCACTCACTTGAGAAGTGACAGGTCAGTAGTTCAAATCCACCAGTCAGTCCCTAAGAGAAAAGCATGACTGTCTGCTTCTAAAGAGACATACAGCCTTGGAAACCCTATGGGGAAATTCCGCTCTTGTACTCTATCCATTTATCACGATAGATGGAGAAAAAAAATTGAAACTGTCAACAACTTCATTTGACTTGGATCTACAATCAACACCCTTGCCACCAGAAATCAGGCAATCAGGAGATGTATTGCACTGGGAAAGTCTGAAGTTAGGGAACTCTCCAAATTACAGAGGAGTAATGATGTCAGTTTAAGGACTAAAGTGCATCTGACTCAGGACATGGTCTTCCCGGTCACTTACTACGCATCTGAAAGCTGGACAATGCGTAAGGATGACAGAAGAATTGATGCCTTTGAGCCATGGTGTTGGAGAAGAGCACTGAACAACCCATGGATGGCCAAAATTATGAACAGATATGTCTGGAGAGAGTATAGCTGGAGTTCTTTTTGGAGGCAAAGATGATGAGGTTTCGCCTCACTTTTCAGACATGTTGCTAGAAGGGGCTGTTCCTTGAAAAGGGACATGATGCTAAGAAAGGTAGAGGGTCAGCAAAGGAGAGGAAGACCCTCAACCAGGTGGATTGACATGATGACTGCCACAATGGGCTCTAATGTGTCAGGAACTGTGAAGATGGCACAGGATAGAACAGGGTTCAGATCTGTTGTTCATAGGGTCACTATGGCTTGTACTCAACTCTGTCCTGTGAGATCACTATGAATTAGTATCAATTTGATCCCAATATTTTTAGTGGGTATCGTTCACACCATCCCACTTAGGAACCAGCTGTTGTTGGGTGCTATTGTTGTTGCATGCTTTTGTGTTGTAACCAATTCCTAGTTGACCCTCTAGCATGTTCTCAGAAGCAATAAATAGCACAGGAGGAGATTGTCCAACTTCCTTCCATGGAGCAGCTTGTGGATTTGAACAACATGCCTTCTGGTTTGCAGCACAGCTCCTTGGACCAATAGGCTACTAGAGCTCCCTTTTAGAAGAGTCAATCCAGTCAATCCTTACAACCTTAGGTTGTAGGTACTGTTACTTATCCCACTTTACAGATGCAATAACTCATTAGGAAAGAATTATGAGACATGTCTCAAACTACACAGCTAATAAGTGGTGGAGGCAAGACTCAAATCCAGGCGATCTAATTCTAGAATCCACACTTCAGCCACTCCATTTGCCTTCATTTCCCCACTTAATACCACCCGCTGATTGTCCACTGCACTTACGAAAACTAAAAACTCCTCGCCGTCATCTATGAGGTTCTGCCCAATTTACCTTGGACCCAACCTGCCCTCCAAACACCTTATAATACGCGGCTACACATTCAAGGCTATTTCTTCCATCTAGAAATTCAATTTAAGTCCTGTGTTCTTAAGTTATAGCTTGACCAATGGAATGAAAGAAAAGTCAGGCTGCATGATTTTCAAAGCTAGATCAAAAGGAACCTTGCTGCTTGGAACATTTGCTGTTGGAACTCAACCACCATGCTGTGAAGAAGCCCAAGCTGCCCCGTGGAGAGGCCAAGGTGGCGAGCAGGAGAGACCCTGGCTGACCATCCCCATGGCTGGACTCCCAGCCAACAGCTGGAACCCACCTGCCACGTAATAAGCAGGAAAGTGAAAGTGGTCCTCCAGCTGCCATTGTGCCACCCCTGTAGACACTCTTCAAAGATACAGTTCCACCAAACCCTGTCTACATTTCAGATGTGTGAGCAAAATGTAAACATCTGTAGTCTTGACATCACGTGTTAGGGAGCTGGTTACATGGGGTATATACTCTCCACCACTATACCTTGACTTGAAATCATTCATTGACTTCCACATTGTGCTTCAAACAACTAGCAACTGTTCCCAGGACTCTGACAGCCCTGCCTGGTTGGTCTCTCCAGCTTCTCCTTGGACCTCCCTGCCCATCAGCCCACTGGACTCTCTTCCATTTCTCTAACATTCTAATGGCTTCAGACCGTCGTACATGCTGGTCTCTCTTCCAGGGCTGCTCTTGGCAGGACTGAGTCATTGTTGTTGTTGCTGTTGTGTACCGTAGAGTCGGAACCAACCCATAGCTGACCCTCCAGTGGGTTTTCAGAGGCAGTTAATCACACAGGAAGAGAATTCCCATCCTTCTCCTGTGGAACACCTGGTAGCCTCAAACTATGCCCCTTTGGGATTGCAGCAAAGCTTGCCACGAGGCCACCCGAGCTCATTACCTTCTAAAGCTCAGAGCTGAAGTTCTAGAGGTTTTCCCAGGCCTCAGGTCTAAAAGATCCACTCCCCAGCCTCATCCAGCCCCTCTCCATCACCTTGTCTAATTCCTTCACCACTGCTCGTTCTGCTTGTCATTCTGTGTTTACTAAATTCATTACCTGTCTCCTCACTAGAGTGTAAGATGCCCTGAGAGCAGGGACATTGTCCCATTTGTTGCTATGACCCTAGGACCTGGGACAGTACCTGGCACAGAACAGGTGCTACACATGTACTTTTCCAATATGAAGAGCTAAATAACATCAGAACAATGCCTATTTATCAAGCTCTTACTTAATCACAAGTGCTTACCCTCTATCCTTGCCAGCAGACATACCAAGCAATTGTCATCTGATCAACCTGCAGCACCAACATTATCAACCCATTCTACAGGTGAGGAAATCAAAGCTCAGGCAGAACAGCTTGAGACCAGGCCTCCTGGACTCTGGAATCCATCTTCTTTCACCACCCTGACTCCTAGGCAAGTTTCCTGGCTTGTCTGAGCTTCGGTTTCCCCATCTGAATACAGGAGGACAAAGCCGTCCGTCACCTGACTCTCGTGCCAGCCATGCGAGCTGAGAATAATGCAGGTGGCAGCATGGGAAAGGTGATAACGTCAGGCGAAGGATACACATCCGCAGTCCTGACTGCCCCCAGCAGCCTCCCGCAGACCTGGAGCAGTGTGTGGGCTTGGCACCCTTTGCCTCCAGTTTTTCTCCATGTTCACTGACCATCTACGTACATCTAGGCACCTGCTATTCTCTCTCCAGTGTCCCCTTTGAAAGGTGTGTCTCACATGGAAAGGCTGAAGGGACCAGTCTACCTGTGAACAGTCATTACAGCACTAAGGCAAGACTTCTCCTTACTTTCCTCTACATGTGTCAATTCCATCTCCACCCTCTCTCCTCCTGAGACCCAAACAGTCTCATCAACGTCATCACCCCGAGCCCCAGGCGAACCAGATATCCTCAGGAAATCTTTACCTCTTGCTTCCCAGGATCTCAGCCTCCAGCCCCATACCCTTCTCCAACAGCTGGTTGGTTTTGCTTCGAGTTCGGAGAATGGCAAGTCAGGCTTTGTCAAAGCCAATGCTTCTCATGAGAATTCTCAATGATTCCTGAGACTTCGAGTAGTTTAAAGAATGCCACCGAGACCACCAGAACCATGTGCAGATTCTGGCTCTGAGAGACAGTGGGCGGGTTTATTAACCCCTCTGAGTCGAGATTGCAAGTCTGTCTAGAAAGACAGCTTTGGTAATTATAGGAGATAAAGCATAGAGCTTAGTTAGTCCTTGTTTCCGACTGTCTATCTCCTGGGGACTTCCAGCCCTCCCTGAGTGTCAGGGGTCAGATGTTTTTAAGGCTTTCAAGCGAAGTCTCAACCCTCAGGGCTGGAATGGTGGCAAAAGAGCCTGCATGGGGTCAGTGACAATCAGAATTGGATGACAGGAATTGGTACTGAAGGTTTGGCCAGTAGGGGCAGGGGATTCTGAAAAATCTCTAAAAGAGGTGGATGGTGGCGGTAGCTGGGGAAGAGTGAGAGACAGGCAGATAGAAGCTCCCAGGTTGAAGACCAGCTGGTTCCCCAGGGTTGGGCCAGGGTTAGATCTCCACGCTGGGATAGGAGCTGAGCAGCTGGAGACCAGATCCTACAGGAGAGAGGATCAGAGAAGGATCAGAATGGGGTCTAGGCAGCCCTACTTGATTCCCTGGGCCTTTCCAGGGAGTGAGGGAACTCTGGTGGCCTAGTAGGTAAGGAGTTGCATTATCAACCCAAAGGCACATGGCTCGAATTCACTAGTTGCTCCATAGAAGAAAGACGGGCAATCTCCTCCCCTGTGGCTTACAGCCTTTGAAAGCCTGCTTGTGGTGTCAGCTCTCAGTCGGTTCTGACTTGATGGCAATGAGCTGGTGGCAGAAAGAGAGCTCCCTTCTTTACTGGGTAAGCCCAGCCTGGGTGCAGGGCTGGGTGAGCCCATCATAAGGCCAATTCTGGGGACTCCACGTGAGGGAGAGGGGATTATATTTACTCCACATGTGAAGAAATGGAGACATAAGGAGAATGAATGACTTAATTCACTTGATAACAGAGACAGCTGGTTCCCAAATCAGAGAAAAAGGACAGAGCATTTGTTATTCCTATTACTTTCCAGGCCAGGAAACTTCAAGCTAAGAGTTTATCAACTCACCCTCTCTGTGCCTCCTTTAAACAGCCCAATGCTGTCGAGTTGACCCTAACTCGTGGCGATCCCGTGGATGTCAGAGCAGAACTACACTCCGTGATGTTTTACAAGGCTGACTTTTAGGAAGCAGATCACCAGACCTTTCCTCTGACGCACCTGTGGGTGATCTCCGGCTTCCAATCTTTGAGTTAGTGCCTGAGGGTTTTAATCGTTTGCACTACTCAAGGACATTGGGCCTCCATCACCTTCTCCATACTCCTCTCACTGTATGTTTGTTAACAGAACAGAGGAGCAACTCACCCCAGACAGGCCAGAACCTTCATCCACAGCCTCTGATGATCTAAACAGTTATCCACTCTCCAAATAAAGCTGAGCATCTGGTGACCAAAGAAGGGTGGACAGGCCGCAGCGGGGTGTGACTGTTTCCATCTGGCCAGGAGGACAGCTGAGCCCAGAGAGGTTAAACCACTTGTCTAAGGTCACATCAGCCAGCTGACATAGGCCATAGTGCAAATCTAGGTCTTCTGGTTTTTTTCTACTATGTTATATTTTTCCCCCCAAAAGGAGCGTAAAATGAGATTGAGATAAGAAGAAAAGAAAGACGTGTCTGTCATGAGTCAGGGCAGGCTGTGGGTGGGGGTCTTACATCTGCCCATCTACTGTCTCGGCCATTCTCTCCTGCATCCCCACTTCCATCCCTCTTCTTCGAACACTCTGGTGTTATCTGAGGCCCCATCCCCTGTCCCTGGCATCAGCATTAGAGTGATTCCTTCCAGGTGTCCAAGGAGGACACGTTCCTTGGGTGTCAGCCACTCTCCGGCCCCGCTGTCCTTCCCCTGCCTCCTGGGTTCCCCACCCTGCCCCCCAATTGTTATCTGTCAGTACACAGTAATTAGAGATGTGGCATGCTTGATAAAGATTGCCGCCTGCCCGAGATGGAACTGCCCTCTCAGACGTGTCTAATTAAAGTCCTGATTGATAAGATGAAGAAAGCCCACCCGGATGGATGTCTGCCGGCCTCTCCCCTCCGCTGGGCGCTCGGCCTCTTCATTATGGGCGACGAGGGAGAGAGATATAAAGGACCCCAGGAAATGCTCCTACAAGCCAATCGATACGTCCTTTTGTGCCACGTGACTGGGCACAAGGCTGGCCTTTTGAACCGGTCCTGGGGACACGGAGGCGGCTGCGCACCTGGGCCGGCCCATTGCCCCAGGCTCTTCTCTGCACCAGCCCAGCCTGGGTCTGCTCTGGGAGTGAGGGGCCAAATCTGGCCTGACTCTCTCCCCCAGTCTGCTCTCTCTGAACACCGGGCCATAGCATTAACTGCAGAGCATGCACTCGTCCACACAGCCGGGTCCTGCCCTGGCACCGCAGGCACTATCGCACTGCCATTCCTTAAGCAGCTCAAAGCTGTGTATACATGAACACATCCATGAGTGGGGCAAGCACTCAGCTAGGAGCCAGGTTAGTGATGACGATGCCTGGTGTTCATGGGAGCTTACCCACATCAGGCATGTGGCTGTGTGTGTTTAAATTATCTCACTGCATCCTCAACAAGCTCAGAAAGAACTACAGTTATTATCCCCATCTTGCCAGCTAGGTATCATTTAGTCACCTACAACTCTTGGAAAAGAAACTCTAAGAACCACAGATTTGGACCTTGCCCTATCCAGTACCACCCTCATAATCTGTGCCACGCTCACACCCATTGTTTTTGGGTTTGGGGTGGTTTGTTGTTTTGTTTTGGTTTTTTATTTCCATTCATTCATTGTTGCACATTTGTCCCCTCCTAAGGCGCCCCCCAGAACACTACCCTCTTGGAAAAGTAAAAGAAAAATTCTTTCATTGTTTTACCAACCCTCCCCCAGGTCCACTCCACCACGTAGCCATCGCTCTAGACTCCTGTCATGACAGAAATACCTAATCACCTCTCTTTTAAACAGTTTTCTCCCTCCTCTGTTTCAGTGCAGTATACATTATTGAACCCATCTTACTCAGTCTCTCCCCAACCCCAAGGTCAGTCCCATTCTACAACAGTAGCACCATGCAATATTTGTCCTTTTGTGACTGGGATATTTCACTCAGCATGATGTTCTCCAGAGTCAACCATTTTGAGTAATATTGCATGAGTTCCTTGTTTTTCAATACAGCATAGTATTCCATTGTGTGAATATAGCACAGCTTCTCTATCCATTCGTTCACTGATGGGCACTTAGGTTGTTTCCAACTCCTTGCTATTGTGAACAAAGCTGCAATAACCATGGGTTCCAACAGCTTTTTGTTTTTAATTAGTTCTAATGAAAGTCCACAGAGATTTAGGGTTTCCACTCAATCATTGCTGCATTCCCCTCCCCACCCCTCTCCCCCCAATTCACTCCCCTCCCCAAAAAGCAAAAGAAAAACTCCTCCATTGCCCTGCAATTCCCCCCACCCCCCACCCCGCAAGTCCACTCCACTGTTCAGCCTTCATTCTGGACTCCTGTCATGATAATAATACCCAATCATATATCCCTTTTAAACAGTTCTCTCCCTCATCTGTTTCAATGCAGTATAGACCATTCATCTCCTCCTTCTCTGTCTTCCCTCAACTCCAATGTCAGTCCCATTTTACAATAGTGGCCCTGAGCAATATTTGTCCTTTTGTGACTGAGATATTTCACTCAGCATAATGTCCCCCAAGGTCACCCATTTTGTATAATAGTTCATGAGTTCCTTGTTTTTCCAATGCTGCATAGGATTCCATTGTGTGAATGTACCATAGTTTCTCTATCCATTCATTTGTTAATGGGCACCTGGGTTGCTTCCAGCTCTTTGCTATTGTGAACAAAGCTGCAATAAACCTGGGTATGCATATATCTGCTTGGGTGGTGGTTATGGTTTCTTTGGGGTTTATTTGCAGTAGTGGAATTGCTGGGACAAATGCTATTTCTATTTGCAACTTTTTGAGAAAGTGCCATACAGCCTTCCACAGTAGTTGCACCATTTTGCACTCCCACCAACAATGAATAGGTTCCAGTTTCTCCACAACCTCACCAGGATTTGATGTTTGCTGTTCTGTTAAATTTTGCTATTCTTACTGAGGTCAGATGTTATCGCATAGCTGTTTTGATCAAGCCCGTTGTTGAAGTCACTGCTAGCCCATCGAGTTGAGGGTCTTGCTGACTCTCTACCTTCTCAGCACAATGCCTTCTTCCAAGGATTAGCATTTCTTGACAACATGCCCAAAGAATGAGAGACAAGGTTTCCCCATCCTGGGCTCTGAGGAGCATTCTGGTTACACTTCCTCCCAGACAGACTTGTTTGTTCTTTGGGCAGTCCGTGAGGTATCCCCACTTTCCCCCAACATCACAATTTAAAGACATCAATTCTTCTTTAGTCTTCTCTATTAATTGTTCAACTTCCAGGTGCATAGAAAGCAATTGAAAAACTATGGTTTGGATTAGACACAACTTCGTCCGGTACTCTGGAGAGATCTTTTACAACAGATTTTCCCAGTGCAACACATCTTTTGATTTCTCAACTTTCCTGTTGTTAGAGATGGAAAACTGAGGCATAGGAAATTAGAGTACTTGACCAAGGTCACAGAGCTGCCAGCATGTGGGAATAGACAATTTCTAAATTGCTAAAGTCTATAGAGTTACCTATCATGCTAGCTTTATACCTTACCTTACAGGGGGAAATGATCCCCTGCACCCAACAGACATCGAGTCTTAGGTGTCCCTGGATGATAAATGGCTAGCAAGCTCAACTGCCAAATGAAAGCTCAGAGGTCTGAGTAACCTTGGAAGAAAAGCCTGGCCATTTGCTTTAAAAAAAATCAGAAATGCTTTGGAGGAAAGGCCTGGCTGTCTGGTTTCAAGAAAGCTCAGCCATTTCTAACCCAATAGAGTGAGTGTAGTTCTGCTTTGACACACATGGAGTTGTTAGGAATGAGAAAGACCTCTCAGGCAACCGATGACACTTGGACGTACAGATGCTATTTAAAATATTTTAATGGAAAGATAAAGAATAAATTCATGACATCTGTCACTAGGGATGGGAGGTATAATGCAATTGGAGGATGTGGTACAAAAGAGTAGTTAATTAGCCTGAAATATTATCAGAATTCACAGGATGCTACCAATGATTAGATTAGGGCAGCAGGTATATACTATTTTCTGTTACTGGGGGGGAAAACAAACAACAAAGCTATTCTCAAAAGGTCAACAAAATGGGCTATGTCCACCTCTCCTACAGTTGGGGAGATGTGTGTGTTCTCGTAAATATAATGCTATTTGATGGTCGGCTTTGCCCAGGGCAGGCCACTTGGGGCTGGGATTTTAAGAGTACTCAGGTGTCTATAAGAAGTAACAGACAATACAGTTCAGCAATCCCAGTAGCTCATCCTGGCTCTCCTAGCATCAGGACTGCCTCAAAGGTGCCAGCTGGGTCCAGGGGGTAGGACAGCCAGCCACTCATTTTAGCACTTCTCTCTTCCAGCCCAAGAGGCAAGGACCTTGGTTCCTATCACCAGGACCTGAGCCAGGACCAGGGCCTGATGGAATGACACACTGCTGTACCAGCTAATAAATAGAAGTAATTTGATTAGCTTTCTCTAACTGGCGATAAGATCCTGACAAACCCTTTTTAATGCGTTTCTGGAGCAGGATGAAATTGTTTCATTCGGAGAGTCGGGCCCCCCGGGAGCCGCCTTGAAGCTCCTTTAGTGAGAGGTAAAAATATGCCAATCATTAATGAGGGGAGAATTACGGAGACTTTAATGCAATCAGAAAGAGGAGCCCGGAGGCAGCTCGGGAATAAAACCTGCCCTTAAATCAGAGAGAGGCAGCTGGAGGGAGGAAGGAGGCGACAACTGAAGCTGGCAGAAAACAGAAGCCTCAGGCCCCACTGGCCAAAATGGCCTCTGCCTTGTGGCGCGTGTCCCCACAGAACTCAGGGCAGGAGGGACCCCCTGTTAGGCCTCCAGGTTGTGCTTTCTAAGCGTGCCCTCCTCTCAGGACACCCTCGGCCCTGTGCCAGATTACCCAACAAGTAAGACAAGCCAGGAGCTTCCTCGTGCTTGCTTATCTGTGCTTTCACCTTATGAAACATGTGTGAAATCGTTCACTACAGATAAGTGAATAAGCACAAGAAAACCTGACACATGAAGAAATGCTCCAAATCCCTGCAATAAGAGAGATGTAAATCAAAACCACAATGAGGTACCATCTCACTCCAGTAACAGTGGCAAAGTTTAACAGAGCAGCAAGTAATAGGTGTTGGAGAGGATGTGGTGAGAAAGGAACTCTTACACATTGTTGGTGGGATTGTGAGTTAGTAAAATGGTGCAACCATTCTGGAAGGCAGTTTGGCACTTCCTCAAAAAGCTGAACATAGAAATTCCATACGACCCAGCTATTCCACTGCTTGGAATATACCCTGAGAACATGAGAACTGGCACACAAACTGAGATTTGTACACCAATGTTTACAGCAGCATTATTCACCATCACAAGAACATGGGAACAGCCCAAATGTCCAAACACAAACGAATGGATTGAAAAATTATGATACATTCACACAATGGAATACTATGCAGCACGCAGGAACAATAACTTTGTAAATTATTATCTAACTTGGGAGGGACAGGAGAGTATTATGCTGAGTGAACTAACTCAGTCCCACAAGGATAAATATTGTATAAAACCGTTATTGCAGAATGAGTATAAGGATCCAGAAGGGGTGGCAGAGGCTGGAAGCAGAGGGATATGGATGTGTAGGGGGAAGGGGAGATCAATCATTAGACTGTACAATTTGATGGGTAGGGGATGAGGGAAATTGAAAGAATTTGTTCGAATTTGTATTAGAATTTTGTAAATAAACTAGTGAGGGGAAAAAAAGAAAAAAACACCCTGTGCTTACCATGTGGGGTAACCGTCCCCTTAAAGTCCCCCTCAGAACAACGACCAGGATCACTTAAGTTCCTAGAAAAGTCTGTGACTGATTGAGGTCCTTTCTCAGCACAGTCACAGAACCGATTTTTGAAAAGTCCTTTTTTTTTGCGGAGCAAAGAGAATGATCATTTCCACTTCAAAGGATTCCCAGCAATGGTGCTTCAGCCAGAGGAGGCGCCAAACTGCTGCTCTGCCCTTCACAGCCTCATCCATCTCCCAGAAGGTCCTGTGGATTCCGCCCACAGAAACCTGGGAGAAGGGAGGAGACATGGTGTCTGCAAATGAGTCTGTCTTTTTCTAGAACTCTCTGGACCAGGAGACAGCAGTGTGAAACAACAGGAACATCTACCACTGTAAATTCTCCTTACAGAAGCCCTGGTGTTATGTATAGTGGTTGTAATGTTAACCTCAAGGTCAGTGGTTAGATCAGGACAGGAAAGGGTTCAGAGCTGCAGTACATAGCATCACATAGGTCACAGGTGACTCAAGGGCACATAACAACAACAACAACAACAACAACAACATATAATATTGGTTGTTTTTTTATTTAAGCCTCTTGTTTAGAGTCAACAAGACCTCAGGGAGGGCCTTTGTATTTCAAAGCCAGTTGTTATTATGATTTGGAGGAACATTCTTCTAAGTGATACACTAGTCTTCTGTCAATATGCTGTACTGAGGTAACCTGGGGTTGCTGTGATGCTGACCCTTGTGCCACTGGGGTATCAAATGCCGTAACACTTACCCATGATGGACAGTGTTTGGTGGAGCTCCCAGTTTAAGACAGGTTTGGGAGCACGAGTGGTATTCACTTCCTACACCACAAGCCTCTGGAAACTCTATGAATTTTGAGAAATGATAGTTATTGAAAGGCTTCAGGTCTTTTGTTCATATATGGTCACTATGAGTTGTGCTTGACTCGATGGCAATCAACAACAACTTTCCAGCCCTTTCAATATACTCTCATGTGTCCTGAGCCCATCTCAGCAATTCCAGGAGGCTGGTTTCACAAGGAGAGTCCTCTGTCTCCACTCTATGACGTGCCAAACCTGCTGTCCTCGCTCACTGAGAGTGCGTGCTCAGCCCAGGGGAGTCTGGTCCCAGGTGAGTGATTCTTATCTCTGGCACCTTGAGTCAGAAGTATCCTTAGAAGGTCACTCTCTTACCACATCCCTTCCCTGGCTTTCTCTCCTTCTCTCCTTGCTGTTACTAGCCTCTTTGCGGTTCCTTGAAGACACCAGCACAGTTCAGACCTCAGGACCTTTGCGCTTGCTGCATATTCCTTCAGCATGCAGTGCTTTTCCTTGACGTTTTACAGGTCTCTTTCCCTCCCCTCCCTCAGAAATCTACTACTCATTAGCGAGACTCTGTTGAGATCCCACAAGTGACTCTCTCCTTCTGCCTTCCTTTCTCTTTTTCCTCTATGGTTCTTACTTGCTTAACATACTAAATGCATGTATTATTTTAGGATTTTGTGGGTTTTGGTTTTGCCTGCCTCCTATACACAGACACATGCAAGACACGAGATTAAGAATGTTTGTCTATTTTGTTCACGTGTATAGTCCAGCACCTAGAAGACACCAGCACGTATGTGGGGAATGGCTGGCACATGAGTGGAGGGCCAAGGGAGATGACAGTGACAGCCAGGCCACCAGTGCTGTCCTCCTCCCACTCTGGTTCCTGCCTGAGGAAGAAGTGCAGGCTGGTGGTTCCTGCCATCCTAAAGGAAAAGGCAGTAAAAAAGAGGGAAGAGGTGAGAGAGTGACAGGGGGAGAGGAGATTTCAGAACGCCAGCTTTGAAGTGCTGTGAGGTAAAGAGGGCAGGGAGCCAGAGAGATCAGAAATCAGAGCCCATGAATTTCAGAACAGCTCAGGAACGGGCACAGCTCAAGCAGTCAGGGGCCACCACGGACCTTCCGCTCCCCTCTGACTCAGATCAGCTGAATGGCCGCAAAGCCGTGTCAATCGTGCACAGCACTGATGAGGAAGTTGATCAGGGCTGTGCAGACCGGGAGAGCACTCGGCAGGTCATGGCTGACACAGAGCCTCACCATCCTGGGCCTCAGTCTCTAGGCTGACGTGTGATAGGTGATAGGGGAGAAGCTTGAGGAACTTCCCAGTGTTGTCAGTCCCTCAGAGACGGTGGTGACAGGCTGCATGGGCTCAGCAATGAGTCCCTGCCTCTACTGAGCTTCTTCAAGGCAAGCTTCTCAAGCACATTTCCACAAGTGGGGTCAAGCAAGTCTTTCACAGCATTGTGAAGAATGGAAATTCTTGAAAATGAGTGAGTGTACTCATGTGTAAACAGGAGGCAGTCATTGGAACAGAACAAGGGGATACTGCCCGCTTTTAAATTACAAGAGGTATGGGTCAGAACTGTATCCTTTAACCATATTTATTCAATCAGCATGAGGAGAAAATCGTACACGAAGCTGGATTGGATGAAGAAGAAATGGAAGAAGATTCATTAGCAACCTGTGATATGCAGATGATACAACCTTGATTGATGAAAAGTAAAGACAGCTAGAAGCACTTATTGATGAAGATCTAAGACTGCAGCCTGAAGTAGAGATTACATCTCAACATCAAGAAAACAAAACTCCTCACAAATGCACCCATCAGCAACATCATGATATATGGGGGAAAGATTGACGCGGTCACAGGGGTTTCATGTTATTTAAGGCCACAATCAAAGCCCACGGGACTGGCAGTCAAAAAACCTCAAACGACCTATTGCACTGAGAAAATATGCTACAAAGGATCTCGTTAAAGTGCTAAGAAGCAGAGAGACCACTTTGAGGACTAAGGTGTACTTGACCCAAGCCATGATGACTTCAGCTGCTTCATCTGCATGCAAAAGCTGGACAATGAAGAAGGAAGCCAAGTAAATTGATGCACATGAATTATGATGTTGGCAGAGAATACATATCGTGGGCTGCCAAAAGAATGAACAAATCTGTCTTGGAAGAAGCACTGCCAGAGAGCTCCTTCGAATCAAGGTTAGTGAGGCTTTTTCTTATACTCAGGCATATTATCTGGGGAGCCAACCCCTGGAGAAAGGCATCTTGCTTGGGAAAGCAGTTCCATTGTTACAACGTTAGTGTTAACGAGTTGACCACCACTCATCAAGACCTTATCAACAGCAGATCAGAACCTTTTCCTATTCTGTGCCATCATCACAATGTCCACCACGTTCAAGGCCATTGTTGCAGTTACTGTGTCAAACCGTCTTATTAAGGGTCTTCCCCTCTTTCACTGACTCTCTAACTTCCTAGCATGATGTATTTTTCCAAAGACTGGTCCCTTCTGACAACATGCCCAAAGTATAGGAGATAAAATTTGATGAAAGTACAACCAGGCTGCTCCTTAGAGGCAGGGACAGTGGCATTTAATACCACTGCTCTACTCAGGGAGCTCTGTGGCCTAGTGGTAAGAAGCTGTGCTGCAATTCTGAAGGTATGTAGTTCGAATCCACCAGCTGCTGTGTAGAAGGGAGGGTCATCTCCCATGAGATGAACTGCCTCTGCAAACCAGCTAGAGGGTCAGCTATGGGTTGGTTCCAACTTGACAGCACACAACAACAACTCTACTCATAGGGAGCTCTGGTGGAATAGTGGTAGGAAGCTGCGCCGTAATCCTCAGGGCACATGGTTCAAATCCACTAGCTGCTCTGTGGGAAAAAGATGGGTAATCTCCTCCCATGTGAAAGTCCCCTGGAAGGTCAGCTATGGGTCGGTTCTGGCTCGACAGTATACAACAACAACAACAACAACTCTCCTCATTGCTATTGAATCAGAACCAACTCACCGCTGACCCTCCTGCAGGTGTCTGAGGTTGTAAATCACATGGGAAGAGATTGTCTACCTTTCTACTGAGGAGTGGTGCTGGTGGATTTGAACTGCCAGATAGGTGTGCAAGTTAAGAGAGTAACTTGCTATGGACCGTGCTGTCTAAGCTCCTTATGAGGATGGTACAGGAGAAGGATAGGTTTTGTTCCATTGAGCATAACGTAGCTATGATAGAGAACTGACTCATGGGGTACCTAATAGTAGCTGACTTGTTTTTGATGCCATAGGAGGCAGCTGTAGACACAGGGTAGTTAAGAGCACAGACTCTGGGGCCGGCCTGCCTAGGTTTACATCCCAGCTCTGCACATCATTTGCTGTGCAACCTTAAATGGGTGACTCAACCTCTCTGTGCATCATTTTCCTTTCTGGTAAGAAGCACTGAGGAATAGCACCCCTTTCACTGGTTAGGAAGTTTAAATTACATTGTTATTGTTGTTATGTGCCATCGAGTCGCTTGGGACTCATAGTGACCCTAGGTACAAGAGCTCTAAACGCCATTCTATCCTGTGCCAACCTCACCATCTCAAATGCACTCATTCCCACCACTCCAGTCACAGAATCAATCCATCTCATCGAAGGTCTTCCTCTCCTTCGCTGCCCCTCCACTCTCCCAAACATGATGTACCTATCCAAGGACCAGTCCCTCCTTGCAACATGCCCAAAGTACATCAGAAGAAGCTTCAGGATCCTTGACTCCAAGGAGCATTCT
>NW_006399787.1:8567055-8591129 GCF_000299155.1 Elephantulus edwardii
TAGTCTTCAGCCTGACATCGTTGCTCTTCAGTACTCTTGAGAGGTCCCTCACAGAGGACTTTCCCAATGCAATTCATCTCTTGATTTCCTGGCTGCTGTTACTAAGAGTGTTGATTGTGGAGCTAAGCAAACTAAAACTGTTAACAATCTCAATCTCTTCACCATCCATACTGATGCTGCCAATTGGCGCAGTGGTGAGAATCTTTGTTTTCTTGATGTTGAGCTTCAATCCATATAGGAGGCTGCAGTCCTTGATCTTCTGCAGCAAGTGCTTGAGGTCTTCCTCAGTTTCAGCAAAGTGACATAGTATTACCTATATTAGCAAAGCACTTAGCCCCTACACATAGGGGGTGTTGGTATGCACCGTGGAGTCAGAACTGCCTCACAGTCAACCCTCCAGCAGGTTTTCAAAGACAGTAAATCACATACGAGGAGAAGGCTCATCTTTCTCCTGTGTAACAGCGGTTGGATTTGAACTGCTTATGTTTGGATTGGCTGTGCACCTCCTTACCACTGAGCCACCAGAGAGAACCTAATTAATTAATGTTGGTGCTACCCCTGACATCAGAGGAAGCCAAATCGGGACCAGGGGTTTTCTGGACAGAATTAGCCAAGGAACTAGACTCACAGACATAAAGCAAGTAGTGAGTGGTACATTGAAAGAACTAATCAATTTCTCATCAGTCAGCGAGCAGACATGTATTTAGTACCCACAGTGTGTGAAGGCACAAAAGAAGGCATCCAAGGAAGCATGGGGGGCCTGCCATTGTGTTTCATTTCTCCACTAAGTGGTGAAGGTGAAGACCATTGCAATCTTTTTTTGCTGCTGGGGCCACAGCACCCAGTACAGTGTCTGACACACAAACAGAAATGGAAACAACAAAATAGCTGCCGTCAAGTTGATGTCTCAAGGTGACCCCACGTGTGTCAAGATGGAGCTGTGCTCCACTGCGTTTGTGTCATGTTGCCTTCCTAATTTGTTTATTTTGCCAGTTCAACATTTTGCAAGTATACAATCTAGTGGTAGCAGTCATGTTATCCACAGCGTGTTCGACAGCTGATATTTCAGAGACAGACCATAAGCCCTGCCTTCTGAGGCACCTCTGGGTGGCCTCGAACTACCAGCCTTTCAGTTACCTGCATCCATGGACTATTACTAAATGCCAGTTGACTGAGCAGCACGTTCACCTTACAGTGTGCTGACCCTGTATAGACAGCTGCTTTTACGACTCCTGTGCTGGAGAAGAGTATTGAATGTACCATGGACTGCCAAGAAAACAAACAGATTCATCCTACAGAGGGTTAAACCAGACTGCTCCTTGGAGGCAAGGATTCTGGGGCTTCGCCTGACATTGGACATGTTATAAGGAGAGACAGGTCTTTAGAGAGGGACATCATGCTGGGCAGAGTGGAGGGACAGCGCAGGAGGGGAAGACCCTCTATGAGGTGGATTGATTCAGTGACTGGGGTAATTGGGATGGGTGTGTCAAAGGCAATGAGATTGGCACAGGATAGAGCAGGGTTTAGGTCTGTTGTACATAGGGTCGCTATGAGTTGCAAATGACTTGACGGCACATAACAGCAACAACAACAACAACATGTCAACACTCTGTATGTGAAGTGATTTGAGGTGGACTGTTTCCCTTCCCCACTGGCCTGAGCAAACCAGGCACATAGTGGGTGGGCAGAAGGATGGAGAAAAGGCAGCAGAAGTGTCAAAAACGGTACAATGGGAGCTCTGGTGGCCTAGAGGCAAGAAGCTGTGCTGCAATCCCAAAGGTGAGCGGCTTGAATCCACCAGATGCTTGGATAGGATTCGATGGTACACAACCAAAAAATAAACAAAAAATACCCTCCAAAACCAAAAAGCGGTGCAGACTACGGAGTGGTGGGAACTGCAGTGGGTGGGTGGAAAGGAGAGAGGAAGGATGGCTAATGGACATAATCAGGCTGGTCATCAGGGAAGACAGTTTCGTGGAGAAGGTGGGCGTGAAGCTGGCCCTCCAGGATCCAGAAGAGTTATCCTCTCTTGGTAGAGTCATAAACAATATTTTCCTAGAAGAAGTGACTCCGACTGAACTGCTTTTTTTTCTTTAGGGGGTATAGACTCATAATCCAGGATCCAGAAGAGTTACTGTTCTAAATGGACTCTACAAAGCTGGTTACCAAACAGGGCAGGCCAGGATCCAGGGTCAGGTGGATGGTGAGGCAATAGGGAAATAAGGAGCTGGACACCAAGCATCATCAGGTAGCAGCCAGATGAGGCCAGCCCAGAAGACACCTGGCCAGTCGAGGAGGTTACCCAGCCCGAGGCTGAGGCTCTGAGAAGGAAGGCTGACGTCAAATGGGGCTAGCTGTCCGCTTCACTCAGGTGTTTCCCCTCCCGAAGCAGTGAATCGACTTCCTCCAGGTCAAGTTGATGGTGCCCAGTGTTTCTTTCTGGTTCCTTCCCACCACTCAGAGGCAGCAGCCCCCGTGGAAAGTCAGCAGGCCCAGAGTGCCTTGCATAGTGTGGTCTGTACAGTGGCTGGCCCTCAGTTACACCCTCTGACGGTGGGTCGCACTCTCCACGCCAGAAACGGGAAATGTCTTGTGGGCCAGGAAGTGCCCCCCCAACCCACACAGACCCTTCAGGGGGGCCAGCCAGCAGGGGCTGCCTTGCTGCAAATGACTCTCTTTGTCATTCTGTTTTGTTATGATTAAAAATGCATGTCGCAGGCGAGGCCCTGGAGTGGAACCCGGTTGAAAATTGAATCATTAATATTCCCCCTCCAGCTGATGCCCCGGCGCTTCCCAGGCGGCTGGGGGGTGGAGGGGAGGTGTGCAACAGTTCTGCCATCAGACTGGCTGGAGAAGGCAGTGGGACCTGCCCAGTCCAGGCCTGGCCTCTATTCTGCCCAAGGGAACAGATGGCTGTCTCAGGGTCTCAGATCTGTCCATGGCCTGGACATCAAGCTCTTCTAAACTTCAGGGGTTTGCACCCCACCTGGGCCTCCTGCTCCCAAGTATCAGCGTCACCCCGCCACTCTGACCTTCTTACACTTCTGCTCTCTGCTTTCAGACATTTGTTATTCTTTTTTCTAATTCTTCTTTTTAGCTGCCTTCCAGGCCCACTTGACTTAATGTAACCCATACACAGAGGAAAGAAACACTACCCTGTCAGTTACAGATCCAGGAGGTTTCCTTTGGCTGAATTGCAGAAGTGGATCACCAGGTCTTTCTTCCTAGTCTGTGTTAGTCTGGAAGCTCCTCTGGCACTTGCTCAGAAGCCTTCCCTGACGGACAGGTAGTGGCTTTGTACGAGGCACATTGACTGAGAATGGAACCCATGTTTCCCTCATGGAATGCAGGAGTGTCACCACTCACCCCTTGTCCTTGTCTTTATTAATAGCTGACATTTCTTCCTGCTGTTTCAGTCTTTATACTTGTGTGTTTAATTCTCACAACTTTTCCAAGGGGTGAGTGCTATAACTACCTTCATTTTAAGGATAAAGAAAATTGAGGCCCAGCATGGTTCAGCCACTTGCCCAAGGTCACACAGCCTGTAAGCAGCTCCAATCTTTTTCCTCTAGACCTGTGCTGTCGAATGTGGGGGCCACAAGACACACAAGTTACCAAGCGTTTGAAATAGTCCTGATCTGAATCGAGCAGTGCTGTGAACATCAGGAGAACTGCCCATCTTTGGAGCCAACAACCCATCTTTGGAGCAGCTCGTGGATTTGAACTGCTAACCTCTTAGTTGGCAGAGCAAAATAGTAATGTCTGCACCACCAGAGTTCCCATCCCACATCTCCCACTATGTGTGTGTTCATGTGTGTGTTCGTGTGTGTGTGTGAGGAGTCCCTTTGTGATGAAAGTGGTTAAGCATTGGGCTAGCAATTAAAAGGTTGGCAGTTCAAACCCACCTAGAGGTACCTCTGAAGAAAGGCTTGACAATCACTCTACTTCCAAAATGCCACAGCTCTGAAAGCCACACAGAGTACACTTCTACTCTGGCATGCATGAGGCCTCTATGTGTCAAACTTGACTTAATGAGAAACACAAAGCAGCTTTCACAGGGAGTACAAAAGAATGGAGGCTGCTGTACAAAAAGAAATGTAAAAAAGAATGGAGACACACTTTTTAAATCCTGACTGCATGTTGCAAGGATTCTATTGGTTAAATTAGACTAAATGAAATCTATCCCAAAGGTGACTTTCATTTGTTTCCTTTTACTTTGTAAAATTTGACTACTAAAAAGTTTTTGGCAGTCGGTGGGATATTCAGCACTCTTCTCCAACACCACAACTCAAATGCATCTTCTGTTCCCCCTTATGCATTGCCCAGCTGTCAGATGCATAACAGGTAAAATGGAAAGACTGTGGCTTGAATCAGGTGTCCCATGAACTGCCAAAAGAACAAACAGGAGGGTGAAGATGGGCAGGGGGGTAATCATAGGGTCACACAATTTGATGGGTAGAGGGAGGGGTGGGGAAAAGAAATGGGAAACATCTGGTGTGAAAAAAATGTGTATGAATTTTATAAGTAAACCAGTATAAACTAAAATTTTTTTTTTAAAAAAAAGAATAGCACACCCATGTTTATTGCTGCTTTGTTCACAGTAGCAAAGAGTTGGAAACAACCCAAGTGCCCATCAACAAACGAATGGATAGAGAAACTCTGGTATATTCACACAATGGAATATTATGCAGTACTGAAAAACAAAGAACTCATGAAATATTATACAAAATGGGTGACCATGAGGGCATAATGCTTAGTGAAATATCTCAATTACAAAAAGACAAATACTGCATAACGCCACTGTTACAGAATAGGACTGAAATGGGGGTTGGGGGGGAACCAAGAAAAGAGATTAAAAAAGGGATAAATGATGTACACAGCATTGAAACAGACAAGGGAGAGAACAGTATAAAAGGAATATATGATTAGGTATTATTGGCATGACAAGAGTACAGAATAAGAGTTGCATAGTAAAGTGGTCCAGTGTGGGGACTGTATAACAATAAAAGAACTTTTTTTCCAAAGGAAAAAAGCTAACTGGCAGGGAGGGGGGGAGGGGGCAGGGAGGAAAATATCCAACAATGAATGAATGGAAATCCAAGTTCTTTAAAAACTTTCATTAAAATCTAAAAAAACAAATAAACAAACAATATGTGTTGGTGAAAATGCAACCGGAATGTTCTTTGGAGATAAAATTGATGAAGTTTTGCTTCATGTGTTTTGGACATGTTGTTAGGAGAGGCTATCTGGGAAAGGACATCATGCTTGGAAAGGTGGAGGGTCAGTGAAAGGGAGAAGACCCTTAATGTCATGACTGATGCGGTGTCAGCTGCATTGAACTCAGATGCACCCAGGATGATGAGGATGGAGCAGGATAGTAGAGTTCAGATCTAATGATCACAGTGTCGTTATGAAGTGCACTCAGTTCAGCAGCACTTAACAACAGCAACTGAAAGTTTAGTTTTACATGTGGTTTCCTTTCATGGCACTTATTCCACTTCCACTAGACACAGATCCTGACTCAGTTGTCTTCTTGTCACTCAGGTGAAGGTGTGAGTGTCACTGACCCCATCCGCATAAGGAGACCACCTGATCACTCTCTCATTTCCATGTTAGTGTATTTCTCCCAGTAGGCACTTAGAAGGTACTTTGCGGGTATTTGGTGAATTGTAGAATGAGCTACAGATGAGGTTGTGGGTCCATGAGTTCTTCCAGTTATTTTGTTTTCTTGACACCATTAGAATTGGTTGCTAACTCAAAAACAGCACCTATCGGTTGGTTTGACTCCACGAAGAGATAGGAGAAGAGATGGACAATCTCCCTCTGTGTGATTTACAGCCTCCTGAAACCTGTTGAAGGATCAACTTTGAGTTGGTTCTAAATCCATGGCAATGAGTTCAGTCTGAGTAAGTCAGGATGAGAACCAGGGACTCAAGTTACACTGTCCTTAGGAAGTGACCCCTGGGAGGGCTGCGGATGGAACATCTGGCCACCCCAGCTCTGCTCTCAAGGTCAGGCTGAGGCCAGCCCAGCGGGACTAGGGGAACTCGGAATCTGTTCAATGGCGGCTATGGTCTCCCACTTACACAGCACAGGGCTCCTCTATTCCCCAAATAGGAAATACACAGCTGAGCTGGGCATCATGGTCTCAGTGGTGCAGAGAGCTCCAACTGGGTTTCCTCACCCCTAGGGCCACTCAATCAGAGCCTCTTAGTGCCTTCCTTCAGGCAACTTTGAGGGTTTCTAGCCCCAATTGCCCCATTTCTCAGCAGCCCACTCTACGGGTGGGGGGCGGGAAACTGCATATAAGAAGGAGCAGTGAAGTGCTGGTCCCTCCTCTGGCCCCTTGCATGGGTGCTTTTCTCATACCCATTTTATAGGAAAGGAAACTGAGGCTGTCTAGGATTTGGCCCTAAGGCTTCCGACTGAAAGAATCCCTAGTGACACAGTGGTCAAAGTTTTCAGTTGTCAAGCAAAAGGTCAACAGGGTTTTGGGGTTGGTGTTTTTTTTTTAAATGTATACTTTATTTAGTATTAGCAGGTTTGAACATATTCTTTTGTTTTTTATTTCCATTCATTCATTGTTAAACATTTTTCTCCCTGTTCCACCTCCCACCAAGTTTGCTTTTCTCTTTGGAAAAAGAAGTTATTTCATTGGTATTACAGGCCCCCACCCCTGACCACCACTTTATTATGCAGCTCTTATTCTGGGCTCTTGTTATGCCAATAATACCTAATCATATATTCCTTCTATACAGTTCTCTCCCTCATCTGTTTCAATATATTATTTATCCCCCCTTTTCTTAGTTTTCCCCCAACTCCCATATCAGTCTTGTTCTATAACAGTGGCATTAAATAGTATTTGTCTTTTTGTGACTGAGATACTTCATTCAGCATAATGTCCTCCAGGGCCATTATGTATTTTGTATAATATTTTGTATAATATTTCATGAGTTCTTTGTTTTGCAGTGCTACATAATATTCCATTGTGTGGATATACTACAGCTTCTCTATCCATTCATTTGTTGATGGGATTTGGGTTGTTTTCAATTTGTTGCTATTGTGAACAAAGCCACGATAAACATGGGTGTGCATATATCTGCTTGAGTGGAAGTTCTGGTTTCTTTAGGGTATATTCCCAGTCATGGAATTACTGGGTCTAATGTTATTTCTAGTTGCAACTTTTTGAGAAAGCACCATACAGTCTTCCATAGTGGTTGCACTATTTTACACTCCCACCAACAGCAAATAAGGGGTCCAGTTTCTCTACAACCTTGCCAGCATTTGATGTTTGCTGCTCTGTTAAATTTTGCTATTCTGACTGGGGTGAGATGATATTATAGTTGTTTGGAAAAGGTCAACAGTTTGACCTGGCTGCTCCTTGAGAGAAAGAGGAAGCAGTCTTGGGGGCCCTATGGGGCATTTCTACTCATCGTATAGCATCTTATGCACTGAAGTGGACAACAGGTTTGGTTTTGAGAAATGCTCAGAACTCAGCAAGAAGAGGTAAGGAATCAGACAGATGCTGGTCAGGAATCCATTGCCAATGTCCTGCAGTAAATACCACACGGCAGAAGTCTAGAACTGAGCTGGCCTGGAGCAGAAGGCAGAGGGCAGGATCTGGAAGTAACCTCCTTCATCTTCTCAGAGTTCCCTGTTCCTGTTCAAGTCATATACTCCCTAAGCGCAGCCTAAGCAAGAACCAGCCAGCAGCATCACAGCCAAAGGTGAACCCTCATGTATGCTTTGTCCAAGACAAATAAGCCCCTCAGCAAGTTCTTTTGTTTTGGGGTCACAAAAGACAACGACTGAGTCCTAGGACCACCATGAAGGCTTTCCATAGGATAGTCTCACCCTACACTAGCAGGTTCTCCCATGAGTCCCGAACACCTCCCACTTGTTCCCATGACCCTTACCTCCTTATGCCCCAAATTCCAAGATTCACTCAATGCCCTTTTCCTTGCAGTTTCCCCACCAGCACACACCATATCCTAGGTTTCCTGTCTGCTCAGTGTTCAGATGGAGCTCTGCTGGAGTTGCATGACCTCTCCAAGGCTTTCCTGCCCGCCAGGCTCTTTTTTCAGACTCCTGGCTGGCCAGTGCTGCAGCTGCAAGGAGGGGGTTAACTAGCTCTCATTCAAGCACCGTACACTGGGAGAAATAGCTCCAGGACAGGACAGCAGGATGGAGCAAGACCCGAAACCAAAGCCAACCATGTTCTTTTCTGGAGGTAGGACACAAACAGTCACCTCTGCTTCAGGTGAAGGGGTCTTGGGTTTGTCAACCCCGTATTATCTGTTAAGAAAATTATAATGCTGTCTGGGGCATTCTAGCTGGCAGACAGCCTTCTTTCTCTGCTGTTAGTTTTCAGAAATGTTCAGAACTCAGAAAGAGGAAGTAAGATGTTGGGGAGACAGAGGTCTAGCTCAGGATCTGCCACATACATCCTGACCCAGAGGACAACTGTTCCTCAACATCCTGGCATCCAGAGCCCCCTTCCAGACTGGACCCAGCCACTGGGGAGAGTCTGAACTCCTGGCTGCTGAAGGCAGGCCAGCCATGTCACTCACTGGCAGCCGGGAGGTAGGTACAGAGCTGGAGATGGAAAGCTCACCACTTGCTCTTCTGTTCCCACCCCTTGGACCCAGACCCTGGCCCCACCTTACCCAACCCCACAGGGTCCTCAGCCACACTCAGCCCCTTCCCCCGCCCCCTCCCTCACCCCACCCCCACCTCCCCAAGGACAAGCAAAGTTATTACAATAATGAATTAGCCAGCCCGCTCGCTGCCGCCACTGGCAAAGACAATTATCCCCCTGCACATCCCTCGCCACTGCTCCACTCCCTCATAAAGACAGGCTTTTGGGGCCGCTTTGTGCTTTGATTGGAAATGAAGAGATTGCTAATTAGGGAACACCTGCTGGGACCCAGGCTGGCAGGAACCACGGCAGGACAGACGGAGAGAGAGGCCCTTTGCGGTGGAGCCCTGCATGACAGCGGCCAGGGTCCGGTGCCCATGGGGGGTTGGTGTCCACCCCTGTGGTGTCCCGCCCCTGTCTTGTAGCTAGCTGTCAACAAACCCCAGACATTTTATGGAACTCTTCACCTTTGAAAGGATGCTAATTTGTTTATGGGCAACTAAAATTATGCTTTTGTTTGCACAGGTCAGTGCTAGTGTGTTTGAGCAGTGTTTGTGCTGTGCACAGCTGTTTGCAGGTGGGATGGGCACAGGTGGTATGGGGCGCAGGGAGCTCCCAGCAGGAGAGGAGGACAAGGATGGAGGAGATTACTGCCTGGTGGCAGCGGCCCTCAGGGATATAAGGTCAAAGGAGAATTAAGCAGAGATTGGCTTGACTACTCTTGGAGCTCCATCTAGACCAAGAACCTCCCTATACCTCATTTGTTCCTGAGCCCCAGAAGAGCAAGTTCATTGGTGATCTGTTGCCAGCATGAAAATTCAACTTGGCACTAGAAATAGTGGGTGTGGCAGGCAAACAGGTATCCTGTTGCTTTTTCCTAAAATCATGTACCAACCCTAATGTGATACAAGCTCACTGCCCTGCACTTCCCATCTTCCTTGTCATTGCTTCCTCTCTGAATTAGATTCCATGGAAAATGTATTGGGCGAATATTCTGTACACTGGGAGTTGCACATGTGCACACATGCCAGGAACCAAACACACACGGAGGATTAAATACACATCCAGCCCTGGAGATTAATGCACACAAGGGATTAATGGACACACACAGAGGAATAAACATACACTGAAGATTAAACACATACACGCACTTAGCTAGCCAGTGCTGCTATAATACAAACACCACAAGTATATGACTTTAACAGACAGAAATCTATCCTCTCATACTTTAGGAGGCCAGAAGTCCAAACTCAGAGCATCAGTTTTGGAGGAAGGTTGTATATCTCCATCAACTCTAGAAGAAAATCTTTGTCTCTTTCCAATATCTGTGAGCTCAGCATTCCTGGGACAGCTACATGTGTCTTGTTGCCAACATTTCTCTGAGTTTAGGAGGTTCTCAGCACAGGACTCCAGGGTCCAAAGAGCACTTTATGCTCCTGGCTTTTCTTTTTTGATGACAGTCAAACCCCTCTTTCTCTGCTGCGTCTCTCTCCTTTTATGTCTTGTAAGAGAAAAGGTGATGAAGCCATATTGCAGGGGAAATCCTGTCATATTAAAATTAAGGCTGTGATCTGAGCTTATTGTATCCCACTTACCCCTTGACAGCTGATTGGATGATCACATCATGGGAACAATTACATTACATAGCTGCCAAACCACTGAGAATCAAGGCCCAGCCAAGCTGACACCACTTCTGGGGGAATAAAACGGAATTCATGACATTCTACCCGTTAGACCTTCCAAAACTTATGTCCTTGCCACATGCAAAACCTTTTCACTCTGTCATATCACTCTAAAAGTCTTAAATCTGTCTCAAGTCTAAATTCCATCCTGGAGTATCCTTTTCATCTGTGAAGTCTAGAATATAAGTTAGCTGTTTCCAGACTTAACTGTGAACAGACATACAGGAAGACATTTCCAACACAAATGGTAAAAATTGGAGGGGAAAGACAGGATAGAAAGTATCAAGAAAGTGAAAATTCCAACAGAACAATTTGTATTAGTTCCCAAGATGTGAAATGATCCTCTGTTCTCTTAGGTCTTCCAGATTCTGTGTGTTGGCCATGTTCACTGAACTCTGCATAAAGCCTGCTCAGCCCTGGATTTCATCAATTTCTAGGCCCAATGGGATGGCAACTCTGCTTATTTTGTTTTGGATGGCCCCTTTCTTCTAGTCCAAGTAAGTGGCCATCATATCCCTTTGGCCTGAGCAGGCCCTGTTCTTCTGTGTCTTGGCATTGAAACCTACATATCAACTTTGGGCAGCAAATCCAGTCCCAACCCCTGACACTTTTGAATGACAGCTCTACATTCTTCAAACACATTGATGAAGAGTTGACTCTTCACCACCTTGAAGGTCATGACCCTACACATTAGGACTCAGGGAGCTCTGTGTCCTGGATGCCTTCTCTCTTCTACTTTGGCTCCCTGGTTTCTTAGCCTTTCAGATCCTTGGTCTCTTGGAACTCTTGGGTTGGTCAGACCTCTACTGTGCTAGGGCAAATGTTACAAAGCTCTTTTACTTGTAAAATAAAAGTTGCTGGGTTGGTGAGAATCCCCTTATATCATGTCAGGGCTGTGACCTGAGTAAGGATGTTGCATCTCCTTCTACCTCCGTACATCATAAATAATGATTGCATCATTATATAACTGTCAAGTTACATCATTAAGTAACTGTCAAATCACTGAGAGTCATGGCCCAGCCTACTTGACACATATTTTTAAGGGAAATTTACTCTATGACACACATACATACTGTGTTAGGTGCTGTCAACTCGAGTATGACTCATAGCAACCCTGTGAACAACAGATCTGAATCACTTCCTGCCCTGTGCCATCCTCATCATCTCCAGTACATAAGTCACCACGTCAACCATCTCGATGGAGGTCTTCCTTTCTTTAGCTGATCCTCCACATTTTGAAACATGATATCCTTTTCTAAGGAATAGCTTCTCCTACCAACATGTCCAAACTATAAGAAATAAAGCTTTGCAATCTCTGTCTTCAAGGAGCACTCCAGCCGCACATGTTTATTCTCTTCGCCGTCCATGGGATGTTCAGTGCTCTTCTCCAACATCACAGTTCAGAGGCATCAATTTTCCTTCTGTTATCCTTATTCATTGTTGCCTAGCTCTCATATGGTGATAAATTAAACATCCATTAAGCAGACACACATACACATACTAAGTGATTAAACACACGCATACATATACACACTGGAAATTAAACACATACATAGTTAAGTCTTCTTTTTATCATAATTCCTACCTCAAGGGATTCCTAGTCTGGATGAAAGACACATAAACATCTAATGTGACTCAGGGAGATTGAAGAAGGCACAGAAGGAATTCACGGTCCAGGGCAGGTGAGCTAACTTCTACATGAGGAGGGATCAGGAAGGGTTATCTCAGAGTGGAACAAACCAGCAAGTTACAAAAGAGTTCTTGTGAGCCGGACACAGCCTGTCTCTCATACCTGGAATGTAGGCTTCAAGGATGGGGGAGGCAGGAGGGAGGGGGGTTGAGCATTGAGCAGTTGGAGCTGAGGCTGGCTGTACCTCTGGAATGACTGGGGCTGAATTGTATCTCCCCAAAACATATGTTCAAGTCTTAACCCCTCTAGTCTGCAAACGTAACCCTCCTTGCAGATGTACTCAAGTTAAGATGAGGTCACAATGGATAGAGATGGGCCCTAAATCCAGTATGTCTTCTGCTGTGCTTGTAAGAAGAGGGAAATATAGGTGCACAGACACAGACACAGGGGAGAAAGCCATGTGATGAGCGAGGCAGTTATTGGAGGCACAAGACAAGAAAGGCCAAGGGTAGTTAGGAGCCAAGACAAGAAGGATTCTTCCCTAGAGTCTCCAGAGAGAGTATGGTTCTGCTAATACTTTGTTTTCAAATGTCTAACCTCCAAAACTTTGAGAGAATAAATTTTTTATTGTTCTAAGTCATCAAATATGTGACTAATGAGTAAGAAGACCAAAGAAGAACTGATAGTTTTGAATTGTGATGTTGGTAAATAGTACTGAACTTTGCAAAGACTGTCAAAAGAACAAGCAAATCTGTCTTAGAGGAACTGGAGTGCTCCTTAGAGGCAAGGATGGTGGCACTTTGTTTCATGTATTTTGGGCATGTTGTCAGAAGGGGCCAGTCCTTGGAAAAAGACATCATACAAAAGGTAGAAGGTCAGTGAAAAAATCAACAAGATGGATTGACAGACACAGTAACTGCAATGGTGGGCTTGAGCATGATGCCCGTTATGAGGATGCGCAGGATAGGGAGAGGTTTTGATCTGCTGTTTGTAGACTAGCTGTGAGTTGTAGTCAACACAGTAGCACCTACAACAAGAAGTTTATGGTACTTTGTTATGAACACCCTAGAAAATAAGGGTTTTCTCAGAGGGCAATCACTGGAGTCTCCCAGGAGAATGGTGGTCCTGGATCCTGACTCAGGAAGTGTAAATAGTCTCTCACCGAGCATATTTCAGTCCTGGGTCACTCTAGATTCTTCTCTCTCCTCTACTTTCCTGCATGTTACCTTTCTAAAGCCACAAGTGTGTTTCCCCAACAGAAAGGACTCTTTGTTAAAATCCATGCCAAATATACCAGCAACCTCTCAGCTTACCCTAGTGACTTTTGGAGTTTCTTTTTTCCACTTATAAAATAGGAAAGGCACTGCAAAAAAGAAAAAAAAATCCCAGGAATTGATTGAGTGTTTCAAGTAATAGATGCAGCCCTGGATGTGCCAATCAGTCTATGCCATGAAATATAGAGGTCAGCTGCTTGGCCAACTGATTAGAAGAGATCTATATTCATTCCCATTCCCAAGAATGAAGATCCAACAGAATGTGGAAATGCTAAAAAGTATTATTAATATCACATGCAAGCAAAATATTTCTGAAGATCATCCAAAAATGTCTAGAATAATACATTGACTGAGAATTGCCAGAAGTTCGAGCTAGATTTAGAAGAAGCTATGGCTCAGGATATCATTGCTGATGTCAGCTGGATCCTGGCTGAAGTATAGATACCCAGAAGAATATATATGTGTGTTTTATTGATTATACAAAAGCATTACTGGTAGATTGTAACAAACTATGACTAATATTGAGATTAAGAGCTGGACAGTAAATAAGGATGACAGAAAAAAAAAACCCTGATAGCTTTGAACTGTGGTATTAGAGAAGGGTACTGAATATCCTGTAGGTTGCTATGGAATTTATCTTTCAATAGACTCTCCTAGCCATAGTTTGACTTTGCCATGTAGAATATGCCAATGTTAGCCTGTCCCAAGGGGTTTAGGTGTCTACCAATCTACCAGGGAATTGGCTAGTCTTACCATTACATTGAGCAATCTAGCAACAGGAGAATTTTACTTTCCTTGCCCACAAAAAAAAAAAAAAGGCAAAAAAATGTAGGATGCCCTTCAAGACTATCTGGTCTTGCTCCAGCTATACCTATAGCAACAGCAGTAGTTTAAACTAGAAACTGTAACTAGTTAGAAACTGTTTAACTAATAATTAAATTAGAAACCTGATATGAGATGAGACCTTGAGACTGCTACACCATTGGAAACATAGCTAAGAGTCTTCTTCTAAGTTTGTGGAACAATTAGGGGTGGGTAGGTCATAATTCACAGGACTGAGAACTTAATAAAACTAGCTAAGACTGAACTGTGAGAGGATGACAATATTTACAGGACTAAGAACTTTGTGACACTGGCCTAAAGCTATGAGGCCTGCAAACACGTTTCAGGAGCCATCATAAGTATATTCTGTTACTACCCTGGATTATAACCTTTTGACTTCCCTGACATGGTTATGTGTGGTCTGTGAGCAATCACATCAGATTTGTACTCAGTAAAGCGGTAAGAATGGTGTTGAAAGAAGTATGGGAACATGAGGGGCATGTCTGACCTCATGGGAATTTGTCTTGTGTTATTGATGCTGTTGATGGGGACGGTTCTCCTTTGTGAAGTTAATAAAGGTCAGATAGGGCTATCTCCATGTGGCCCTTGTTCTTTTTACAATTGCCAAGAGAACAAACTGGTATGTCTTGGAGAAAGTGCAGCCAGAGTTCTTCTTGGAGGCAAAGATGATGAAGCTTCGTCTCACATAATTTGGGCATGTTGGTTGGAGAGCCTAGTCATTGGAGAGAGTCATCACACTTGGATATGCGGAGGGACAGCAAAAGAAAGAATGACTCCTAACCAGGTGGATTGACATACAATGAGCTCAAGTGTGTCAGAGATTGTGAGGTTGGCACAGGATAGGACAGGATTCAGACCTGTTGTTCGTAGGGTAACTATGAGTCACCTACTACTTGATGCCACCTAACAACAACATTAAGAAGAATAAGAATCCCAGAACTATTTATTATGGTCATATGAAACCTGGATCTAGACTAAGAAGCTGTTATCCAAATGGAGCAAGGGAACACTGCACGGTTTAAGATCAGGAAAGGTGTCTATCAGAGTTGTATCCTTTCTCTATACCTGTTCAAACTGAATGCTGAATAAATAATTTGAGAAGGTGCACTCTATGAAGAAGAATATGGCATCAAGATTGGAGGAAGACTCATCAACAAATTGTGTTATACAGATTATACAACCTTGCTTGCTGAAAGTGAGAAAGACTTGAAATGCTTGCTGCAGAAGATCAAGGACTATAGCCTTCAATATATTGTTGATATTGCATGTTAGCGTCAATAAAACAAAATTCTTTCCCACTGGACTAATAAGAAACTGTGTGTTAGATGGAGAAAAGAGTGAAATTATAAATTATTTCCTCTTATTTGGACCCAAAATCAACACCCTTGGAATCAGCAGGAGACATATTTTACTGGGAAGGTCTGTCAGGGACCTCTCCAAATTTCTGAAGCACAATGATGTAAATTTAAAGACTAAGATGTACCTGATTCAGGTGATGGTCTTTTCAGTCACTTGCTATGCATCTCAGAGCTGGACTATGAATAAGGATTACCAAAAGACAGGGAGACCCTTAAAGAGATGGGTTGACACAGTGACAGGAGTCATGGGCTCAAGTGTGTCAGAGATGATGAAGATGGCGTAAGGCTGAGTTCAGATCTGTTATTGATAGGGTCGCTGTCAGTTATACTTTTTCAATGATATTTCAATATGGCCAAATGACAGGTAGATTGTAATCCTGCCCTTGATTCCCTTATATAAGCAAATGAACATCTTTCTGACAACAAAATTTTATATTAGACTTCTGATAGCTGTTAAGCTACTGTTAAAATAGCTATTAAGATATCTGTTAAGCTGTCAACCCAAAGGCACATGGTTTCAATCCACCAGTTGCTCAAAGGAAGAAAGATGGGCAGTCTCCTCCCATGCAATTTTTAACCTCTGAGAACTCATTGGAAGGTCAGCTGTGTGTTAGTTCTGATTCAACAGCACATAACAACAATAACAATATTAGTTTATTGGTCGGTGAAGAAGAGTGAGACTGTCAAGGAGATGGGTTGACATGGTAACTACAACAACAGGCTTAACCACAGCAGAAATGGGCTGATGACTCCGGAATGGGCATGGTTGTGATCTGTTGTACATAAAGTTGCTATGAGTTGGAGTCAAATCAAAAGCATTTAACAATGACAACAAGGTATGACTGCCATATGGAACCCCATACTC
This sequence comes from Elephantulus edwardii, assembly GCF_000299155.1. Classification (NCBI taxonomy): domain Eukaryota; kingdom Metazoa; phylum Chordata; class Mammalia; order Macroscelidea; family Macroscelididae; genus Elephantulus; species Elephantulus edwardii. The sequence continues at coordinate 8,583,346 of NW_006399787.1, forward strand.
CCAACACCTCTGTTGCAGATGAGTCTACTTTCATGGATCCCCTCAAAAACTATGGCATTTACCATTCATGCATTTTAGCCATATTGCCATGAGGACAGCAAAACTTCAAACCCAGCCCTGAACCAGGGCTTCCTCATGCCTCATCTTACTAATTTTCAGAATAGCCCCACAAGATCAGATCTTTACAGAGAGGAAAAACACTAAAGCACAAAGAGCCAGATTAACTTGCCTAAGACCACAAAGCTAATAAGCAGCAGAGCCAGAATTCAAGCTTGCATCTTTGCAGAATTCAAGCTTGCATCTTCTCAAGTCCAAAGTCAGAACTTGGACTAGTATCAAGTCATCAGGGTCATATGTATATGTGCATATATGCATTTGGGTAAGGTAATTTAGCTTGGGGACACCACTGTGTCTTCAAAGTCCTTTTCCATTTCACCAGTGCACAGTGCAGAACAAGCATTGAAGCAATGGCTGAGAGTGGAGTTCTGAGTGAGTCATAAGGAACTGCTACCCAAGTGCTCAGGCTGGCTCACAGAGTGGGGACAGATGTGAACAGTGATATATAAGAAAACTAGTGTGTATGTGTGGGGAACGTAACTCTTGGACTTTAGAACATAGAGAAACCTTTAGGGAGAAGACATCACAATATTAGCATTGGGAAGATATGAGTTGGCAATAGTTGGAGTCAGGGACTTGTGCTTGTGAACATACCATGATGGATATGCAGTGTTGGTGGATGGATGAGAGGAGGAGGTTGAGCAGGAAGGTTCACCAGGGAGAAAGCCCAAGTCCTCGGGGACTCGGATGAGCTGGGCAACGTGGAGAGACTGGGTCAATCCTCCCTCATGGATCTAAGCCTCGGTATTTCAGAATTAAGTGCCTAAACTCTATTGGTTTAGTAAAGAGACAGCCTGGGATATGGAGGCATCCAGGTCCAGGTCTGAAGCTTGTCTTTATGGATTCCTAAGTCTACCGTGAGAATCCTTGCAGGTGCAGTGGCTAAAGTATTCAACTGCTAACTGAAAAGCCAGTAGTTCAAACTCACCAGCTGCTTTGCGGGAGAAAGATGCAGTTGACTGTGTCTGTAAATGTAACAGCATTGGAAACCCTGTGGGCAGCTGCACTCATTCGTGTGGGATCACTGAGTTAGAATAACTTGACAGCTATGAGGTTAGGTCTACAGTCTTATCAATTAGCCTAATCTGGGAGCCTGCATTCCTTCAGTTAGTTGTACATGGGAGATAGCACATACTTTGAGGACTTGTTGAAAAAATCAGTTGAACTAACACATGAAGAACCTTGCTCAATATTCTAAACACTACCCTTCTGTAAAACGAGCTTCCATGTTCCACATATTGCATTCCATATACACAACCATCTACCTTTCCTTTCTTTTGAGAGGACCACAGACAAATACAAGCAAACAGGTGAGTGACTCTTTCTTTCCTTTCCTCCAACTAATTTTGGGATTTCAAACTCCAAAAGAACAAAGGCTCTCTGTATTTCTTCCATGCAGAACCAAGCACCCAGTAATTTATAATGGATGCTACTTGGTAACAGGTCTTGCCTACCTGGTCTTTTGCTGAAGGCAATTCAAAAGCTGAAAGTCTTCCCCATAGGAAAGCAGTCATGGATTCTTTTTTTTTGTTTTTATTTATTTTTTTTTATTTTTTTTTAGTCATGGATTCTTAATACCATGAAAGATCTACAGTAAATGCATCCTCTGTAGAAGAAGGGGATATTTCTTATTTTATTTCCAGCTCCATTCGAAGAAAGCATGAAGTGGTGAGTTATTTTCTCTCCTGCTTTTGGAAAGGAGTCCATGGATAGTGTCAACAATAAATATCTTTGGCTGTTAACGGACAGGTTGAAGATCTAGTCCACCTAGAAAGGCTTTGACATCTACTTCTGAAAAATCAGTCACTGAAGACTGTGGAGTGTAGTTCTACTTTGACTCACATGAAGTTGCCATGAGTTGAGGTTGATTCGATGGTATCTGATAAAGATGAATAAGATAAAGAGTCTATGGTAATTAGGGAAGAATATCAAGCTGCATTGAAGGCATTACCAAAAAATAAGGCTCCAGGAATCAATGAGATGTCAATTGACACATTTCAACTAACAAAGCAACCTTGAACATGCTCACCAGTTTGTGCCTGGAAATTTAGAAGACAGCTACCTTGCCAACTGACTGGAAGAGATCCATTCTTTTTCCCCAAAAAGGTAATTCAATAGGATGTGGAAGTTATCAAACAGTATCATTAATATGACACATGGAAGCAAAATATTGCTGGTAATCATCTAAAAATGGTTAGAACAGTACTTTGACAAAGAAATTTTAGAAGTTCAAACAGATTTAGAAGAGACCATGGCACCAGGGATGTTATTGTTAATGTCAAATAGATCTTGGCTAAAAGTAGAGAATACCAGAAGAATGTAGAATACTATGCAAGTGCATTTGACTGTGTGTACCATAACAAATTATGGCTAACATTGAAGAGAATGGAAATTCTAGAACACTAAATTATGCTTATATGAAATCTATCCTTATACCAAGAGGCAGTTGTATGAACAGAAATACTGCATGGTTTTTTTTTTAAAAAGGTATGAGTTAGAGATATATGTTTTCTTCATACCTACTCAATCTGTACGCTGAGTAAATAATTTGAGCTGGACTTTATGAACAATGTGGCCATCAGGGTTGGAGGAGGACTCATTAACAACTTGCATTATGCAGATGATACAATCTTGCTTGCTGAAAATGAGGGCTTGAGGCACTTGCTGCAGAAGATCAAAGATTATAGCTTTCAATATGAATTATATCTCAACATCAAGTAAACAAAAAATCCTCACCATTGGGTCAATGTACAACATCCTGACAGATGGAGAAAAGATCGAAGTTGTCAATAATTTCATGTTACTTGGATCCACAATCAATATCCTTGGTACCAGCAGTCAGAAGATGATAAAATTTGGGGGAAATCTGTGGTCAGGCACCTCTCTAAAGTCTCAAAGAGCAATGACATCATTTTAAAGACCAAGGTGTACCTAATTTAAGCCATGGGCTTTCCAATCAACTGCTATACATCTGAGAGTTGGACAATGAATAAGGATGACTGAAGAAGAATCAATGCCTTTGAGTTGTGGTGTTTGAAAAGAGTGCCAAATATTCCATGGACTGCCTAAAGACAAGATATACTTTGGAGAAAGTGCAGCCAGAGTGCTCTTTCAGCATGGATGCTGAAACTTTGTCCCATTTACTTTGGGCATATTTTTAGAAGGGGCTATTTTTTGGAAAGGAAGATCATGCTTAGAAAGGTAGAGGGTCAGTGAAAGACAGGAGACTCTCAAACAAGATGAATTGAGAGTGTTGTATAGCACTGGGCTCAAGTGTGTCAGGGATAAGGAAGGCACAGGACAGGACAAGGTTCAGATCTGTTGTTCCTGGGGTCACTATGAGTCATACACTACTTGATGACACCTAACAAAAACAACAGCAGCATCTGATTTGTCTTTGATGAGCCAAAAGGAACAGACAGAGGAGGAATCCAGGCTCTGGACATTTACCATCTTCAGAGTGTCATCTTTGTCATGTGGAATCTTCATACTCAGGGCCCTGGTGCTTTGTGATGGATTCTCCCAAAAGCTCAGCCTGGACTGTGTGGGAAGACCAGGATCGAGATGGAGAGTGTGAGGCCCATTCAAGGGCACTAACTCATGTCATCTCTTTGTAGTTGATACCACCGATGCTCTGCTCAGATGTCTTTAGTCCATGTCCGTGTCCTCATTCCTAGCTGCTGGGAGTGCTCGCTTCTCATAGCCATAACCTTTGGCTAATGAGACCCCATTGGTTCAGAAAGGCCTGGGTTGTTACTCTATCCCCAGGGACAGTTCTCAGTCAATGAATATAAGATAGATTGATGTATGGGGTTGTTGCTGTTAGGTGCCATGCTGAGTTGATTTTGGCTCATAAAGAACTCATATAACAGAGTAGAATTGGCTCATAGAGTTTTCTAGGCAGTAATCTTTACAGGAACAGACTAACAGGTCTTTGTTCTGCAGGGCTGCTGGGTGAATCTAGGTTACCAACCTTTCACCTAACCATTACGCTACCATGATTTCATTGGCATATGGGGATATAACCAGCCATTCTCCCTGCCTCAAGAAGAGACATCTCTATGGTATCATTTATGATCCAGAGAGCCCTATGGGCTCTCTAAAAAGGCTTTTTTAAAAAAAGGCTGAGGTTAGACTTCAGCTGAACTCACATCTTTGCTTAACAACTTCTACCCTAACTTTCTTTCTTCACTCCTCATCAGCTTCCCTAGAAAGCGCACCTTCAATACATCTCTTGCACAGAATTCCTTCTCAAGTTCTGCTTATAGGGAGCATAATGTTAGATGCTTTCCTCTTCCACCTTTCAAGCATCTTTTCCAAACAGTCCATGTGGAAATGGAGCACATATACAAGGTGGTTGCTGCTGTTGTTATGGGTCATTGAGTTGAGTATGAATCATAACAACTCTACAAACAACAGATATGAACTCTGTCCTATCCTTTGCCAGCCTCACCATCTCTGACACACTTGAGCCCATTGCTATAGTCACTGTGTCCATCTCACAGGGTGTCTTCCTCTCTTTTGCTGACCCTCCACCTTTCCTAGTATGATGTCCCTTTCCAAGGAATAGCCCTTCCCTAATATGAAGCTTCACTATCTTTGCCGCTAAGGTGCATTCTGGCTGCATCTTCTCCAAGATATATCTGTGTGTTCTTTTGGTGGTCCATGACATAGTCAGCACTCTCCTCCCACAGCACAACTCAACTGAATCAATTCTCCTGTCATCCTTATTCATTGTCCAGCTCTAAAATGCATAGCAGGTGATTGGAAAGACCATAGCTTATTTCAGACATGCTTTGTTGTTTAAACTGACACTGTTGCTCTTTGGGACTTTGGAGAGGTCCCAAACAACAGGCTTTCTCAGTCCAATACATCTCCTGATCTCCTGGCTACTGGTACCAAAGGTGTTGATTGTGGATTCAAATAAGATTAAATCATTGACAACTTCAATCTTTTCTCCATCTATTTTGTTGCCTGTTGGCCCAGTGATAAGGATTTTTCTTCACGATATTGAGATGTAATCCAAATCAAAGGTTGTAGTCCTTGATCTTCCATAGCAAGTGCTTCAGGTCCTCCTCACTTTCAGCAAGCAAGCTTGTGTCTTCTGCATAACTCAGGTTGTTGATGATTCTGCCTCCAATCCTGATGTCCCATATTCTTCATAAAGTCCAGTTTCTCTAATGATTTACTTAGCATACAAACTAAATAGGTATAGAGAAAAGGTATAATAGCCCTGATGCACACCCTTTTCCTTCTAAACTATGTAGTGCAAATAAATGAGTAAATATACAACAGCTTCTTGGTCTCGGTATAGGTTACACATGAGCACAATTAAGTGTTCTGGAATACCATTCCTCTCAATGTTACCCATAGCTGAGTATGATCCACATAGTCAAATGCCTTTGCATAATTAATAAAGTACAAATAAACATTCTTCTGGTATTCTCCGTTTTCAGGCAAAATCCATATGACATTCCCCAAATTTCCCAGCTGACATGTTTTCAGGCCCTCGTCAGATTACCAGGCAATTAGTAAGGAACAGCCACACCCAATCCAGGTGCAATTCCAGCTGCAAAGGGCCCAGACTAGGACAGGACACTATAGATCTATTTTTCCACACTCTAATCTAGAGAACCAGGCTTGGATCAAGGCCATGACTCAGAAAGCCACAGGTCCTGTTACCACATGACTAGGACCTAGACACCTCTGTGGAGAGCAGCCCCTGGTCCTATGAAGCCAGTATCCACTCTCCCTCCAGGGGAAATTTGAGATTCTTCCTATGAAGAGCAAGAATGAAGATGGAGACTAGGATAGCTTTAGACAAGACAAGAACCAAAGTCCCAGGGAAACTGAGTTCTCCAGAGACAGAAATCCCCTGTCTGACTTAAGTTGCCCAAATGACCTAAAAGAGATCTTCAGTGTGATCCTTGACCCAAGGAAAGGGACAAAGTCCTAATGTTGGAAATCACATCCATGGCTATGATGTAACCGCTGGGATTAAAATCACCCATTGCTGTCAAGTTGATTGTGATTCATAGCAGTATGTTATGTGTTGCACTGCTAACTGAAATGTCAGTGATTCAAATCCACCATCTCCTTGTAGGAGAAGGGCAGGCTCTTCTTGCTAAGAGTTATATTCTTGGAGACCTATGAGATGGAATCAGCTCAATGACAGTGTGTAGGTTTTATTGAGGCAGTTATGGCTCAGGGTAGAGTCTAAGTCTTCTGTAAGGGAAGTCTGGAGTTCGTTGCTCAGATGATGTACCATGTGTAAAGCCACCCCTTGTCTGTCTGTCAGCAGTGGGTTGACTACTGTTATGATGCTGGTCTGCACTCAATGGTGGTGATGGTGTGGAACCTCATTGCTCTGTTGTGCAGGAGGCCAATTCAACAACAGCTAATAACAGCAACAATATCTCCTTCACTAGGGAAGTGAACCCCCTTCAAGATATCCCACCCTCTGTATCCAGCAGGGAGATTGTGGACTGTGAGGGCCCCTTAAGAGAAAGTGAAATCAGAGAAAAGAGATCAGGCGGATGAACTGTCTCCACAAAAGGTCATGGGCAGGAGAGGATAAACATTTTGTCCTAAGCAGTGAGCACATGCTGGACTCTGTCCAAGCTCAGGAGATATTAGAGCTCTCGTTGGGAATGTGATTAGCATCCCAAGAGCCAAGGTGGGTGAATCCAGAGATAAAGTCACAGGAAGGTGGGCAAGGAGACCAGCCCCGGAGGCTGTGACACTGGGAAGAGCCCTCCTCTTGGACTGCTCTCCTTCAAGAAGACAACCAGGAGAGGAAAGGAAGGTGAGTGCAGCCACCCTCATGTGGGAAGGACAGATAGTTGCCTGGGGAGGTGAGGGGATGGCTTTTTTAGCATGAGGGAGATGGGGCACTGATCCCAATTCTATAAAGTGTAAAAAACTCTTAAAAGACAAAATTAAAAAGGTGAAAGGTGGAAAGAGTGTGGTAAGGAAAAAGACAAAATGGAAATATGGAGGGAATAAAATCATTGGCTGATCATTGTGGGTTGACTAAGGAAAGTGTGGCATTAGAATGAGGAGGAAGTGGGGCAAGGTGCCCACACAGGAAGCCAAACAACCAGCTCCCAATGAGCCAATTCCTACTCATGGAGCCCCGTGTGTTTCAGAGTAGAACGGCCCTCACAAGGATTTCAATGTCTGTGATCTTTCAGAGGGAGATTGACACACTTTTTTTTCGGAGGCATCTCTGAGTAGACTCAAGCTTCAGATCTTTCAGTTTGTAGTTGAGCATCTTAATTGTTTGCACTACAATGAAGAGGGAGCCCTGGGGCCTAGAGGCAAGAAGCTGCACTGCAATCTCGATGGCACGCGGTTCGAATCCACCAGGTGCTCTGTGGGAGAAGGATGGGCAATCTCCTCCCGTGCGATTAACTGCCTCTGAAAACCTGCCAGAGGGTCAGCTATGTGTTGGTTCCAACTCGATGGTACTCAGCAACAACAACATAATGAAGTAGGAGAAAAGAGGAATGTGGCTTCTGAAAAAGGACTCTGCCTAATGGCTAATTTTTTTTTAAATTCCATTCGTTCATTGTTGCACCCTTCTCCCCGCACAAACCCCTCCCCCCTTCCCCCACCCCGGTTTGCTCCTCTCCTTGAAAAGCAAAAGAAAACCTCCCTCATTGGTA
>NW_006399787.1:8591438-8593918 GCF_000299155.1 Elephantulus edwardii
CATAGTATTCCATTGTGCGAATATACCACAGCTTCTCTACCCATTCGTTTGTTGATGGGCATTTAGGTTGTTTCCAACTCCTTGCTATTGTGAACAAACTAATGGCTAATTTTTAAGATTAGATGGGGGGTCAGAACTGCTGCCAATTGGCTTTTCTAGGATCGTGTTAGGTGCTGCTGAGCTGCATAGTCTCCAAGTACCTTAACTGTAGACACATAGTCTAGCAAATCATCAACAACTGTGGGACCAATACAAGAGAACTCTTTTCACACTATGAGAGACAGTGATGGAGAGAGGGTGAAGACACTGTGAGAGACCATAGTATGGCTGTAATGTAACTGTGGCAATATGTAACCAGAGGAGTCTAGGAGATGGAGCCACAATTACAAATTTTGCTTGCTGGATGATTGAATGAAAAGCTGACTTGTAACTGCTCTGAGATAAAATTTGCTGAACGAATTGAGGAAACCAGAGGTTTGTTTGTGCTGCTGAACCTAGACTTTCACTTGTTGACTGAGAAGTTGTCTGAACTAATTGAGGAATTGTGTCTTGTTAGTCTGGGTCGGAGCTGCTGGACTAAACCTGGACTTGCATTGTGTGATATCCTTTGTCTCTCCCACTCCCCAACCTATTTACCTAATAAACTCCACAGCTGTGAGTCAAGTCTGTGAGTTAAATTGCAGCACTGGACCCAATGATTTGTAGAAATAGGTCAGGAGCATATGGGGGTCGCATGTCTGACCATGTAGTTTTGGGTGATATTGTGGATATTATTTCTGGGGAAAGCTCCCCTTAATGAACCAGGTAGATGTTAGACTTGGTTACCCTCTTGTGACATCTGCTCCTTATACAGTAAATGACCAGGCTTTTCTTCCTCATCTGTCTTAGTCTGGGTACCTTAGTCCCCTAAAACCCGTTCAGCATCACAGCAACCCACAAATCTCTATTAACAAATTTTAAGTCACACGCGATATATTGACCAGCAAGTAAACCCACAGGTCTCCCACATGGAAGGAATTCTATCCTAAAGCACCAATGCCTCCCCAAACAACAATACAAAGAAACAAAGAGAAATGTCTGGAGGAAATGTAACATTGAGGTACTAGGAAAGTGATACTGTCAGCATAAGGAGAGATTATTGTCAAGGAATGAAAAAGTGGAATTCTTCACAATATCAGGGAAAGAAAGATACTGAAGAATTTTTTTAAAAAGCTTAAATTCTTAATGTGGTTCATCCCCAATGTGGAAACTGCTGGTTAAAGAAAATATGAGGTTTTAGGGGGTAGAGAACAAAGTATATCCCCGGGCTCAGTATGGAAATGACAGAGACCCAAGACCACCTCAACTGCCAAAGTCCAATTGTAAGAACCTTCTGGGAAATTTTGGTGGAAGAAGAGGGAGGCCTGAGATCAAGGGTCCCATATATAAAGGGATCACTTTCTGAGTTTTCTAAAACGACAAAGGCAGGCGTGAAAGGGGCACAAGGGATCAATAAAAGTAGAGTTAAGGACTTTGGGGAGGATAGTTTAGAAATAAGTTAGGCACAGTAAAAAGAATTGCCACAAAGCGATTAATGAGAAAATCAAGGCCATTTAAAGGAAAAAAATAAGGAAAATTCTTTATGAGGAAGCATGTAGGGACTCAGAATATGAATAAGAAAAATTTTGTGCTCAGAGGTTGCTTTATTTAGCAAGACTTTGGGTGTAATATTTTAAAATTAATAGAGTATGATAGAGAAGAAAGAAAAAGAAAGAAGCGGGAACTGACAGTAGAGAAGTAGGGATGGCGTCTTACATATAATGTCATTCCCAATGGTGTCTCAGTAGCCTGGCATTAGGCAGCTCAATTTACACATTATGCTAGAAGATTTTATAGTTTGTACCATGACAGGACCTTGCTTGCTGAAAGTGAAGAGAACTTGCAGCACTTACTTTAAAAGATCGAAGACTTCACTGTGGGTTGACATTACAGCTCAACATCAAGAAAACAAAACTCCTCACCACTAGACCAAAGGACAACATGATGGGTGTAAATTGAAATTGTCAACCATTTCATTTTACTTGGATCCACAATCAACACTTATGGTGACAGCATTCAAGAAATCAAGGGATACATCGCACTTTGAGAATGTGTTGTTCAAAGACCTTTTTAAAGTCTTAAAGAGCAAGGATTTCAATGTAAAGACTAAGGTACACCTGATCCAAGGTTGCTTTATTTAGCAAGTCCTTGGGTGGAATATTTTAAAATTAACAGAGTATAATAGAAAGAGAAGAGAAGAAAAAGAAAGAAGCAGGAATTGACAGTAATAATCTTCCCAATGATTTATTGATAATCTTTTCAATGACTTCCTATGCATCTGAAAGTTGGACAATAAATAAGGGTGACAGGAAAAGATTATTTTAAATTATGGTGTTGGAGAAGAGGATTGAATATCTCACCAAAGAAATAAAAAGTCTGTTGTTGTTATGTGCCATCGAGTC
>NW_006399787.1:8595164-8613626 GCF_000299155.1 Elephantulus edwardii
GATAATTTCCACACTCTGTTGGGTCACCTTTCTTTGGAATGGGAACAAATATTGATCTTTTCCAGTCAGTTGGCCAGCTGTCTGTTCTCCAGATTTCCTGGCACAACTTAGTGAGCACATCCAGGGCAGTGTCTGTCTGTTGAAATAAATAATTGGTATGCTGTCAACTCCTGGAGCCTTGTTTTTTGCCAATTCCTTCATAGCAGCTTGAACTTCCTCCTTCATCACCATAGGCTCTTGCTCATATGTTATTTCATGAAATTCCTCTCTGTCAGCCAATTCCTTCTCATACAGTGACTCTGTGTACTCCTTCCATCTTCTTTTGATACTTTCTGGATCATTCAACATTCTACCCAAACTATCTTTGAGTATTGCCACTCATGGCTTGAATTTGTTTTTCAACTCCTTCAACTTAAGAAACGCTGAGCGAGTTTGGCCCTTTTGATTTTCTGACTCCAGCTCTCTGCACATTTCATTATAGTATCTTGCTTTGTCATCCCAAGCTGCCTTTGAAATTTTCTATTCAGTTCTTTGATTTCTTGATTGCTTCCTTTAGCTTTGGCTTCTCGGCGCTCTAATGTAATATTCAGAGTCTCATCTGACATCCATCTTGGTCTTTTCTTCTTCTTTAGCCTTTGTAATGATCTTTTGTATTCTTCATGGACGATTTTCTTGATATCCTTCCAGAGCTCATTTGGTCTACGCTCATTGGTGCTCAAGGCCTCAAACCTGTTCCTGAGATGGTTTTAAAATTCGAGTGGGACAGGCTTAAGGTCAAATCTTGGTTCCTGTGGACTTGACTTAATTTTCCTCAACTTCAGCTTGAATTTGCATATGAGTAGTTGGTGGTCTGTCCCACAATCAGCACCTGGGCTGGTTTTCACTGCTGATACTGAGCTTTTCCAGCGAATCTTTCCACAAATGTAATCGATTTGATTCCTATGCATGCCATCAGGTGAGATCCATGTGTACAGCCTGTGCTTATGTTTCTTATAAAAGGTATTTGCAATGAATAAATCATTTAATGTGCAGAACTCTATCATTCTATCTCCAGCCTCATTTCTCTCACCGAGCCCATATTTTCCAGCTATTGATCCTTTTTCCCTGTTCCCAACTTTTGCATTCCAGTCACCCATTATTATTAATGCATCTTGATTGCATGTTTGATCAATATCTGACTGCAAAAGTTGATAAAAATCTTCTACTTCCTCTTCTTTGGCTCTAGTTGTTGGTGCATATATTTGAATGATAGTGGTATTCACTGGATATTATCCTGTTGCTCACCACATTGTATTTCAGGATAGATCTAGAAATGATTTTGTTAATTATGAAGCCAACCCCATTTTTTCTCACCTTTTCATCCCCAGCATAGTAAATCATATGATCATCTGATTCAAAATGTCCCATGCCAAGCTATCTCATTTCGCCAATATTTCAATATTTATGCTTTCCATTTCTTTCTTAACAATGTCCAATTTTCCTACATTTATGCTTCTCACATTCCACGTTCCAATCACTAGTGTCTCCTTATAGATGTTTCTCTTTCTCCGTGTTTCCATTTCTAAGATCTCCGTTTCCATTGCCATGTCTATTAGTCCAAATGATAACCTAAGTGTCCTCTATTGTACGTAGGGTTTTCGAAGGCCTGTAATTTCAGAAGTGGATGGCCAATCCTTCTTCCTAGTCTGTCTCAATTTTTAAATATATATAATAGTATCTGACAGACAAGCATTCTACAGAAAAGAGTGGATGAAAAACATTTACCAGTTAGAAAGACCAATATTCAATGTTGCTGCCCACCCGGCTACATGTTTGGTTGGTTTTAGGTTTTGGGGTGTTTTGTTGTTGTTGTTTTGGATGTTTTTTAAAAAATCCACCCTTTCTCTACTCCACCACCAACCCTTCCTACTTTTGCTGAGAAAATGCAACCAGGGTGCTCCTAAGAGGCAAGGATTTTGAAACATGGCCTCACATCTTGTTTTTGTTGTTGTTAGGTGCTGTCAAGTTGAGTACAACCTACAGCAATCCTCTGAACACCAGACCTGAACCCTGTCCTCCTGTGCCTTACATACTTTGGGTATATTGTTAGGTGGGGCAAGTCTTTGGAGGAAGAGACCATGCTGGGAAAGGTAGAAGGTCAGCAAAATAGTGAAGGACCCTCAATAAGATGGCTTGTCAGAGTAATTATAGCAATGGACTTGAGCATAGCAGAGAGAGTTATGGCACGAGTTGCAGCAGGTTCAGATCTGTTGTTCATAGGATCACTTTGAGTTGTAGTCAACTCAATGGCACCTAAGAACAACAACAACTGTGACCTTGAACCAAAGAAGCAGGTCTCTAAGGGCAAAAACCAAAGCCATGAAGAACAATGAATCAGCATTTAGCATTTCTACAAATGGAAAAGTTGAGGTAAAGTGAGGTAGTTGGTATCACCCTACCATTTATTTCCTGTGTACATAGTATTAGGTGATAGGAATGAAGCCCTTGCCCACAGATTCTTTAATTCTAGAAGAGAAATAGCCCTACAAACCTGTCCAAGAAGATCTGCTCAGATGGGGCTCGAGTAGAGTCAGGCTCAGAGAAAACTATGGAGCAGATTCTCCCTCAAAGTCTCAGAAGGATCAGCACAGCCAACAGTAAACATCCTGCTCTCTAGAACTCTGAGATAACACACGTTTGGTTAACAAGTCACTCAGCTTGTGGTATTTTGTTATAGCAGCCCTAGGAAATGAAGACACAAATCTAAACGCTTGCTCAGTATGTTGTTGTTGTTATGTGCCACCGAGTTGCTTGCGACTCATAGCTACCCTATGTACAGCAGCCCTAAACTCTGCTCTGTCCTGTGCCAATCGCACTGTCTCTGACACTCCTACCCCGATTATCCCAGTCACTGAATCAATCCACCTCATAGAGGGCCTTCCCCTCCTGCGCCACCCCTCCACCCTCCCAAGCATGATGTCCTTCTCCAAGGACCGGTCTCTCCTCACAACATGTCCAAAGTATGTTAGACGGAGCCTCAGAATCCTTGTCTCCAAGGAGCCACCCGGTTTAACCCTTTCCAGGATGAATCTGTTTGTTTTCCTAGCAGTCCATGGTATTCTCAATACTCTTCTCCAGCACCACAGCTCAAAGGCATCAATTGCTCAGTATATTGGCATAAAAACCCGTGTTAGTTCTGCAAACAGTTGGTCAACCTTCACAATTCTGTCCAGCTACACAGGTACAGGGCAATATTTCAAGGTAACATTTCTGACATTTTTAGCCAATAACCTCTACAGATTTCATTCTAGTACATATATACACGTTGCTGTCCTTCTGTCCTTCTCCCTCATCTTAAATGACAAAGCAAACATATCCTCAAAAGAAATGGAGCCTGGGGACTCCCAAGCAAACATGGACACTTGGCAAAAGGGTACAGCATGTATTTTCTAATAAGCGTACATTCATCTTCTTTGAAAGTCAATAATCCTCATCCCCCAGCACATCTGTTTATCTCTAAAAAAATCTACAGTATTCTTTTACATGTTTTAAAACAGTCTACACAATAGTATCGCCCTGTATATAGAATTTTTCTAAGTTTCTTTCTTCCACCAGTGCTGCTGGAGGTCTAAGTTACTAAGGCTGTTAACGAGATCGTATGTTAACTCGATTATATGTTAGCTAGTTCCATCCTGAAGGACAGAGACCTGCATGGGGGGGGGAATGTCCCTGCCATGTTCCTGTTGCACAACAGAGAACCTTGAACTTGAGCTGGAAGCCACATGGTGGTACTTTCCTCTGGGCTCGTAGTGGTGCTCGGTTCCCGCTGGTTTCCAAAGGAGCAATAGCAGATGGGCATCTGGCGGCAGAATTCACTCAAGAGTCATTACATGAGGGTGTTCTCAATTGAGTGCCTGAGAGTAAATAGTAATTACATGTTTCTTCTAGATTACTCTCAGCCTGAGACAGGGAAAGAAAAGAGCCATGGTTGGCTAACCATAATACCCTTACCGTGCACGCAGATACACACAGTCTGGTCACAAGGCTGGATTTGGAATTTTCCCATAAGAGTGATGTCAGTTCTACAAACCCTTTGAAATATGCAAGCTGGTCCCTTTGGAGGCATCAGAAATCTCCTGTCTTTATCTCTCTCTCCCTACCCTCATTATGAAAACTCATTGATGTCAAATCAGAACTGACTCAAAACTGACCCTCCAGTGGGGTTTGGGGAGACTAAATTACACAGGAAGAGACTGCCCACCTTTCTCCTCTGAAGTTGCTAGCAGACTCAAACTCCCAGAGAGATGCTGCCCTTGAGCTGGAGGGGACGGGGGCAACTCCCTGTGGATTACACCACCCGAGCCCCCCACTTCTCCTTGTGAATTACTGCCTAGAGATGCCCGTCAGACAAGTGGGAGACGAGGAATATCCCTTCAGGTACCCTGTACAAGGAAGAAGTGCCTCCGTGCAGAAAATCCAGCCCTGTGACTTCACTGGAAACACAGGACAATCCATTTATATCATTCCCACATTTTACAACAGGACTTCAAGTCAGCAGGGATGGCAAGCAGATCATCATGGGAGGCAAAAGACGTGGCCAGATCACACCAGGCCACAGAAATGTAGTAACAGGAGAGTATTCACTGGTCACTGGGGGTGGAAGCCATATCTCTTCTTCCTTACAGAAGAGTTGGCTGCCTAGGCATTTATTATGGATTAAATCACATCTGCTGAAAACACATGTATGTGTTGCTGAAAGTGAAGAGGACCTGCAGAAGATCAAAGACTACAGCTTTCAACATGGATTACATCTCAACATCAGGAAAACAAAATCCTCACCACTCGACCAATCGGCAATATAACGAGAGATGGGGGAAAGATTGAAGTTCTCAATGATTTCATCTTGCATGGATGGATCTACAACAATCAACGCCCCTGATACCAGCAGTCAAGAA
Organism: Elephantulus edwardii; assembly: GCF_000299155.1. NCBI lineage: Eukaryota > Metazoa > Chordata > Mammalia > Macroscelidea > Macroscelididae > Elephantulus > Elephantulus edwardii. The sequence goes on from NW_006399787.1 coordinate 8,600,099, forward strand.
ATCAAAAGACATGTTGCATTGGGAAAATCTGCTGTCAAGGACAGCTCCAAGGAGCTAAGGAGCAAGGATATAAATTTAAAGACTAAGGTGCAGTTGATTAAAGTAATTGTCTTTTCAATCACTATCTGTGCATCTGAAAGCCGGACTACGAATAAGGATGGTAGAAGGAGAATTGATGCTTTTGAACTGTGATGTTGGAGAAGAGTACTGAATATTTCATGGGCTAGAAAAAGAACAAACAGATATGTCTTGGAGAAAGTGCAATCAGGATACTTCTTAGGGGCAAGGATGGTGAAACTTTTTCTCATATATGTTGAGCATGTTGTTAGAATGAATTACTCCTTGGAAAAAGATATGATGTCGGGAAAGGTGAAGGATCAGGTCAGCAATAGAGAAAAAGATCTTCAACAAGATAGATTGGCATAGTGACTATAGCAATGGGCTCAAGTATATCAGGAATGATGAAGATGGCACAGGATAGAGCAAGGTTCATATCCATTGTTCATGGAATTACAATGAGCTGTAGTCAACCTGATAGCATCTAACAACAACAACAACAACAATATCTGTCGCTGTAAGCCTGTTTTTTTAAAGCCTGTTTAAAAAAATATATTAATAATATCACACAGAAGTAGGGTAGGTCCTAAACCTACTTACAGATTATACTTGATTGGTATATAATAAAAAGAGACACATACATTAAAAAAAAAGAAGAAAGAGACAGGAAACAGCATATAAGGATCCATCAATAAGTCAAGTAAACCCCAAATCCACCTGGGTCTTAGAATCCAGATGAAAGCCAAAAGAATCCTTCTCCAGAAGTGACAGAGAACATAGCACTATGCATGCCCTGATTTCCAAGTCCTAGCCTTCCAAACTGGGAGACAGTAAATTCTATTTTCCTAAGCCACGACTTGTGATATTTTTGTTACAGCAACGTTAGCTGGCTAAGACACTGCCTTTAGCAGAGAAATGGAGAGGATCAAGTCAGGTCTTCAAACCACATCTACAGAAGCTCCTTCTGCTATCATTGTGAACTGACTATCTATCCAGGGTGCCTCTGGAAGCATGGTAGATGCTGTGGCAGTTTCCACCCTCTTAGCTTTCAAGGCATGCAACCCTAGAAAGTGATTACAAACGCCAAAATGTCATCCTCTCATCTTTGAGAGTTTACTGGCGAATGGCACTCTTCTAAGGGTGTTGCAAAGTTATCATTCAATTGTCACAAACATTTTCTGAGGTCAGTGGTCTTCTTCTGTCCATTTTACAGATGAGGAAATTAAACATGAAGTAGAGAGGCTGGGCAACTTGCCCAAGGTCAGAGATGGATGGGTCAGTTAGCAACCCTGTAATTTAGCTATAAAGCTCTTTTGGCCACCTACACCAAACCACTTTACCTAAATCATCACGTAAGGAAATCGCTTCGTCTCAAGCTGCTTGTCATTGCTGCTGTCGTTGTTGCTAGGTGCCATCAAGTCGACTGTGACTCAGAGCAATGGTGTGAATAGCAGATCCGGACCCTGCCCTATTCTACATCCTCCTGACCTTTCAGTACGCTCGAGCCCATGGTCACAGTCACTGTGTCAACTCTTCTTCTTGAGGGGAAAGCACTTAAAGTTTTCAAGAAATGCTTGTTTTCTGATTTTCATTTTAGCTTCAGACCCATCTTTTGAGCTCTTCCAAGCAAGGATCAGTCCTATTTGCAAAGTAAAAAAATTAAAGTACAGAAGAGTTAAGAATTTGTTGGAGCACCCATCCCCCCAAAGGCCCAGGTATACTTTCTTCTGACACTGTCAAAAGACTTTTAGTAAATCCATGAGATCAGGTGCTCTGATACTGGGGCTTCCCGTATGAAATTTCTGGGGATAAAGAGTTATGAAAGGAGTAGAATTAGATCACAACAGAACAAAACTGTAGTTTCTACAAAGGAATATAACAATTAAGAGTTTAGATCATTGTTTTCAAGTAAGTAGTATTCTGATTAGGGAGCTCTGCTGGCCTGGTGGTAAGAAGCTGTGCTGCAATCCCTAAAGCACACAGTTTGAATCCACCAGCCGCTCCACTGGAGAAAGATGGGCAATCTCCTCCTGTGCGATTAACTGCCCCTGAAAACCCACCAGAGGATCAGCTGTGGGTTGGTCCTGGCTCCACAGTAAAAGACAATAGTCTCTTCAATAACACCTGCATCCTCTTCCCTCAGATTTGATTAAAGACTGGGAAGATGATGAGAGAAACAAATCATAAAGTGGGAATACATTCTTATAATGAGGACCGATTAAGACAGCAAACCCAGAAAGCTTAGGAAATACATGTTTGCACCCAAGACTTCAGAAAAAGGGGCTTGGGTTGACTGACCTCTGGCCATTGGTTATTTAAGTCAGGAATACAAGGGTACAATGTGATCAACAATTCTAGAAACGCCATTTTTTAGACCTGGAGAAGCCTCAGAGAACTCATTCCAAATTAGCACTTGTCTTCAAGTCAATTCCAGCTGTTAGCCTCCTCCATGTGTATCAGGGCAGAACTAGGTTTTACAGGGCTTTCAATGGCTGAGTCTTTAGAAGTAGATTGCCAGGCATTTCTTCAAGATGTCTCTGGGTAGACTTGAACACCTATCCTTTCAGTGCTTGCACCACTAGGGACTCAGAGGTCTCTTCCAAGCTTTTCATTTTATGAATAAGCTAAAGAGAAGAAGACCCTCAACCAGATGGATCGACACAGTGATGGCAGCAATGGGCTTGAGTGTTTCAGAGATTGTGAGGACAAAGCAGGACAGGACAGTTTCAGACCTGGTTTTTACAGGATCTCTGTGAGTCAACCCTGCTTGGTCAAACTGAGGAGGAACTGAAGCAGTTGCTGCAGAAGTTCAAGGGCTATAGTCTTCAATATGTATTGAAGCTCAACATCAAGAAGACAAAGATTTTCACCACTGAGCCAATTGGCAGCACCATGATGGATGGAGAAGAGATTAAGATTGTTAACAATTACAGCTTGCTCGGAATCACAATCAACACTCTTGCCATCAGCAGTCAGGATATCAAAAGACGAATTGCATTGGGGAAATCTGCTGTCAGGGACCTCTCCAGAGTACTGAGAAGCAATAATGTCAGTCTGGATACTAAGGAGAGCCTGATCCAAGCCAATTTCTTTTACAATTACTTGCTATGTAGAGAGCTGTACAATGACTAGGGATAGCAGAAGGTGAGTTGTGGTGCTAACACCTTTGAGTTGTGGTGCTAACAAGAGTCTTGAACTGCCAAGAAAACAAATAGGTCTGTCTTGGAGAGGATAAAACCAAGTTTTTTCTTGGAGGCTAGGATTTTGAAGCTCGGTCTCATATGTTTTTGGCACGTGGCCAGGAGGGACTGGTCCTAGAAGAACACCGTGCTTGGAAGGGTGGAGGGAGCACAGGAGAGGAAGGCCTTAGATGAGACAGATTGATATAGTAACTGGAGTAATGGGGGTAGGTGTGTCAGAGTCAGTGAGACTGGTTCAGGAAAGGGCAGGCTTCACACCTATTGACGTGACTGGACAGCACATAACAACAACTATGAGTCACATTCGACTCAACAGCACCTAACAACAACATATGTATGCACATATGGAAATACAGTTATCACACTGACTCGGATTCTCTAGTGAAGCCTTCAATACAAATAATCTGTGACATTATTTTTTACATTTTATCCCATGCCTCTGACTGCCAAAGACACACACACACACACACATGCACAGAGCCTAATCAGCAATAATTTCACTCCTGAATATTGCTAGAAAGATCACTAAGCTGAGCTAATCAATTGTCTCAGTCAGCCACGGGTCCCCAAGAGATGCTTAGACTTCTCATTGTCGTCATTTAACCCTCAGCAGCCCGAGTTATTCTCCCCTCCTTTCCAGAGGAGAGCAGAGCGTTCTGGGGAGAACCCAGCACTGCAAATGATGTTCGTAACTTGACATCTTTCAAAAGCCTTGTCTGTGCTAATGGAAGCAGACACTTTGGAAAACTTCAGAAGGAAGGTCTCCCTCTTATGTGTACCACCCGGGACCAGAGTGGTTAAAGCCAGAGGAGGCGAGCAAGGCCCTGCAGAGCTTGAACAGCCAGAGGAAGCAAGCACAGTTCGGAAAGAGGAGAGGAGCGAGCGTGCGAAGTGAGGGGCATATTCACCAGAGAGATACCAGGTTAGCAATTAAATTTGACATCAACTCAGACAAAGCTTCTCCTCGGAGCAGAACAAAATTCCTGGGAAGGTTCGCACACGTGTGGATAAAAGGCCTGTCTCCCTCCACCACCTCTGGTTTCCACGCATAGAGGCATGAGAAAGAAGGAGAGACGGGGTGGAGCAGCACTGGGGACAGGTCCTGTGCTGGTGAAGTTAAGGCAGCTGCATATTCATAACTCCAAGCCGCTCCTCCTGTGATGAAGGCGTTAGAAGTGCCACCTGGAGAAGATTCCATGCAGTCTACTCAGCACGCACTGCTGATCACGTCGTGTGTGGCAAGCACTGTGCTAGACACGGGAGAATTCAAAGGTGCACAGTCAGGAGCCAAGGAATAGGCAGTGATGGTTTAAGTGTTTTATAGTGGTGCCTACTAAGCACATTCAACCACCAATCTGTCAGGTTGTCAAACTGTTACAGTTTCATGATGCTATCAGGCCAAAGAGCTATGGCACTTGATTTCAAATACCAATAAGCTCATTCATGGTGGATAGGTTTCAGCAGAGCTTTCAGACTAAGACAGACCAGGAAGAAAGGCCCAGTGATCTATTCTCAAAAACCTTAGAAATCACAGTAGAATAGTAGAAGGAAATACACAATGGCCATAGATTCAAACATAACAGTGACCACAACAATGGCATACAATCAGGAACAATTCTTGTTCAATTACACGTCACTATAAGCCTGAACTCCTGAGCTGACTTGACGGCAATGAATAACAGCTGCCTGTTAGGGGGAGAGAGATATATAAGAAACCAGGGCACATTCTGCATTGAGCAGCACCATGACTGGTATTACAGCTTGCTCAGCTCCACAATCAACACTCTTGCCACCAGCAGTCAGGATATCAAAAGACAAATTGTACTGGGAAAATCTGCTCTCAGAAACCTCTCCAGAGTATTGAGGAGCAACGATATCAGTCTAGAGACTAAGGTATACCTGATCCAGGTCATCGTTTTCACAATTACTTGCTATGTATCAGAGAGCTGGACAGTGACTAAGGATAACAGAAGAAGAATTGATATCTTTGAGTTGTGGTATTGAAGAAGAGTCATGAACATACCATGGACTGCCAAGAAAACAAATAGGTCTATCTTAGAGAGGGTGAAGCCAAGTTTCTCCTTTGAGGCTAAAATTTTAAAGCTCCATCTCACATACTTTGGGCATGTGGCCAGAAGGGACTGGTCCTTGAAGAAGGAAATCATGCTTGGAAGGGTGGAGGGACAGCACAGGAAAGGAAGACCCCAATGAAATGAATTGATACAGTAACTGGGACAATGGGGGTAGATGTGTTGGAGTTAGTGAGACTGGCTGCGGACAGGGCAGGCTTCAGAGCTGTTGTACATAGGGTGGCTGTAAATCGCAGATGATTCAGTGGCACATAAAAACACAACAACATGACTCATATTCCAGATCGCCTGCTTCAGACAGGAAATACATACAATCTAAAACATAAATAAATAAAGGAATTAAATGCAATTCTTAAAAATAAAAACAAACAAAAAAAAGGAAACATACACAATTTTTTAAAGGAAATAAAAGCAAGGCAGAGTGGTCAGAGCTTTGCAGCATAAAGAATGACCTGGAGTCACTCAGGACTAAGACAGAATGTCAGGATGGGGGCTTCCCAGAGAGGGCACGTCCACCTGGAACTGGCATCTGTCAAGTGCCCATGTCAAGAGGGAAGAGGACCAAGCCGTCCCTGCAGTCCTGTGTGCAGGGCTCAAACTGCCTCTGAGAATAGGAGGCAGCATTAGATACAGGATGAATCACAGACTCAAGAACAAAACTGCTCATCAGAATGTGAACTGGGACCAAGAGAACTGACAAGACTCTTTCTACAGAAAAGAAAAGAGCCAGGGCTTCTCCTGGCCCTCAGAATACTGTTCAAGGACCAGCTTATCCTCTGCCCTGCCACAGGGAGGGAGACCTTTTCAAGGTGGGACAGTCCCTGGTAGCCTGGATCTCTGGACAGCCTCCAGGAGGATGAAGTTGAAAGCCTTGCTGACACAGGATGCTGTCCAGCCAGCACGCAGAGAATGACCTCTCTATGAGAAAAGGGAAGACTTCTCTTCTATGATGTGTGGCACGATGTGTACAGAAGTGACCCCTTCACACCTATTTGACTCTCCCTGTACTCAAAGCTTCTGGGCAGTGCAAAAGGTTTCTAGTTTAAAGGTTGGTGGTTCAAATCCACCCAGGGGCATTGTAGATGAAATGTTAGGCAATTCGCATCTGTAAAGATTGCAGCCAAGAAAATCCTTTGGTGTGTTTGGATCTACTCTAGCATGTGGAGTAGTCATGGCTTAGAATGAATGCAACAGAGAAGAGTTTGGCTGGATTTTTTCCCTCTTTTGATCCAGACCCAATTCACTGTTGAACCATTCACGTGCAATCAAGGTGCACATCAGCCTGATTGGGGGGGGGGGCTGTTGACTGACTCCTAGTGACCACATGTCTAACAGTTTGACACCCTGCCTGAGGCTGTGTCATCCTCACAATCTCCACCATGGTGCTCTCACTGCACATCACAGGTTTAATTGTGTCCCTGAAAAATACATATACATAATGCGACGATATGGAAACTATGTGACAACCCTTCATGGTCTGATGAACTAAATAGGTGGATTAAGTGTGGAATGAAAAACCCCCAAACCCCCCAAATTACAGCCCTAATGGGATGTTTGAGGGAGTTCTCTAGGGTGTGGCCATTAATGGTTTTTATTATATTGGAGATAAAAAAAAATAAACCACCCCTCGAGATGAGAGGGAGGACCCTGAGTATCACCAAGAAATAATCACCAGGAGAGGAAGGTATCTTTTTGGACCCTGGACCCTGCTTGATAAAGCTCGTTGAGGAAGGCAAGAATACAGCTCTCGAGGGAACACGGGGCCTCCAGAGCCTGAAGGAACAAGGACTTGACTCCTCAACAGATAGAGAGAGCTTTCCCCTAGACCTGGAAAGTCAACTATTAGGGACCTCTCCAGAGTACTCAAGAGCAACGATGTTAGGCTGGAGACCAAGGTGCACCTGATCCAGGATGTAGTCTTCACAATTGCATGCTATATATCAGAGAGCTGGACAATGATGGGGATGATAGTTAGAGAATTGATGCCTTTGAGCTGTGGTGCTGGAGAAGAGTGTTGAATACACCATGGACTGCTAGGGGAACAAATAGGTTCATCCTGGAGAGGGTGAAACCGGGCTGCTCCTTGGAGGCAAGGATTCTAAAGCTTTGCCTGACATACTTTGGGCATGTTGCAAGGAGGGACTGGTCCTTGGAGAGAGACATCATGGTGGGGGGACAGCGCAAGAGAGGAAGATTAATCTCAATGAGATTAATCTATATAGTGACTAGGGTAATGGGAGTAAGTATGTCAGAGACAACAAGGTTGGCACAGGATAGGGCAGAGTTTAGGGTTCTTGTGCATAGGTTTGCAATGAGTCTCAAGTGACTCGATGGCACATAACAACAACAACAACAAGCTGTAAGAGAAAAAACAAATATTTTAAAGACATTCACTTTTGGTATATGTTATAGGGCCATTAGATAACTAAGACACTGCCAATCCATCCCATTGAGGGCTTCCTCTCCACCACTAACACTCTGCTTTTCCAAGCCTCATGTCCATTTCTAAATACTGGTCCAACCTGATAACACGTCCAAAGTACGGGAGACCAGCTCTCACCATCCTCGCCTCTATGGAGCACTCTGGCTGAACTTCGTCCAGGACAGGTTTATTTGTTCTTGTGACTGATCTTGGAATTATCTTTTCTAGGTGTCATTTCTTTGATATTCCTTACTCATTGTCCAACTTATTCATTGTTCAGCTCTCTACTTCATAACATTGTTGTTTGTTGTTGTTATGTGCCATTGAGTCATTTGCAACTCATAGCAACCCTATGTACAACAGCCCTAAACTCTGCTCTATCCTGTGCCAATCGCACTGTCTCCAATACACCCATCCCCCATTACCCCAGTCACTGAATCAATTCATCTCATAGAGGGTCTTCCCCTCCTGCGCTGTCCCTCCACCCTACCAAGCATGATGTCCCTCTCCAAGGACCGGTCTCTCCTTAGAACATGTTAGTATGTTAGATGGAGCCTCAGAATCCTTTCCTCCAGGGAGCCGCCTGGTTTAACTCTTTTCAGGATGAATCTGTTTGTTGTCCTAGCAGTCCATGGTACCCTCAATACTCTTCTCCAGCACCACAGCTCAAAGGCATCTATTCTTCTATCCTCTGTAGTCACTGTCCAACTCTCTGATAGCAAAGACCATGGCCTGTATCAGATGCACCTTAGTTTCCAGAGAGACACCATAGACTCTATTATTATTTCCATTTAAAATATTGGGAAATTGAGACCTTGAAGGATTACATTAAGTGTCCCAGCTGAGGAAGGATGATGCCAGGATTTGAACTTTACAATGTCTGGCTCAGAGTCCATGCTGTTATCGGAGGACCTTTCCTGTCCATGACAGACACTAAGATAAGAGGGTAGGAAGATTGGCAATGTTCTGGGAGGACAGAGGGGAAGGAGACATAGTCCCTGCTCTGGGCAAAAAGGGCTCCTGGGTTATTTCTGGAGGTCCACCGGACAAGTGGGCATGCACAAGGGATGGATGCAGGCATGGAAGGACAGCAGAGAAGGTGAAAGTCCTGGACAAAGAGGAGTGACTGAGTACCTAAAGGAACTGTCACAGAAAAGGTGGCACCTTGAGAAATACCATTTGACCCAGCAATTCCACTACGGGGAATATACCCCAAAGAGACCATAACTGCCACCCAAGCAGATATATGCACACCCATGTTTATCGTGGCTTTGTTCACAATAGCAAAGAATTGCAAATAACCTAAGTGCCCGTGAACAAACAAATGGCTAGAGAAGCTGTGGTATATTCACACAATGGAACACTATGCTGCATTGAAAAACAAGAAACTCATGAAATGTTACTCAAAATGGGTGACCCTGGAGGACATTATGCTGAGTGAAGTATCTCAGTCACAAAAGGACAAATACTGCATAGTGCCACTGTTGTAAAATGAGACTGACATAGGGGTTGCGGGGCAGACAGAGAAAGATGAAATAAATTGTGTATACTGCATTGCAACAGATGAGGGAGAAAAATGTTTAAAAGGGATATATGATTAGGTATTATTGTCACAACAGGAGTCTAGAACAAAGGCTGCACAGTGGAGTGGACTTGGGGGGAGGGATTGTATAACAATGAAATAATTTTACTTTTCAAAGAGAAGAAAGAACTGAAGGGCAGAGATGGGCAGGGAGAAAAGTGCAACAATGAATGAATGGAAATCCAAAATATCTGTATATTTTCATTAATAGTAATAGTAACAGCAATAGCAATAATAATAATAACAAAGAAAGTGCAAATCCAAGAAAACACAGGCCACAGAGCATTAAGCACTGAGAGAAAGAACAGGCTCTGGTACAGGTAAGAACTTCTCCCAGGGCGGTAGGTGCCTGGGACCTCAGCTGACCTCAGGAAGCAGGAGAAAAGGCCCACGTGATGGGGAGAGATACAGCAGAGGACAAGTGACTACAGAGCCCTCAGAATACACCTGAAACAGGAATTTCTGCTCTTCCTCTCCAAGCTAGAGGAGGACCCCCACCACAGGAGAGCTGAGGCACCCTGGAGCGGCCATCTGGCGCTGACTTGCTGCACTTCACTACCCTGGGGAGCACGAGGAGAGGTCACACTGCCTGCCTGGAACTTGGACTCCTGACCTCAGCGTAGCCGTGACATTGCTCGACCTTGGCCACTTTTGCTCCTGTTTTCTCTGGGCTTGCCCACCTGGCCTGGACACAATGAACCAGGTGAGCTCTGAGGGCTTAGAAGGCAGAAACGTGAAGAGGAAGCCAGAGCCCTGCATTGAGGAAACAATGCTTCCAGGGCCGCTAGGCAGCCAGAGGAACACTCCAGCTGCTACTAAATTGAGCCGTCCGTGTTCTCCCCTCCAGACTGCAAGAGAGTCAGTGCACGGGGTCGTGCTCAGGCATACAGCCCCTCCAGGCCCAGGCAAGCAGAGGGGACTGAGTTAGCTACAGCTTCCATTTTTAGTTTGTGCCAAGATTCGTCCCTGTCGTCTCTGTCTCCTGCCCTCTCCTCAGCCGGCAGAGCCCTGAAGTAGTGGAGCTGCCTGGAACTGCTGATGGCTTAACTGGTTTCTTTCTTTCTTTCTTTTTTTTTTATTCCACAGCAGCCCTGAGGGGTTTTAACTCTTTCCTCCTGCAGAACCCCAGCTTTTGGAGTGGAATGTTTAAACTCTCACTGGGAGACTCATAAATATTCGGAGTCACTCTCTCCCTCTTTGTTTGATTAGGAAATGAGCCTTTAACTCAATGTAATCCCCAAGCCATTAACAAAAAAGCCCTCAGCAGCTCCAGTATTAGAATTTCACTCTTAACCCACTGAGGATTGAATTAGATTAACATAACAACCCACAATCTGAGTTTATTTTCTGTGCCAGATAGAAATGTGGTTTTGGTGTCTCCCCCCCCTTTCCGCCCCCACCCCTGGAAAAGGCAAGTAAGATGAGGAAGGAAAGAAAAAGCAGAAAGATAAGGAAATATAGACATAGAGATAAGCAGAAGATGTGCAGATATATTGTAGAAGTGAAGCGATAGAGATGAGCATGGTCTTTGGTTCAGCCATGCTTCCAGGTGCTGTTTTACGTTTATGGGATATGTGGAAACCTGAGCTTAGGAAAATTGTTTGAATGAAGGGAGTACTTTGCAAGTGTCTGTGATTCCTCCTCCTTTGAGCATCGCTTGAGCCCCTGAATTTCAACACACCCGCTGATTGGACCCTCAGTTTCTAGGGTGGGCAGAGGCTAGATTTCTGTATACTAGAGCTGAGGGTAGCGGGGGAATGTGGTCCATAAAACAACACTGCAGGCACCCAGACAACCGCTTACTTGTCCTCAGGGAAATGAACAAGTGATGCGGGTGGGATGGGTTACATCTTGCAGAAAAAGAGTCCCAGACATCCCCGTGACCAATTGCAGTTAAGAAATCACTTGGGGGGGGGGGGGAATGAGCTTGATGGAAGCTCAGTCCACATACAATTAATAGTTATTGAAGCAGAAACTAAGTAATCAGAGGCTGCCTTTTGCAAGTGCACTGAAGTTTCCCCCAACTGTATCTCCAAAACTAAACTCAAAGGGAGAATAAAACCCATATCCTGAGCCCGAGGAGGAAGCCAGGCCCCAGGCCCTCCCCCAAGCTGCTCAGCAAGCCCCCATCCCACCTAAACGCATCCACAGCAGCCAAAAAAAAAAAAAGAAGCCAGCAATCTTTCTCGCCCATTAATGTTAATGAGAACACAAGGCTTGCTCAGGAATGCAGGACGCCTCCACTGTATGTAGTCCTGGGTGCCACCCTGCACCTGGGGGAGGGGAGGGAATGGTTCTCTTTTGAAAAAAAATTTTTAAAAAATGCCACCTTTGTTCTAAAGACATCGGACCCTGAAAAATCAGAAAACTTCGGCTTTGCAAACAGCTGACGGCTGCGAACACAATGTCTCAATCATTTGATTCACTTGAGCTTTAATTAACAGTAACCCACCAAATCCCACTTCAGCATTATTGTGGGAAAACCTTTGAAGGATATGTGTATCAAAACAGAGCCCACGGAGCGGAATGAAACGCTCCAGGTATCACTCTGGGCTTCTTCTCCTCAACCCTATTGATTTCTCTGGTTTTTTCCCCCCCACACTAGGTTTTAAATACTGACTTTTTCTCTCCCATTTCAGACCAGACTCTTTATTTTAAATTTCTCCAACCTTGAATGTAGCCTTACTCCCTGAATATGTGACATCTTCCTTCTTATTTCTCATTCCCTCCTGGTCCCCAGTGCCTTGTCCCAGGCACTAAAATAATAGATCAAAGATAATCATAACCCTAACTACTATATAGGTGAGGATAAGGCACCAAAAGAGGGAAAGTTAAAGTTTCATAAAGGCCAAAATAAAAATGAGCTCAGACTGCCTCTCTAGCAACTATAGAGAGTATGTGTGTCCCTATATATGACTTTTATCAAGATGGGATCTGCTAACTTGTTTTTAATCAAAACCGATCAAAATAACTTGCTTTGTTGAAGCTTTTAAATTGATGGGGGAAATTACTTCTTTATTAAAATACTAAGGGTCACATCACTGCAAGAACATGGAAACAGCCCAAATGTCCAATCCCAATCAAATGGTTTGAGAAATTATGGCATATTCACACAATGGAATACTACACAGCACACAGGAGCAATGATTTTATAAATCACTACCAAACTTGGAAGGGCCTGGAGAGCATTATGCTAAGTGAACTAACTCAGACCCATAAGGACAAATACTGTACAAGACTATTATTGTAGAATGTGTATAAGGATCCAAGGGGAGGAGGGTGGGAGCAGAGTGGTGATGATGGGAGGGGGTGTGGGTATTCAGTTATAGAATCACACAATTTGACAGGTGGAGGGAGGAGGGGGTAAAGGAAATGGGAAAGACCCATTGTGAAAACAATGTATATGAACTTTGAAAGTAAGCCAGTATAAAAATTTTATTCAAGAGAAATACTGAGATCCACATCCCTGCCTCCCATAAGCAGCATTCCTTAGCAGGATAGGAGATGGTCAACATTACTGATTGGAAACTCCTATGTTATCAGACTAATAAAAAGAATAAGATACATTTGTGAAGTTGTGTATAAGAACGTCCAGCACCATCAAAGTTGTATATAATGTACATCCAGCAGCATCACATCATTTTAGAAGAAATAAAATCCGTTCAGGGCCACCCTTCTTTTCTAAGTCATGAGAAGACGATTGTCCCAAGTGCGGGATTTTTCATGAATATTTTTCTTTATCTACAAACTGAATTCCCAAAGACTGCGTGGAAAATTTGAACCATGTGAGCACTGGGGATCACCAGGTAGGGCTGGTGGAGCCGGGGTGGCACACACAAGGTGCTCGCACTGCACAGGCACATGGAGAGTGCACTGGGGACACACACACACACACACACACACACACACACACACACACTCTGAGCCTGCGCTGTACATACACATTAGAAGCCCGTGCCCCCCACACACTGACCACACACTGCACACACACACTGAGCCTGCACTGCACACACAAGGGGCCAACAATGCACACACGCACACACACTGAGCCAGCACTGTACACAAAAGGAGCCTACGCTGTGCACACAAGGGGCCCACACTGTACTCACAAGGAGCCCACACTGCACACACAAAGGGCCCACACTGCACACACAAAGGGCCCACACTGCACACACAA
>NW_006399787.1:8615315-8618142 GCF_000299155.1 Elephantulus edwardii
ATGACGGCCCGAGGAAAGCAGTCTCCCTCTCGGCCACACGGGATGCTTGCGGAAAACGAGGATGAAAGAGCAGGCGTGGGAAGATATTTTTATCCACTAAAAAGAGAGAGGGAGAAGAGGGGTGTAGAGAAAGAAGGGCAGCCAGGGACGGGGAGCTACGAGACGGGGGGAAGTTGAATTACTCACATGCTCGGGGCTGGGAACAGGGATTGGGGCGGCTGCAATGTTCTGCCCCTCAGGTGTTTCCAGCGCTGATTACTCTTTGCTCGGCTCCTCCGGCACCAGCTGACAGTCCCCTGTCTGTGTCTCTCTTTGTGACTAAGGACACAGTACTCCCAACCTATAAATAGATCCCGACTCCGTGATTGATATAACAGGCAGCTGACAAAAAAAAAAAAAAAAATCTCTCACACCCATAACCAGGTCTTAAACAAAACCACAAAGAGCTCGGGACTTTTAAGTCCACCAAGCCCCACTCGGTTGTCTGCATGATCCACTGACGGGTACTGGAAAGAGAAGAAGAGAAATAGAAAGAGTCAAGGGGAAGAGGGGCTGAGGGGAGGGCAAAAAAATAAATAAATAAAGGGAAATTGTGAGAAACTTCAGTGTGGTCACCTGGGGTCATAAGGATCCAACAGGTGAATGATTGTCACAGAGGGGGCTGGGGAGGAGTCCAGGTAGGAGGTCTTGACCTCTGAAGGTGAGGTCCCCAAATCCAGAGCCCGTGACCCTGTAAGTTCTAGAGTCAATATCCTGACTTGGGAGGATTCGCCAACTCAAGTGCTTTCCACGAAAGTTTCCGTACCTCTTGCCAAATCAGGAGGCAGAACAAGCCGCGCCTGCTTGGCTCTGGGGCCAGACTTCTTGGGGGACACAAGGAGGGACTGGAGGGTGAGTGGGGGACTGGAAGCGGACCACGAGTTCTCTGTGCCTGGTGAGGTGCCACCGTATGAGCCCAATCACCGCACACATGGGGGTTTTAGGAGGCAAGAGGGTACCATTTCCCAACAGAGGAAGTGTTCCAGGTTACGAGAGGCTCGGGCTGATGGGATCTCTGCTCATCCAGAAAGATGCACTGGGAGACTGAATTGTCTGGGAAAATTGCTGCTCATGGGAAGAGGCCCACTCTTTGAGAGGTCAGAGAAACACTGTCTCTCTGTTTCTGCAAAGTTAAGGCAAGCTCCAGTTGGGTGACTGGAAGGGTCTTTGGGGGAAGGAGAAATGACATAAAGATGGGCTGCCCAACAGCCAGATAAACACCTAGACAGTGTGGGGACACCCCTCGTGCCCCTCCTGTTGGCTTGCTCTGACAGGACAGAGATGGGGAGAATGTCACCAAATCTGCAAGATTCTGATCTGTTGTCCACAGGGTATCTTTTAAAAATTATTATTATTATATTCTATACTGGATTATTTACAAAGTTCAAATACATTCTTTTTCTCACTGGATCTTTCCCATTTTCTTCACACACACACACCCCCATCAAATTGTGTGACCCTATGATTAACCGACCCCTATCTGCATCCCTCTGCTTCCACGCCCATCCACCCCCCACCTTGGATCCTCATACCCATTCTACAACAATGATTTTATACAGTATTTGTCCTTATGGGACTGAGTTAGTTCACTCAGCATAATGCTCTCCAGTCCCTCCCAAGTTAGGTAATAATTTACAAAATGACTGCTCCTGTGTACTGCATAGTATTCCGTCATGTCACGAGGTATCTATGAGTCACAGTCAACTCGATGGCATCTAACAACAACTACATGAGAATGGAATGGGAGCCAAACTGTTTAAGTCACAAGCCTCTCATTAGTTGCCATCAAGTTGATGTCGACTCATCATGACCCCATGCGTGTCCCAGTAGAATTGTGTCCCATAGAGTTTTCAAGGCTGTGACATTTCACAAGCAGATCATCACACTCGCTTTCTGAAAGCCACTCTTGCTGGGTTTGAACCAGCAAACCTTTTGGCTGGTAGTCAATACTGTAACCATTTGCAATTATTTTGACAAGTAGCTTTGTGAATATAAACTCCCAGAGAGAACATACCTTGTCTTATTCACCATCCAGAGTGAGTGATCATATCAGACACATAGCAAGGCCTTCTCAGGATTGGTTGACTGAATGATTGAAGGAATGATGCCTATGATATCCACTCTGTGAGTCAGTCTTTTGAACAAAGACTCTCACTCTAGAAATGTTTGGATGATGAAAATGCCCCTAGGAAGGGAGAGAACTGGGAATGGGTGGCCTAGTGGCAAGAAACTCCACTGCAATCCTGAAGGCACATGGTTCGAGGCCACCAGGTGCTCTGCGGGAGAAGGATGGGCAATCTTCTCCTGAGAGATTAACTGCCTCTGAAAACCCACCGGAGGGTCAGCTATGGGTGAGTT
Source organism: Elephantulus edwardii (assembly GCF_000299155.1). Classification (NCBI taxonomy): domain Eukaryota; kingdom Metazoa; phylum Chordata; class Mammalia; order Macroscelidea; family Macroscelididae; genus Elephantulus; species Elephantulus edwardii. The sequence continues at coordinate 8,617,713 of NW_006399787.1, forward strand.
CATCTCTATGGTACATGAAACAACAATAGTCTGGCTAGCCTCTATCTCTCCGTTTTCACCTCAGAGTCATTGTGCTTCTGTGTGGGTGGGTACCAGGGACTGCCCTGTGATTAAGCTTAGAGGCTACACCAGGGTTTCTCAGTGTTTTTAGGGTTCTAGAAAAATCCTAGTGCTCATGACCTGGACTCACAGACACTCAGGCCCAGTCAGTGTCTGACTTCTCCCCAGAAAACCTTTCTCCTCTGAGGCAGACTGAAGAGCTCCTGTCTTTGCTCCCACCTCAAGTCTCCAGCTGTGCCCATTTGGATTCTTGCCACCTGATTTCTAGCAGAAGCTCAGGTGCCCCCTTTCACGTCCAAGCCTTTCTCTCCGTGGCTGCAGCGCCCCCTAGGTCATCCCAGCCCCCAGCCCAGCTTCTTTTTTTTTTTTT
>NW_006399787.1:8618242-8619103 GCF_000299155.1 Elephantulus edwardii
GCCCACACTGCACACACAAGGGGCCCACACTGCACACACAAGGGGCCCACACTGCACACACACAATGAGCCCGTGCTGCACACACACATTAGGCTCACACTGCACACACACTAGGAGGCTGTGCCCCCCACAGACTGAGCCCACACTGCAAACATACAGGGAGGTGGCACTGTGCACACACACACACGGATCCCAAACTGCACACACGCACGCACACACTGAGCCCACAGTGCACAAACACACACAGAGCGAGTCCGCACTGGACGCGCGCACACACTCTCCACACTGCACACACAAGGAGCCTCCACAACACACGCACTAGCAGCCCACGCAGCACACACATGCAGCCCACGCTAACAAACACAAGGAGCCCGCACTGCACACACACTGAGCCCGTACTGCAAGTACTAGGACCGCACACACACAGAGCCCCGCACTTCACACACACTGAGCCCCCAGTCCACGCACCAGGAGCCTGCACAACACGCACTATGAACCCGCGCTGTGCGCGCACACTGAACCCGCGCTTCACACACTGAGCCCGCACTTCACGCCCTGGGAGCCTGCACCGCGCACCGACTGAGCCGCTTCACACACTTGGAGCTCGCACTGCGCGCGCACGCACACACTGAGCCCGCACAGCTCGGAGGTCAAGACTGTCTGAAACAAGCCGGGTTTGGACGCACCACCGTGAGATTAAGTTTCTCCCTCGGTGGAGGACGCAGAGAGATGCACTCAGCAGCCCTCCACACCTGGCTTGGTCCTTCCAGGGCCTCTGCCACCGCCCACCCCCTACCCAAGCTGCCTTTCAGGAATAAGAAAATGCACCAAATGAATGAGGCAGCGAAAGCCCCCCCCCCC
>NW_006399787.1:8621578-8648876 GCF_000299155.1 Elephantulus edwardii
TACAGAGATTTTGGGCTTCCACTCATTCATTGTTGCACTATTCTCTCTACCCTCCTCCCAGTTTGTTCTTGTCCAAATGCCACAGTGCTTGTCAAAGCCACCCAGCCCAGCTTCTTATCTGTAGGAAGTTCTCAGCACCACACTGTCCTAGAAGACATCATTGTCAGAAGGCCCTGTGGATCCTTAAAGTGGGCTCTTGTCTCCCAAGCCAGTCACTGCATCATTTCATAGTCATCTCAGCTCCCCCAGCTAAACCAGGCCCGAATGTAGTGTCTTCCAAGAAGCCCAAGATAGTGGGGAGCACAGACCTTAACAGCTGAGAAGTCTCTCAAGTCACACAGGGTTCCCTCAAAATACTGGTCATCATGATGGGTGACCGTAGGAGGCTCTTTACAGCCTTGTATTTGCATCATCAGACCTCTCCAACTCTAAGGGCCAGGTGTGCTGGGCCCCCCTAGTGGACACACACATAAACACACACATCCGCCTCCCCCCACCAACCCCACCACCCAAGTTTATCTGTGGAAGCAATCTACCTTACAGACTCTGGACAGAGGCTCCTGGATTGAAATCTTTGCTCTTTCATTACTGGGACATTGTGGCAAAATCCCTTAGCTTCTCTGTGCTTCAGTTTCCTCATCTGCAACAAGGAAATTCCTAAGGCTGTCATGAGGACAATATGACTTGATACAAGGGAAATGCATGGAACAGTGTCTGGCACGGTAGGAAGGGCTCAGTACACACGCAGACGGTCCTATGTCTGTCCATGCTGGAGGGGGCCCTGCCCAGAATGACATCACTTGAATGGGTTTGGGTTCCTCCCCCAACCCTGGAGACAGCACCAGCAGACAAACAGCTGGCTTTGGGAAATGTTCTGATCACACCTGACCAGAGGTCAGAGGTCAGGAAGAGAAGGCTGTGGAGAGACATTTGGGGTTTCAGTGTGTGAGCCCAGAGAGGAGGGAGACAATAGGTTAGGGAAGTCTCAGAGGGTGCTGCATCTCTGCCGCTGACCACACACGCCCCCAAAGGAGTCAGAGTCACAATACACCCACCCCTTCCTCTACCAACCCACCTTTCCTGAGAGAGACCTGCGCACATTGAACATTCTGGAACCTCGAAGAAAGGGTGGCAGAGATTCATTTCACATACCTTGGGCATGTTGTAAGGAGAAGCTATTCCTCGGGAAGGAATATCATGCTTGGAAAGGTGGAAGAGAGGAAGACCCTCAATGAGATGGATTGATACAGTGACTGTGACAAAGTGGTCAAGTTTGTTGGGGATGGTCAAGATGGCACAGGATGGGACAGGGTTCAGATCTCTTTCATAGGGTTCCTATGAGTTGTACTTAACTCAATGACACCCAACAACAACAACAACAACTATTCAGCAGCCAACCAGCATGTGGCTTTTAAAAAAGGTGGCCAAAATGTCATGGCAACAACCCTTTATATATTGCACCATGAGCTCATGACCTCTAACTCTTCCTTCAATGACGATTTCAACCTGTGCTGGGTTGAGTCCTGTTTCCAAATAGCCATGTCACCTGGAACCTTGGAGAGTGGTCTTATTTGGAAACAGGGCCTTTGGAGATGCAACTTATCAAGATGAGATCATACTGAAGAATAGAAACGGGGGAGGGAGAACAGGGGGAAACAAAGATAAGGTCCCTGTTGGAGTAGCTTGGTCCTCAGTGCAATGACTGATGTCCTCATAGGAAAACCATGTGGACACACTGAGAAATAATACCTGGGGAGCAAGTTAGGTGAAGACAGAGGTAGAGATTGGGAGGGGAGTGGGTCCATTGCAAGGCAAGGAACAGCAAGGATGGACAGAGACGAGGAAAGAGGTGTGGAACGGATTCTCCTCCAGAAACTTCTGGAGGAACCAGCCCTACAGATAGATGCCTTGACGTTGGACTCGGTCTCCTGAACTGGGGGAGGATACATTTTCATTGTTCGCTGCTACACGGTCATGCTGCTTCTCCTGCAGCCCCAGGAAATGAATATACAACTCCTCTAGTACTTCTTGAATTTTCCTCCAAACTCCTAATCATATATACATCACTTCTTAGTTTGTTCACTCCCCTGGCCCCCACCAGGCTACCTTATCCCCTGTTCTCGCTGCTGTGTGTTAGGCGTACATCCTGACCTTCCAATTCCGGGACCACCAGTTGAGCACCCACTTGGACCAGCTACTCTCATGCACATTTCCTCGCTGCTCCCTTTCTGTAAGCTCACCCATAAAGCAACCCAGTTCCTGCTGAGTAGATGCCAAATCATGGTGACCTCGTGTGCGTCGGAGCAGGACAGGGTCCCGCAAGGTTTTCAATGCTGACTTTTCAGAAATTGGTCATCAGATCTTTGTTCTAAGTCTAGGTCAGCTTGAACCTGCAGTCTTTCTATTCTCAGCTGAAGATGTTAATCGTTTGCACCTCCCAGGGTTTTATTCCCCTTTACGGAAGCACCTCAGCCTCCAGAAGTCCGATTTCTGAGGTTTTGTACCTGGTCTGAGACAAAGCTGAGCCTATGTCCTGGGTTGAGGGAGGTGGGACCATGACAGTCTCTCTAGGTGCTGAAGGGGGGCCCGTCCCCCCACCCAGGAACCCCGAGCACCAGCTGGCATGCTCTGGCATTCATTAATCCAGGCACATCAAGGTGACTCTAGGCTGTTTACAAGGGCTACTTAGATATAGTCGCCCGCCCCACTAGCTTATCAATTCATTTACCTTTCAAAGTTTCCTAACACAGACTGCAACTGGGAGGGGTAGGAAGGGGCCCAAAGTCCAAAAGGGGCCTGTATTCATTTTATCGGGAAAGAAAAATCTATCTGCTTGAGGAGAGACTTAAATACAACACGCTGGGCAGCTAGTCCATTAATCATCTCCTGCTGGGATGCAGACGAGGGAACGGGCATCGTGGGCATCCTGGCTGAAAATAGAGGGTGAGGGCAGGCCAGGGACACTGTCAGACACCTTACAGGATGGGGGGCGGGGGGGCAAGCAATACAGCTCGATGCTGTTAACATCTTGCATGGGACAGGGTTGGGTGAGGAGCGAAGTTGGACTCGCTTCAAAGGGACGTCCTGAAAGGAGGAACTTTTGCTGAAGCAAATCCCTGGGTCCTTATGGAGAGAGAAAACCCATTTACCAGAGAACTGGTTGGACTCAGCAGCTTGAGACAGGCCTGGCTTCTTCTCTCTGATGTCCTATACCCTTAGTAGAGGAAAGGGCGCTGACAGAACAGGGTCTCAGAGGCAGGGGAGGGGGACAGATAGCAAGAAGCTTAAAGCATGTCCAAGTGTGATCTGGGTGCTACAAAAGGTTAATGTGCTCAGTTAGTAAGTGAGGCTTGGAAGTTCAAGGCCAGCCACCAGAGCAGCTGGTGAATGACTTCTGTGATTCTCAGCCAGTGAAATCCCTAAGGAGGATTGATTCACTCTGACGTGCACGGAGTCACGGGGAGTTCAGAATTCACTCAACGGCAATTGGTACGGTGCTGGTAAAATGTAGCGAAGCCACCACATCAAAGCACGCTCAGACCCAGCCTCCTTCTCTTGATTAATGATTTCCTGATGACCACTCACCCTACACAACTGTGCCTGCTGGTGCTATCCTAACCCTAATATCTTCATTCATTCTTTTACCTAAGTCCTAGTCATTCTTCTGGTAGCCTAATAGGAAGGAGTTGCATTGTCAACTCAAAGGCTCACAGATTGAATCTACCAGCTGCTCTGAGAGAGAAAGATGAATATTCACCCTCCCCACCCCCGCCCCTTCTAATTTACTGCCTCTAAGTCACACAAATGTTGAGGACGTTCGCTCATAGGGTCACCTGTGACTCAATGGTGCTTAACAACAATAACACCATCATAGAGATCAATTGGCCTAGTGGAGAGAAAGTGATGCTACCAAGACAAAGGTGGGTGACTTCTGATCCAAAGGCCTGCTTTCATTGTTTTTGTTCAAACATTCTTTTGGTCACATAGCCCTGGTGTGTCCACTTGCTTTACAGAGGTAACTTGTGGTTGCTGTGAAGCTGAACACTGTGACACTGATGTAACAAATGCAATAATGGTTACCCATGGCGGAGAGTGTTTGGTGGAGCTCCCCAATTAAAACAAACTTGGAAGCAGGAGTGGCATCCACTTCTGTAAATAGCTTGCCTCCAGAAACCCTATGAACCTGGAGAAAGGATGAAAGTCACACAAGTGTTGAGGACTTTCATTCATAGGGTCGCTATGAGTTGCCTACGACTCAATGACACTTAACAATGACAAGTACCTACTGGAGGGCCAACTCTGAGTCAGTTCTAAGTCTGCAATACACACAACAACAGTCATCCTTCATAGTCCAGCTCAAATTCAACCTCCTCCATGTCTATTATTTGTCCACAGAGGCCCTGTTTCACAGAATAATTATCAATTAACAATAATTCCCATCCAGGTCGTTTTCCAAAACTCCTTGCATGTATTTGTCTCATCCTGGATGAGTTGGAATTGATTCAATAACAGTGGGTTTGGTGTTTTGGTTTTGTGTGTGTGTGTGTGTAGCAAGCAGTACTAATGGAAATAATTGTTATCATTAATTGAGCCTCTACTGTGCAGAGATTTGTGTAAAGCATCCAGTCTATACTAATTTATTTAACCCTTAGCACAACTCTTGCAGTCAGAGATTATCTCTTCCATTTCACAGCCCAGAACACTGGCAATGAAAGAGGCTGAGTGACTTACCTAAGGTCACATAGAGAGCAAGTAGTGGGGTCAGGATTTGAACTCAAGTTAGCTTGACATGAAACACACCCTAGATTCTATCCAACTGGTGGATTTAAACTGCATGCCTTTGAATTGCCGGTGCAACTACTTACCCACTAGACCAGTGGAGCACCTGTACAAGTTAGTTAAATCTCTTGAGCACTTGAATCTTTCCTTAAGTCTAGGACTTAGACAAGGAAGGAAGAGGCCAGGGGTAAGGAAAATAAGAAGGAGAAAAGTTTAGGGACAGCCTCAGAGCTAGCTGGTCCTCTAGCTAGTCCTGGTCTCTGAAGTCTCTCTGCAGGCCCAGCACGTCAACTTCCTCTGGCCTTGCATTCTGTTTTCTTACGTATCAGACTGGTGATGCCTGAACCCAAGAATGGGGTGTAAATTGGAGCAAATTCAGTCCTGGCAAGCTCCAGACTCACTATGAGTTTACAGTCTCTCAGAGCTAGCATTTGATAGTCTTCGATCAAAAGCAACAGAAAATGATGAAGGCAAATTTAAGTAAACCTGAATTTATTGAGATGATACCAAGTAATATGTAAAAGGCTGGAGAAACCAAAGTGGCTTTCGGAGTCAAGAGCAGATCTTGGTGGATAGATTCTTTGGAACACCGTTACCAGGGTAAATGAAGCCCAAGACACTTCCCAAATATGCTTCACTCTGCCCAAAGGCAGAAAGAGTCTGATTGGCCCTCTGCCCAAAGGCAGAAAGAGTTGGATTGGCCCAGCCTGAGTCATGTGACTATCCTGGGTGGTGGGAGGGTGGAAGGGATGCTGAGTTGGCCTGAGCAAAGGCATTTGACTACGTGGATCACAACAGATTTACAACTACCATTGAGGAGAATGGGAATTCCAAAACACTTAATTGTGCTGATGTGAAATCTCTACTTAAATCAAGAAGCAATTGTCTCAACAGAGCTGCATGCTTTAAAATCAAGAAATGTGTGTCAGAGCTATATCCTTTCTCCATGTCTATTCAATCTGTATGCTAAACAAATTGGTCATGAAGCTGGACTATATTAAGAAGAATGTGGCATCAGGATCAGAGAAAGATTTATCAAGGTACGTTATGCACAGGATATAATCTTGCTTGCTGAAAGTTAGGAAAACTTGAAGCACTTCTTGCAGAAGGTCAAAGGCTATAGCATTGAATACAGATTACAGCTCAACATCAAGCAAACAAAAATCCTCACCACTGGGCCAAGAGACAACATCATGATAGATGGAGAAAAGATTGAAGTTGTCAATGATTTCATCTTCCTTGCATCTACAATCAATACCCTTGGTACCAGCAGTCAAGAAGTCAAAAGATGTATTACTGGGAAAAACTGCTGTCAGGGACCTTTCCAAACTGCTGAAGAGCAAAGATGTCTGTTTAAAGACTAAGTTGTGCCTGATACATTCATGGTCTTTTCAATTACTTACTGTGACAAAGGAAAATAGAAAAATGAATACTTTTGACTTGTGGTGTTGGAGAAGAATACAGAATATCCCAATGGACTGTCAGAAAAACAAGTCTGTCTTGGAGGTAAGTGTGACCAGGATGGTCCTTAGAAGCAAGGATGGTGAAGCCTCGTCTCACATTGTTAGGAGAAGGCTGCCCCTGGAGGAGGACATCATTCTTGGAAAGGTGGAGGGTGAGCGTAGAAGAGGAAGCCCCTAAACAAGACAGATTAACACGGTGACCATAACAAAGGGTTTAAGTATATCAGAGATACTGAGGATGGCACAGGATAGGGCCAGGTTCTGGTCTGTTGTTCACAGTGTCACCATGAGTCACAGTTGACTCGACAGCACATAACAACAACATGATCAGCTGTGGGTCAGACCATTGTGATCTGTAAAATTGTCTTTAGTTGATTATGCATAAGGAAGACTGCCAGGCTTTGCTTCCTCATCCATTGCCTCTAGAAAATCCACTGAAATCTGTTCAGCGTCATAGCAAAACACAAGCCTGCACTGACAGCTGACAGACGGGGTGTGTGTGGCTGTTCATGAGATGTACTGATCAGGAGTCAAACACAAATCTCCGGCTTGGAAAGTGAAAATTTTACCATTGAAGCACTAGTTCTCCTATTTCAGGAATATGTTCAGGGGGCAGTGGGGGAAGAAACCCACAAACAAAAACAACAAGAGAAAGTTGGAGAAAGTGCAGCCTGAGTGCTCTTTGAAGACAAAGATGATAAAACTTCATCTCATATTTTGGGCACGTTGCTAGGAGAGGCTATTTATTGAAGAGGGACATCATGCTTGGGAAGGTGGAGGGATGGCAAAGGAGAGGAAGACCCTCAACCAAGTGGATTGACACAGTGGCTGCAGCCATGGCTCAAGCATGTCAGAGATTGTGAGGATGGCAGAGCATAGGATAGGGTTCAGATCTGTTGTTCATAGGGTCACTATGAGTCAGACTCGATTCTAACAGCCTAACAAACAACAGGCTTGCACTTAGCAGCAATAATAAGGCTTGCAGGCTGGACCAATAAGAGGGGAAGGTGGAGAATTGGCCTACCATGGGCAGAATGCTGAGGTGGGACGACCTAGGCAGTTTTTGAGTACCTAGCAATCCTTATGGCTCCACAGAGACGTGAATACACTCAAAGCTTTGCTGGACAGAGAGAGCCAAGTGGGTTACATTAAAAGTTATGGCAGCCCCAGGGAAGAAGCTAGAGGAGGCAAAGAGAATCCCCCAGGATGTGTACTGTGAGACCCTCAGACAGAAACATTACAAGGCCACTAAAGCTACCCCAGGGAGCTCTGATGGCCTAGTGGCAAGAAGCTGTGGTGCAATGTTGAAGGCACGCAGTTCAAATCCTCCAGCTGCTCCAAGGGAGGATGGGCAATCTCCCACCACGTGATTAACTGCTTCTGAAAACCCACCCGAGAGTCAGCTATGGGCCAGTTCTGACTCAGTGGTACACAACAACAACACAGCTACCCTATCCCACCCCACCCTGCTTCTCAGTCACTTAAATTTACCCACAATCCCACCCACCAAAAAAAAAAAATTGGTGAGCTCTGGTGGCCTTGTGGCAAGAAGCTGCACTGCAATCTCAGAGGTGCACAGTTTGAATCCACCAGATGCTCTCCTGGAGAAGGAGGGACAATCTCCTACTGTACCAGTCAGATCCTATTTTATGGTACATGCACACGTACACATACACACAGACATAATAATAATAAACACACAAACACACACATAATAATAATAAAAAAATTTACCTACACCCATTCTTCCCTTGACCCCCTATATCTCAGATCAATCACTGTTCTCCCTCCTGCCCAAAGCTTACAGCTCCATCAATATCAATTTTTCTCTACTTTTTACTATTGTCAGCTCTCTCCATCGACCCTTTCTTGGTTCTAGAGACACCACACATGGATGGCTTTAACACACAGACATTTATTCTCTTAGAGTTTAGGAGAATTAGAGAGTCGTGGTGGCCAAGTGGGGAGGGAGTCCCTCTGCCAACCTAAAGGTGGCAGGTCTCTGGTGGTTCAAATCCATCAGCAGCTATGGGAGAGAAAGTTGGGCCATCTCCTTCCTCGAGATTCATAGCCTCCAAAAACTCACTGGAGTGCCCACCATGAATTGGTTCTGAATCAGAGGCTGTGAGAAGGAGAGATTTTAGGAGACTGGAAGTCCAAGTTCGGACTGCTGTTTCTGGGGAGGACCTTCTCCAATGATTCTGGAGGACAGTCCTTGTCTCCTTCACTCAGAGGCCTGGCATTTCTGGGAAAGCTCCATATGTCCCGGCCTTTCTCTGCATCAAGGAGTTTCCCAGTGTAGGGACCTGGGTGTGGAGGAACTGTTCCTCTCAGCTCTTCTTTCTTGGTGATATTGAAATTCTCCTCTTTGCTTCTTCTTCCCAATTTTTTCAGTGAGGGAAGTCAGGTGCATTATAGTGGTTTTTTTGTTGTTGTTTTTGTGGGGTTTTTTTTTGCATAATAGTCTTTATTTCATTTTGTTTTCAAGGATCTTAAAAAATTATATTTGGTTTGAATACAAAATTAATATGCATTGAGGGGACGTAGGGGGTAGGGCTGGGCAGGGAGAAAAGGGCAACAATGAATGAATAGAAATCCAAAATCTCTGTAAATGTTCATTAAAATTAATAAGATAAAATTTTAAAAATATGCATTGTGTTTCACTCATGTACATTGTGTTTCACACATCCCCACTGTGTTTTGGACGATCATTCCCCTGCACTATGTTTTATAAAATTAATCACCATTGATCTATGCCCACTATCACCCTGTCTTTTTAGGTTCCCACTGGATCGATCCTAAGTCCCTCATGCCTTCCCTCCACCCACCAAACTCTGTGACCCTGTGATTTCTCCCCTCCCCACCTTCAACCCCTGTTCCTCTCCCCTTCTGCCTTTGAACTTTTATCCACATCTTATTAATTATCCTTCTATTAGGAATATACCCCAAAGAAAATAGAACAGAAACACAACTCACAAAAGTGATTTCTACACCTAAGTTCATCACAGCACTATTCATAATAGCAAGAACATGGAAATAGCCAAAACATCTATCAATAAACAAATGGATTGAGAAATTGTGGTATATTCACAATATGGAATACTACGCAGCACTCAGGAGCAAGGATTTCAGAAAATACTACATAACTTGGGAGAAGCTAGAGACCATTACGCTGCGTGAACTAATTCAGTCTCAAAAGGACAAAAATTGCATAAGACCATTATTCCTCTTCCCTTTTGAGCAAAAAGTGTTACAAATCATCAGAGCTAGGAACTTATAAGGGTGTTAAATCCCACTTTAATCCCCTTAAAACTTATTGGCTGATCAAATCTTAGATCAAATCATGGGGAATGACTACATCATTTCATAACTGCCTTTCTTTCTGCCTCATTAACATCACAGAGGTTAAGGCTTAAAATACATAGGATAATTACATTATTCTGAGAACCCTGGCATAGCCAAGTTGACATATTTTCAGAAGACACAGTACAATCCATAATCGATTCTTTCACTTATTGTTGTTGTTGTTGTTGTTGTTATGTGCCATCAAGTTGACTATGATTTATAGCAACCCTATGCATAATAGCTCTGAACCCTGCTCTATCTTGAGCCAATCTCACTGTCTCGGACACATTACTCTCTACCCTCATTACTCCAGTTATTGTGTCAATTTATCTCATCCAAGGTCTTCCTCTCCTGTGTTGTTCCTCGACTCTTCCAAATAAATGTTTCTAAGTCTCCTCCATTCCACAAACAAAATTACGTTCCACTAAACTCTCACTTTCCTCTCAGCCTATTTCCCTTCACAATAACGTCACTTTGCACCATAGATCTTCCTCTTAATTTCTTATTTAAGTCTTCCTCCTCCACATCCTCATGGTGGTAACAAGTAATTGCACCAAACTCAGTGTTTTCAAAACTGGATTTGTCTCCTATAAATGGACTCTTTTACTCGTGTTTCTTCTCAGCTAACAGCACTATCATCCACCTGGTTCCTCCAGACTAGAAGTGTTCAAGTGCTCCTTGACTCTGCCATCTTCCCCACCTTCCATAGCTAATGAGCCAGTATTGTCGTTCACCATGATATGGGGGAACTTGAACTTATCCTGCCCTTCACACTGCCTTATCTCATCTTGTCTGGACCCGAGAAAGAGCCTCCTGATTGGCCATATCTTTTCCTTCCAAATCACTTCCTCTTAATCACCCACGATATAATTTTTAAAAACAGAACTAATTGGATTAATTCTCTTATTTAAAAGCCTACAGTGGTTCTCTATTTTCCATGGGGTAAAATTCAAATCCTCTGCTTATAAGTGCCATTGAGTTGGCTACAACCCTTAGTCTTTGCGGACAACATGCCGAAACCCTGCCCAATCCCATGCTATCTCATAGTTTCTGCTGTGCTCAAGCCCATTAATGCAATCACTGTATCAATACATCTCCTTGCCGCTCTTCTTCTCTTTTCCTGACCCTCTATTTTCCCAAGCACTATGTCCTTCTCCAGGGACTTGGGACTTTACTTTCTGATGTTGTTGTTGTTGTTGTTGTTGTTAAGAGCTGTTGAGTCTTAGACCACCAATAGCGACCCTATGAACGAAAGTCTTAAACACAAAACTTTCGTCTTTTCTCCAAGCTCATAGAGTTTCCAGAGGCAAGTTTGGTTTTTTTTTTTTTAAGTGGATGCCACTCCTGCTTCCAAGCTTGTTTTATGCGAGAGATCCACAAAAACCAGGCCCAAGGGCCCAAAAGCCTTTTTAAATACACACCCAAATTCAAACAGCTCATAACCTATTTTGAACAAAAGCCATACCCTAGTCTCAACCCCAAACCAGAAACACACCTTAAAAGAATCTTGCCATTCCACTCATCTTCCCTGCCTGAAAACAGCCCCAGACTGGCCCCTCCTGATAACATACATAAAGTATGTAAGATGAAGTCTTACGATCATTGCCTTTGAGGAGCACTCTGGCTGCACTCCTTCCAAAACAGATTTGCTTGTTCTTTTGGCAACTCCATAGTATATTTAACCCTCTTCAGCAATGTTACAACTTAAGGGCATCAATTCTTCTTCAGTCTTCCTTATTCTTTGTCTAACTTTCATATGCATATGAAACAATTGGAACTATTTAGAGCCTTGACCTAGTTGTGATCAATATTTTAGAATGCAGCTCTAATCTGTGTCCTGCTTACATCTCTTACTGTGTTTTGCCCCAAGAAGCTGTTCCTTCTCCAAAAATGCATTCTTTTTTCTGCAAATGAGCCTCCAAAACCTAGCTCAGTGTCACCTCTTCTGGAAGCTTGCTCTGTTTTTTCTTGACACTCTCTTCTTTGTACTTCTATAGGATTGTGACTCTTATCACATGATTCTGTAAATATCTGTTCACATGTCAGTCTTCATCTCTGAAATGCGAGCTCCTGGAGGACGAGGATTTGACTGCTTGTGTCATCCCTCAGCCTCGCTGCCAAGCAATGGTCATCCCTGGTCCCAGCACTAACTAAATGATCCATAAATTGGTATTAAAAATAAAGATAGAAAAGAAGGTAGGAAACAGAGGGAGATAAGAAAAGACAGAAGAAAAAGGAATTAGAAAATACAGAGCAAGAGGATAGTGAGATAGGAAATCTATAATAAAGAATGAATAAGACCTTGTTGATGGGCCTGCTGGTTGAGAAAGCCATGCAACACTACACACTTGAAGAAGGTTTACACTGTAGTCCCTGTGAATTATCTTGCTAGAATCATGGAGTGAATAACTTATTGTGAAGTTGTATGAAGTTGTTGCATCCTATGAAAAGAACAGACTTAAGAAAGTGGATACCTTTTTCCAGGATAAACAAACAGCAAAACAAAGCTTCTGCCATTGAGTCCATTCCAACTCATAGTGACCTCCCGTGACTGTAAATCTTAATGAAAAGAGCCTGTCCATATTTCTCCTGAAGGGAGGCTGGTAGGTTCAAATCACAGATCTTTGGGTTAACATTCTACCATGCAAAGCACTATACCAGCAGGGCTCATTTAAAAAACAAAAAAGAACCAGCAATCAAGAATGGAGTAGGAAATAGCTATGAGATATCATCTCACCACAACAACAATAGCAAAGTTCAACAGGCCAGCAGACAACAAGTGCTGATGAGCTTGTGGCGAGATTGGAATTATTATTCACTACTGGTGGGAATGTAAAATCGTGCAAACACTATGGAAGATATGGCCTGGTGCTTTCTCAAAAAGTTGGAAATAGAAATATCATTTGACCCAGCAATTCTACTACTGGGAATATTGTCTTAAAGAACAGAGCCACAACTCAAACAGATGTATGCACACACCCATATTTATTGCTGCATTATTCACAATAGCAAAGAGTTGGAAGCAATCCAAGTACCCATAAAAAAATGAATGGATAGAAAAATTATGGTACATCCACAACATGGAATACTATGCAGCATTGAAAAAAATGAACTCTTAAAACATTGCACAATGTGAGGGAGCCTGGAGGACATTATGCTAGGTGAAATAGCTCAGCCACAAAAGGTCAAATGCTGCGTAACACTGCTATTATAAAATAGTACTGGCAGGGGGCAGTTGGAGAGAGAATGAAGAAAGAGTGGATAGACAATGAACACTACATCAGAACAGGTGAGTAAAGAACAGTCCAAAAAGAATATAGGACTATGCATTATATATATGAGAACAATATGGAACAGGGAGGACATTACAGGGTGGACTGGGAGAGGAAGGGAATAATGAATTTTAAAAATATTAACTATTTAAAAATGACTTGGGTAAGGAAGGGCATCAAGATAAAGGAACAAAGAGGAGAATATAAAAGATGAACTTGAGTCAGCTTGGCAGACTTCATATCCAACAATTTTCCTCATTAAGTTCCTTGCTGGTTAGGCCCACCTCTCACACTGTACTGGTGGAAATGTGTTGTGTTGTACCAGCTTCCCTTACGATAGAAGATTATATTAGTTATGGATATTTTCTAAAGAGAATACATGTAGCACCATTTCCTCCTTGATAAAGCAATCTCCATGAGAAAAGAGCCCTAGCACCCATCTTCCAACCATTTAGAGGAAATCCAGTAAACAGAGGGTGGAAGAATGCAAGAGGAGTGAAAAGCACGGGTCCTTAACAGCACTGGTGACCCGCCAAACCCAGAAGCCAGCTCTGGGGCCGTTTACTTTCTCTAATTGAAGATGATGCCTGTTTTTATTGCTGAAATCATTGCCAGTTATTTTTTTGTCACTTGCATCCCAAAGCATTCTAACTGATGAATGAGTATTAGAGATTGCGCTAAATATAGCAAAGCAAGTTGAGAGTCAGGCAATAAATATAAACTAGATGTAAATGAATAGAAAATTTTTGAGATCTGGGTGAGTGAAAGAATGTTGAAAATTTGAACATTGGTGGAACAGCGTCAGTGGTGAGGATTGCATTGCACCTTTACGGTTACTTCATTCTTTTCTGATTTAAGTACAGTAAGTTGTCACCATATTCATTTGCTATAGTCCAAACTCCTTCCAAATTTTTTGGGGGGGAGGGATGCCTGATGACTATGTTTCTTGGAAAGCAATTTTTACATTTGAGCACTAACTATATATAAGACATTGCTACAAAGACTACATAGGTTCCATTTATTTGATGCTCACAGCAACCCAGTGGGATATAGATACATTATTGTAGCTGATTGCTGATTGCTGGCCAATCTTTACTCATGTTTGCAGAGTGGAGCTGCATCCTCAGGTCCTCAAGGTCATGTGCCCTTTCACAAGTGGATCGCCAGGACTGTCTCTCAAATGCCTCTGGGTAGGTTTGAATTGCTACTGCTCACAAGTAGATGGAAATTCAACTGTTGAGTCTATTCCTTAATATAAATCATCCTTCCAATTTTACAGATGTGAACACTGAGGCACAAGGAGGTCATGTAAATGTCCAACGAGAATGAAGCAGAGCTGCGGGGTGTGAACCAGGGCAATCTGGCTCCAGATCCACACCTCGCTACATCTGCTCAACAATGGTGGTAACTCCTTCCCAGAAAGGGCGAAAAATGTTCTTATGATAATTCATCCACATCCATCAGAAAGAACCCTCTGTCTTGGTTCACTCTTATGTAAGGACTCTGCTGCTGTCCTCTTGGTCAACCCAAAGATGCAAACTTGTCTAATTGGGCCCCCTCCTATTGCTGGCACACTGGGGGTCGCCCTTCACTGCCATGAGAGCAAGGTGAGGCTTACTTAATAAATAACCTGGAATTCTATAGATTTCCCCCACAGATTGCTTGGTATTTGCCTTCAGTAGATTGAGAGATAATTAACTAACCATGCAACCAGCCCTCACGTCTCAGGATAAAACCCAAACTAAAGGAAAGCCTTACTAATTCAGACAGAACAGAGGGGTGAAGGGGGTACAAAGCCAGAAGGAGTTGTAGCTTTCTTTTGAAAAGAAGCCCATTTTTCACACTACTAGTATTTAGAGTAAATCAAATCAACCATTAATACCGGCCAAATGGAGCTCTTGCAGAGTTTGTATGAGGGAATAAATAAACCTAATTTTAATTAGCAGATTCCTTGTGTACAAATATCTTCTATTAAAATTCTTGGGAGAGCTAGTTGTTTGAAGGTTAAACAGGCATTCAGTCACCCCCTAAAAACATCCCAGAGAATCGCAACAGAGAACCCACTTTGTGCTGCCCTATGGTAGACGCCAAGGATAAAGAGCTGAGTGAGACTCAGAGGTGCCCTCGAAGAATCTATATGCAGGTTAAGAGAAAGTGGACATATAAACCACAATACAGTATCTTCCGATTTCTTAGAAATACCTAAGCAGTGAACTAAGCAACCTCAACTGATTAAATGATTGACTGTCTAAATAAAGGAGGAGGCCAAGGAAGGCCTCACTTGTTGTTAGGTACTGAGAGTCAAACACAACTCACAGCGACCCTAAGGGCAACAGATCTGAAGCCTGGCCTATCCTGTACCAACCTCACAATCTCTGACACACTCGAGTCTATTGCTGCAGTCACCGTGGCAATCCACCTGGCTAAGGGTCTTCCTCGCTCTCTTTCAGTCCTTCAAACTTTCCAAGCATGATGTCCTTCTCCAAGGAACAGCCTCTCCTAGCAACGTGCCCAAAGTATCCAAGACAAAGCTTCCCTACTCTTGCCTCCAAGGAGCACTCTGGCTGAGCACCTTCTCTGAGATGTATTTGTTTGTTCTTTTGGCAGTCCAAGGAGTGTTCAGGATTCTTCTCCAGCATGATAGTTCAAAGGCATCGATTTTCACTAGAAAGGTGATACCTGAGATGGGTTTTGAGGGATAAATAAGAGTTTGCCAAGAATGGAAGACGAGAAAGGCAATGGTGGCCTCGTGATAATGGCCAGAGTGTCATCCAAGGGCCAGATGATGATATTCCAAGGTGAGCACTCAGCATTCACAGATTGCACAGAGTTAAGTTCCAAATTACAATTATTAGAGTAGAAGTTTAAACCAAGTTTAATTTTTAAAAATTGAATATAAAAACCTTTAAATAGAGAAAATTGTAAAACGTAATAAATACTCATATGATGACGTTATTGTTATTGTGTACCATCAAGTCAGAAGTGACCCACAGCTGACCTTCCAGTGGGTTTTCAGAGGCAGTAAATTTCACAGGAGACTTCCCATATTTCTCTCACAGAGCAAGCTGGTGTGACTTTGAACTGAGTACCTTTGAGCTGGCAGTGCAATGCTTTACCTCTAAGCCACCAGAGCTCCCTCATGTGGGGATATTGGTAGTCAATTCCAACTCATGCTGACTCCGTGTGTTACAGAACAGAACTGTGCCTTAGGATTTACAAGGCTATTATCTCTATGGAAGACAATTGCCGGTCCTTTCTTCTGCTAGCCTTTTAGTTGACCACTGATCACAAACCTTTTTAGTCTTCTGTGTACCTGGCACTCAAGCAAACATACACTAACCTTGTACGTTAGCTACAGACCTTTTTCACAAGGAACAACACTTTGCATCATTAAGACATTGCCTTTGTTCATTGGGTGCTGTGTATCACCAGTTCTGAGTTCCAGCTCCAGAGCAGCCCCTCTCCTTCCCTCTGTCAGAATCTCTGCTTATTTCTCTTATTGAACCTCTCACAATAATATGAGGTCACCTCATTGACTTATGATTAATTCCTCTCTGTGAGATCATCTCCGCAAAAGAGCTACCGGAATGTCTTAGTCACCACTAGCCCCTCCGTGCCTGACACATAAGGCTGTTAGGTGCCATCGAGTCGACCACAATTCATAGTGACCCTATGAACAACAGATCTGAACCTTGTCCTATCCTGTGCCATCCTCATCATCTCTGATGATCTCGAGCCCATTGTTATAGGCACCTGGTGTGTCAACGCTTCTTGTTGAGGGTCTTCTCTTTCTCTGACCCTCTACCTTCTCCACCTCTCCACATATTGTTGTTGTTATGTGCCATCGAATAACCTGCAACTCATAGCAACACTATGTACAATAGCTCCAAAGTCTGCCCTGTCCTGAGCCAGTTTCCCTGACTCTGACACAGCTCTACCCCCATTGCCCTAGATACTGTGTCAATCCATCTCATCTGGTGTCTTCCTCTCCTGTGCTATCCCTGCACCCTTCCACATATTAAGCACTCAATCAGTACATATGGGAAGTGAAAAGGGAGTAAAGAGAAAGGAAGAGAAGCAAGGAAAACCTGCATTTGAGTATGAGTTCTTCTAGGAGACAGACTCAGTGTTTTAAATGAAAATATGTTAACAGAAGAAGAACAGCAATGCCTAAAATTTCATGTATTATATAGGCTTCCACCCTTGAGGAACTTATCATCAAGGCGTAACTGAGGCCCCGAAAAGTTTGGCCTGACAGTTGGTCCCTTTACGGAGAGTGGGTTGGGGCTGCTGTCTGATGGAGACAGGTTTCAAAGCCTTTGTTAGTCATAACTCAGTCTAGGTGGCCCAGCTGTGACAGGTTTGGCCCTAGACCAGGACTCCACATCGTAACCTTGGAGATGGAGCAAGGTGAAAATATTACGGGCAAATAAAAGGCATTGACATTCAGAAAAGGTGACAAGTTACACATTAAACCACAGAATGGGAGAGGGCAGATCCCTGACCGTAGCATATTCCCAGAGACTCGCCTTTCTATCGTAGAAGCGAGTTTCACTTTTAAACAGTAACATTTCCCTTTCCTGATTTCTACAAGGAGTTTGTGTGGGTGGATAGTAGAAAGAAGACTCGGTCTTGGCCTATTATTATGATTAAGTCTCCTTCTCCACTCCACTGTTTCCATTTATTGAGTTAATGCTTACTGACCACTTACTATGAGGCAGGAGCCCCTGGATGGTGCAAATCATTAAGATGCTTTCTTGGATGCTAATTAAAAGGATGATGGTACAAGTTCACCCAGAGGTACCTTAAAAGAAAGGCCTGGAGATCTACTTCTGAAAACTCAGTCATTGAAAGCCCCATGGAGAGCAGTTCTGTTCTGACACACATGGGGTTGCCACACATCAGAATCAATGCAACAGCACCTGCTACCAGCTCTGTGAGGCAGGTATTGGGCTAAGAACCAGGAACAGAGAGATGGATAAGGCACCTGTTCTCAAGGATGAAAACATGTGAAAAGGCCAAGGTTAAAGCAGAAGCAAAGCTCGGGAACTCAGAACTGAAAGAGGGTTTATAAAGAGGTGGAGTATTTGAGTTGGGTTTTGAAGATGGAAGGGAAGATTGCCAGGCAAAGAGGTGGGAGCACGAGTCATTTTCACTGTAAACAAACACATTCTTAGAAACTCTAAGAAGGCATCTAGATGCCTGGACAAGAGCAGGGTGGGAAAAGGCAGGCCAGGAGGTGGTTTCTGTAGCTAAAGTGTTCCACCCTGCCAGGCTAGTACTTTTCTTGGTGAGTACCCTCTTGTCATTCAGATTGCAGCGACACAGTGATCCCTCCCACCTGTTAGAATGCCTACAACTGGCCTTAAAATATGTCAGCAGGTAGATGTGATATTATGTGTTCACTACTTAGATTAAGCAGTAACTCAAGGGCTTTCAGAATTTCAATGAGGAGTGGACAGCACAGTGTGATGAGCTGGTAATTGTCCAGAGTTTCTATAATTTATGTCCAGATCAATGAGGGACACTCTGCTAAGTAGCATAGTGACTGTCAGAAAGGGATTTCAATTGGTAAATTGGTGGCTTATGGACTATCATGCTAATGCTAGAGATGAGCTCTCTTGTGAAATGAAAGGTTTGTGGGATATATGGAAGGCGCTCTGGTGGTGCAGTGGTTACATGCTCACCTGCTAACAGAGAGCCCAGGGGTTTGAATCTGCCAGCCACCCCGCAGGAGAGAGAAGAGGCTGACTGCTTATGTAACAATTCACAGCCTTAGAACAGCCCTCTTCTATAGGGCGACTTGTAGGGCAGCCCTATTCTATCTGACAGGGTCCCTACAAATTGTAAATGGACTTGTCAGGACTAAGTTTAATTTTGGTTCTGGCAAGGTAGATAGAAGAGTCTTTGATTGCACAGTGGATAAAGCATAGCCCTAAATTCAGCTTTTCAAACTTACTTATTGCTCAATGGGCAAAAGATGTGGCCATCTGCTTCCACACAGATTATCTCCTTGGGGCAGTTCTAATCTATCCTGTGGCATTGCTGTGAGTTAAAATGGACTCAAAAGCAATGGGTTTAAGGAGCCATCTCCAAAATACTGAAGAGCAGTGATGTCAATTTGAATACAAACATGCACCAAATTCAGGTTATGGTCTTCTCAATCACTTGCTATGTATCTGAGAGCTGGGCAATGAATAAGGATGACAGAAGAAGAATTGATGTCTTTCAGTTGTGGTCCTAGAGAAGAGTACTCACTATCTCATGAGATGCCAAGAGAACAAACAGATAAGTCTTAGAGAAAGTTCAACCATTGTGTTCCTTGTAGTCAAAGATGATGAAGCTCTATGTGTCGTGCTTTGGACATGTTGCTCAGAGAGGCTACTCCTTGGAAAGGGACATCATGTATGCAAGGAAAACATTATGGACTATAACAAAATATCTTTGTATAGTGCTAGAATATTAACATTTTAGATTGGAAGTATGAAGGTGGCACAGGATAGGCCAGGGTTCAGATCTGTTGTTCATAGGATTGCTATGAGTCATACTTGACTCAACTGCACCTAACAACAATGACAACAGATTGGAAGGTACTAAAAATGTACAATAGATACAACAATGGACTCAAGCATATCAACAATCACAAAGATGGTACAGAACCAGGCAACATTTTGTCCTGCTGTTCATATGATCTGTATGAATTGGCACCAACTTAACAACTAACAACAATGTAGTTGGTGGCGGTGGTTGTTGATTGCCTTCGAGTCAGGCATGACTCATAGTGACCCTGTGAACAAAAAGCCTGAAGCCCCTCTACAACTATCAGCATTGATCAAAGTTCATAGTTTCCGGAAGCATGTTATTTTAGGAAGTGGATGCCACTCCTGCTTCCAAAACTGTCATAGTATGTAGTTGTTATGTGTCATTGAGTCACCTGCAATGTATAACCACCCTATGTACAGCAGCTCTGAACCTTTCTCTGTCCTGAGTCAGTCTCACTATTCCAACACACCAACTCCCATTGGTCCAGTTACTGTATCAATTCATCTCACCTAGGGTCTCCCTCTCTTGTGCTGTCCATCCACCCTTCTCAGCATGATGTCCTTCTCCAAAGACCAATCTCTCCTTGCTATGTGTCCAAAGTAAGTGAGGCCGAGCTTCAAAATCTTAGCCTCCAAGGAGAGACTTGGCTTCACCCTCTCCAAGACATACCTATCTATGTTTCCTTGACAGTCCATGGTATGTTCAAGACTCTTCTCCAGTACCACAAATCGAAGGCATTTATTCTTCTCTGTCATCCTTAGTTGGAGCACCTAAAAGATTAAAGAGCTAAAAATCCTCTGAGCCTACAGAACAATTGTTATATGTTGTTTTCTGCTTACTTCCTGGCAGAAATTTAGTTTGTAAATTGTCTCTACGAGGGCATAATTTGATTCACAACTTGTTTCTTTCGCGATGTAGTTTCAAGATTGTGGGGGGTTGAGCACACCAGAAAGTGCCTCAGAAGAAAGAGCAGGTGATCTACACTGAAAAATCAGTCACTGAAAACCCTAAAGAACACAGTACTTCTCTAACATAGATGAGGTCACCATAAGTCAGTATTGACTTGACAGGAATTAGTGAGCTAATGTTCATCCTCTTTAAGCTTCTTTAGCCACTCCCATTTTCAACCAAAAAGAGCCTAAGAATCATTATTGACTAATTTGACATAGTTGACAGTTTATAACACAACTCAAAGTGGTCACTCACAGGCATTCACATCCTAGTTTAACTCCCCAAACGACATCTATTTTTTTTTTACTTTGTCTGTTGTTTATTTGTTTTCTATTTCCACTCTAACACCAACTGTGATAGATAACTTCCATGTCTTGTTGACTTCTGCCTCCCATAACAGTGGCCAAAACCATAGGTCCTCAGAAAATACTCTGTTCAGTCTTGATGAGTGATAGTAGCTGTAGGTGAGGTCGTCAAATAATGGAGGAGCTTGAATTATGAGAAAGGAGGTTTTCACGTTAACCGTCAAGAATATGACTACTAGTTTGTGGAGGTCATTGACATCATTGAGAGTCTGATCAAAACTCTGAGTCACTGCACTCACCAGAAAAATGTGCACATACACATAAAATAGTACCTGTGACTTCTGGGGATGTGTAGATGCAGATTCAAAATTCTCGCCTCCAGCCAGGAGCTATCCGGAAAAGTCAGATGCATGGCAAATTCAGCACTGTGTTTTAAGAAGATAATTTCATAGTGGCCATCTAATGGAAAAGGAGAAAAGAGTAAGGGACAGAGAGACAATAGAAGGCCTTTGAGATAGCTCAAAAGCAAGAACATGTAAATGATGTAGGCAATGAAAAACGTGATTCAGGGAATCCAAAAAAGTCTAGAGCCTAACGTGCACCTGATCCAGGCCATGGTCTTCACAATTACATGCTATGCATCAGAGAGCTGTACAATGACTAAGGATGACAGAAGCATTGATACCTTTGAGTTATGGTGCTGGAGAAGAGTATTGAACATTCCACGGACTGCCAAGAGAACTAAAAGGTATGTCTTGGAGAGGGTGAAACCAAGCTGCTCCTTGGAGGCAAGGATTTTGGTGCTCCATTGCACGTACTTTGGGTATGTGGCCAGGAGAGAACAGTCCTTAGAGAAGCACATCATGCTTGGAAGGGTCAAGGAACAGTGCATGAGAGGAAGACCCTGGATGAGATGGGTTGACTCAGTAACTGGAGTACCTGGGGGAGGGGGCAAAGTGTGTTGGAGACAATGAGACTGGATCAGAATAGGACAGGGTTCAGAGCTGTTGTATGTAGGGTTGCTACCAATGAGCATCAACTCAATAGCACATAATGACAAACAATATTTTTATGGAAGAAGATTGCCAGATTTTTTTCCTTCTATGCAATTGTTGACAGGGTAGGAACTGCTGACTTTTCAGTTTGCAACTAAATGCTTAGTCTCTGTAATTGCAAAGACCATGGTGTGGATCAGGTGCACTTTAGCCTCTATACTGGCATCATTGCTCTTTCACACTTTGAAGAGGTCCTTGACAGCAGACATCCCCTATGCAATTTGTCCTTTGATTTCCTGAGTGCTGGTGCCAACACTGTTGATTGTGGAAACTAGTAAGCTGAGATTGTTAACAATCTCATCAACAATCTCATCTCCATCTATCATGGTGCTGCCAAGTGGCCCAGTGGTGAGAATCTCGATTTTCTTGATGTTGAGCTTCAATCCATATTGCAGACTAAAATCCTTTACCTTCTAGAGCAGTAAATACTCCAAGCCCTCCCCGTGCCAGCCATGTATCCCTTCTCTCTTCTATTTCATTGCTCTTCCCTCTTCCACCAGACCATTCCAACCATCATAGCAAACATGTCATTTTTCTAATTCTACAACAACTCTCTCTGACTTCTTCTCCATGCTACTTTTTTAAAATTAATTTTAATGAACGTTTACAGAGATTTTGGATTTCCACTCATTCATTGTTACATTTTTATCCCTGCCCCCCACTCCTCCCCCCCAGTTTGCTTTTCTTTTTGAAAAGTAAAATTCCTTCATTGATATACAATGCCTCCCCTCCATTCCCACCCCAAGTACGTTCCACTATGCAACCTTCATTCTGGACTCTTTTCATAACAATAATACCCAATCATATATTGCTATTAAATTGTTCTCTCCCTCATTTGTTTCAGTGCAGTATACATGATTTATCCAGTTTTTCTCAGTTTCACCCCAGCCCTGATGTTAGCTCCATTCTACAACAGTGGCACTATGCAATATTTGTTCTTTTGTGACTGAAACATTTCACTCAGAATAATATCCTTCAGGGTCACCCATTTTGAATAATATTGCATGAGTTCCCTGTTTTTCAATGTAGCGTAGTATTCCATTGTGTGACTATACCACAGCTTCTCTATCCATTCGTTTGTTGTTGGGCACTTAGGTTGTTTCCAATTCTTTGCTGTTGTGAACAAAGCCACAATAAAGATGGGTGTGCGTATATCTACCTGGGTGGCAGTTACAGTTTCTTTAGGGTTCTGTGCTACTTTTGCCTCCTCCTTTTTTTTTTTTGTTGTTGTTGTATTGCACCACTTCTTGAAAGAGTACTATTTCCAAGTTCTTTTCTGCCATACTCTCTTACACTCATTCCTAACAGGCTTTACTTTCTACCACTACACCCAGAAGCTTTTATTAGAATTACCTGAGGGCCTGGGCGTCATTAAGTCCAGTGGTCCAGCTACTTATCCTCTTCTAATTGAGCCTCTGTGCAGCACCCCTGGTACAGTGCCCTGGCCACGCGACTTTCCCTGTTCCTGCTACATCTTTGAATGTTTCTTTCTTTTTTGTCTCATTTGATGCTTTCCCTCATATATTCTGGACCACAATATGCTGGAAGCCAAAGGCAAAATATTTGCTGCCCAGTAAGAGCCACCTCAGAGCTGACCTTCCAGCGAGGAGCCTGCCTCTGACCTCTTTCCTAATTATACTTATCTTCACGGTGATCCCCTCCAGTTATACAGTTGTAAGCACTATTTACCTGCTGATGAAGGGGCCCTTAGTGGCTTAGTGCATTACGTGTTCCAATGCTAAAAAGAAGATTGCTGCACCTCCCGTAAAGATTTATAGTCTCAGAGCCCAAAGGGCAGTGGATTTGGTGGACTTAGATGTTGACAACTCCTCAATTTACATTTCCCATCTAGTATCTGAATTTCATATTTTTATGTCAAATCATCTGACTCCACTGGAATGTCTAATGGTGGGTTTGGGGTTGTTTTTTTTTAACCCTTCAAATTATCAAATCAAACTAGCATAGCAACAGTAAATGAAGTTAAAAAAGAAGCAGTACAACACAAAGATGAGATCAGGAAATGGCTAAACAGAAATCAAATATACATAATGTACAAATGTACACAAGAGGAAAATCAACAAAGCCAAACTCTGGTTCTTGGAAAAGACCATTAAGACTAAAGACACAGTGCAGTAAAACACCAACATTAGGAGAGAAAAGAAGAACAATATATTACAATCTTACAACTTAAAAAGAAAAGACTATTATGAAGAAATTTTTTTGAGGATGTAAATCTTTATGGAGGAAAGTGTTCACCTCTCTCCCACGGAGTGACTGGTGGATTTGAACCACTGACCTTTAGGTTCCCCTTGCTCATCTATCAGTTTGTCTTAATTGTGGTGACATGAATGTTGCTATTATATTAAAAGCTGTGTTGCTGGTATCTCAAGTTCCAGCAAGGTCACTCACGGCAGACAGTTTTCAGTGAAACTTTGAGACAAATACAATTTAGGGCAGCCTACTGGTCTACCTCTAAAAAGTAGCCATCAAAACTGCTAGCCATTACACTGAATATTGACTGATTCAGCGCTGGAGATAAGCCTCTCAGGTTGGACGACACTTTAAAATAAACAGGGCCATGAAGATAGTAAAAAAAAAATAATCATCAAACTTACTATTGTCAATATGCTCATTAATCTAGTCTAAGAAATCTGGAGGACAACTACTTAGACAACTGACTGGAAGAGACCCAAATTTCTTCCCATTCCCAAGAAAGATGACCCAACAGAATGTGGAAACTATCTAACAGTATCACTAATATCATGTGCAAGCAAAAGATTATAAGCTGAAGATTATAAAAAATGGTTAGAACAGCACACTGATAGAGAATGACTATAAGTTCAAGGTGGGTTTAGAAGAGGCTGTGCCACCAGAGAGGCTGCGCCACTGCTGATGTCAAATAGATCCTGGCTAAAGCAGAGAATACCGGAAGATTTTCTATCTATGTATTATTCATTATGCAAAGACATTTAATTATGGGGATCATAACAAACTATGGCATTTGATTGTGTGGATCATAACATTGAGATGAATGGGAATCCAAGAACATTTAACTGCATTTACATGAAATCTATACCTAGATCAAGAAGCTTTTATCGGAACTGAATAAGGAAATACTACATGGCTTAAAGTCAACAACGTTGTGTGACAGGGTCATATCCTTTCTCCATACCTATTCGATCTATATGCTGAGAAAATAATTGAGAAGTTGGACTCTATGAAGAAGAACATAGCATCAATAGTGGAGGAAGACTTATCAATAACCTGCATAATACAAACAACACAACCTAGTTTGCTGAAAGTGAGGAGCACTTGAAATGCTTGTTACAGAAGACCAAAGAATATGGATTGCATCTCAGTATCAGGAAGACAAAAATCCTCACCACTGATCTAATAGGCAACACCAGGATAGATGGAGAAAAGATTGAAGCTGTCAACAACTTCATCTTCTTGAATCCATTATCCAAGTATTAGCAGTCAGGAGATCAAGTGACATATTACACCAGAAAAGTCTGCTGTCAGGGACATCTCCAAAGTCTTGAAGAGCAATGATATAAATTTAAAGACCAAGGTACACCCGAGTGAAGCCACGTTATTTCCAGTTACCTGCTATGCACCTGAGTTCTGGACAATGAATAAGGATGACGGGATAAGAATTGATGCCTTTGAGTTGTGGCATTGGAGAAGAGTGCTGAATATACCATGAACTTCCAAAAGAACAAAGATATATCTTGGAGGAAGTGCAGCAAGAGTGCTCCTTAGAGCCAAGGATGGTGAAGCTTTACTTCATATAGTTTGGGCATGTGGTTAAGAGAGGCTAGTCCTTGGAAAATAACATCGTACACAAGAGACTCAACAAGATGGATTGATAGAGTGACTGTGTAGATGGGCTTAAGTGTGTCAGGAGGATAAAAATGGTGCAATATAGGACAGGGTACAGATCTGTTGTTTACAGGGTCATTATGAATTATATGTGACTCGATGGCATCTGTCAACAACACAATATAGAGCAGAATTGCCCCACAGGGATTCCAAGGCTGTAAATATTTATTGATGTAGATGGCCTCTTCTTTTTGCCAACACAGCAGTTGGTGGGTTTGAATGGATGACTCTTTGGTTCACAGCGTAATGCTCAGTCCACATGCCACCAGGGTTCCTGAAGATGGCATGAGACGAGGCAATGTATTGTTCTGCTGTGCCTTGGTCAGTATGGATTAGAGCAACTAACAACAATTTCATAATGTTTCTCACCAGACCAACCACCCTGACTTCTACTTCCACTCAATTTACCTCCCACCTACTAGAATCTTAATGCTTCTAATGATGTAAGATACAGGTTGAAATGAACATTTATTGAGCACCAAGTGTGTGTGTGCCTGATGAGGAGCCAGGTGACATACACAGTGCCTCAATTATTCCCTCAGGCAGATATATAGTCATACTCAGTGACTTTCATATGCACAAATGCACAACTCTTTCACAAAAGTTACTCATAACTAGAGTCAAGTTCAACCATCATTGACTCCATTCTGAAGGCCAATGCAAGCTTAGGGAGGGTCCTAGGTATTTCTACCTCCTCCAAAGCCAGCCCTCAGTCTCAGAGATCTCAGAAGCCACTCTCTCAGTCACTAACCTAGTTGTTCATTGTAGAAAGGATTGAAGATTTCTATCTTTGAAGGACTAATTTGTTCTTCTTCTGACCCTCAATACAGAAGTAAACTTGTACAAATTAATTAACCAGCACTGCTATTTTTATTTAACCTATTACATTCTGGACATGTTTGGAAGCAGGAGTGGCATCCACTTTCTAAACAGCATGCCTCCAAGAGTCTCTATGAACTTTGATAAATGTCGATAGTTGTAGAAGGGCTTCAGGCCTTTTGTTCATAGGGTCGCTATGAGTTCTGCTTGGCAATCAGCAGCAACAACATTATTGTGATATGGGTGAAAGATTAAAAAGCAAATATTCAACAACTTATGTACATCCTGTTTCTTCACATTGATTGCACTCTACACAATGAAACAGCACTTTTCTCACTAATTCTTGGGATTTCTCATTTCCATGTTTGTCTCTTTTGTCCCCTCTTGTCTTCTGAGCTTTGTTCCTGAACAAATACTGTCTCTGGCCTCAGATGGTTGATTGTTCTAAGGAGGAAATACCTCCCAGGCATGCCTTCCGGTGAATACCTGTTCACCTTACTGTTGTTAGATGCCATGGAATTGAGCATGACTCATAATGACCTTGTGAACAAGAGATCTGAACCTCGGCCTATCCTGTGCCATTCTGACAAGCTGTGACACGCCCAAACCCGTTGCATCAGTCACTGTGTCAATCCACCTGGTTAAGGGTCTTCCTATTCTTTGCTGTCCCTCCACCTTTCCAAGCATGATATCCTCCTCCAAGGAACAACTTCTCCTAGCAACATGCCCAAAGTATGTAAGATGAAGAGTCTTCATATGTGCTTCCAAGGAGTACTCTGGCTTCACCTTCTCCAAGACATACCTGTTCTTTTGGCAGTCCATGCGATATTCAGTACTCTTCTCCAACATCACAGTGCAAAGGTGTCAATTCTTCTGTCATCCTT
>NW_006399787.1:8648976-8650205 GCF_000299155.1 Elephantulus edwardii
TTCTCTGAAGCATAACAATCAATTGCAAAGACCATGGTCAGAATCAAGTGTGTCTTATTCTCTAGACTGACATCGTTGCTTTTCACTGCTCTGGACTCCAAGACATACCTGTTCTTTTGGCAGTCCATGCGATATTCAGTACTCTTCTCCAACATCACAGTGCAAAGGTGTCAATTCTTCTGTCATCCTTATTTACTGTCTAGCTATCAGGTGCATAGCAAGTCACTGAAAAGACTATGGCCTGAATCAGGTGCACCTTAGTCCTCAAATAGGCCTCTCAGTAATTTGCATGAAAGTTGAACCACTGGAGTCAATTAATTTCCAAGCTTGACAAGTGACTAGGGGTCATGGCCTCAGGGGTCCCACCAATCTCTATCAGGCCAGTAAACCTGGTATTTCTTATGATTTTGAGTTTTGTTTTCCATTCTTCTCTCTCTTTTTTTTTTTTTATTTTTTTTTCTTTTTTTTTCATTCTTCTCTCTCTTTATCCAGGACATTCCCATGAGCTCAGTCGGCAGTAGTAGCAGGGCACCATCTTGTTCTGACATTGTGATACTGGACGCTGAGGTCTGCGTGTCCATTAATCCTTTGGACTAGTTGTTCTCATGCATCTTTAATTTTCTTAACTCCTCTTTGCTATTCAGGGAGTGGCCGTCTTATATATGAACACTTAACAGCTTTTAAAATCCCAGTTACTACTCATCAATGGAGAATGGAGAGCATTGTCTTTGTAGAACTATTAACTTTGATATTTGAATATGATCAATGAGCTCCCATGGTCCTGAACTCTCACACCCAGTGATTCATTCTTTAAGGTCTTGGGTTACAACTGAGATATTTTTATAACTTTGCTCATTGTAAGCTATTACACACATGGATGTATCTGTAGCACATATAAATGCATATGTAGAAATAACTTTCTTCACACTTTCATATATTCATGGATGCAGTCCCATTAGACCTCCCATCCTGCTCAGCTTGCATGTCTATCTATATATGCATTCATGGTATTGTTGTTCTGTGCCAGCTACTCAGACTACAAGTATATTCTTAGCAGGATAAGAGTTATTCTTTTGAGGAAAGTAAAAACTAAACAACAATGAAAAGCAGAGCTTGCAACAGTTGCATGATACATCTTCAAGGATATGAATATGTATGGCTAAGCACAATTGACAACAGTGCATCTAAATTCCAAAATCAGTCTCCATAATAGTCTATGTGTTTCCTAT
>NW_006399787.1:8651205-8666365 GCF_000299155.1 Elephantulus edwardii
AGGTCTCTGACAGCAGATTTTCCTAATGCAATTTGTCTTGATTTCCTGCTGGTGTTAAGAGTGTTGATTGTGGAGCTGAGCAAGCTGTAATTGTTAACAACCTCAATCTCTTCTCCATCTATCATGGTGCTGCCAATTGACCCAGTGGTGAGAATCTTTTTCTTCTTGATGTTGAGCTTCAAGTCCTTGACCTTCTGCAGGAAGTGTTTCAGGTCATCTTCAGTTTCAGCAAGCAAGGTTGTGTCATCAGCATAACGTATGTTGTGACGAGTCTACCTTCAATCTTGATGCACTCATAGATTATTATTCCTGTTATTGCAGGATTGCACATGTGATAGTATTCACCTTTGTTACTGACCCTTTTCTGGTGAACTCTCCCTTATTGTATATTACTTTTCCACTTACTCAGATTAATATTTTGTTAGTAATGTACCCTCCTTTCCCCTCCCACCCCGGTAGCCATCAAAGAACGTTTCTTTCTGTGTGTAAACCTTTTCTTGACTTTTTAGAATACCAGCTCTGCTATTTTTAGGTAACCCATTTGCTCTGCTATTTTGCCCTCTGTGGATAGATTCCGACTCTCACACGGGCTTTGCTACAAGGAAGCTCGTTTTCAGGGACACTCTTTCATTCCCAGCCACTCGAGTGGATCTCACCAGGCCACTTCAGCAATGCTGCCCCTACCTGCTAGACCCTCCAGCCTCGATCAAACTCGCAAAAGCCAGAGATAGAAAGCAGCAGCTCTCAAATCTCACTGTATGCTTGGCAGCAACACCTTCTGCAGAAAGGATCTGCTCACTTAGTTTTGAGAGGGAACTTGGGATACACACAGGGTGGAAGAGCCTCTTGGGAGCACTGTCACTTCCCACAGCACCCAGCATGGAATTCTGAAACACACTAACACTCCTGCAGGGGTCTGATACTAACATTAAACATTCAGGAGACATCTAGGGGCAGGCTGAGCGAGCTGGCAGCTAAAGAGAATTAGCCAGGTATTTGCTTCTTTAATCAACCGACGTTCATTGCCAGGTCCATAGCACCTTAAAACTCTAAGGTCAAGAGACCCAAAGATGCTTAAGATAATATTTGTCTTCAAGAAACTCACAGGCTACTCAGACTACAAGGAACTGCTTTCCCAACAGGTTAAGAGTTTTTCTTTGGGGGAAAGCAAAAACTAATCAGCAATGAAAAGTAGAGCTTGCCAGGGGGGAGGTCCATCCCCACAATGCAACACAGCACCCTCTGCTCCAACACTTCTTACAAGGAAAGGGTGAAGGGAGGAGGATGGATCTTCCCAAGAGAAGGGAGAGCTGAGTGCCACTTCACACAGCAGCTGAGATACCAACGAGGATGGCATGTCAGGAAGCAGGCCAAGTCCTCATGGGCACAGGGGTTAATGGCTTGGTGGTGGTACCTGCAGGATGGGCCGCTCAACCATCCCCACAGTGGAGTCTCCACGCATGCTTATCCAGTTCACATGTTCAAGTTCAGACCTCGCTGAAGACAAGAACGTAGATGATGATCTTTCAGGATCACCACCAGACCTCCAAGTCTCTCACCTTATGGAGAAAAAGGCAGTGGCTCTCTTGTGAAATAGTCCAGATTCCTGCACGTGATGATATTATCTCCCTGAAAAGTTTTGGGGAGAATTAGGAAACTGAGACAGAAGAGAGAGGAAGAAAAAGAAATGAAATATACTTTTGGACCCACATAATAAGAATGCGCAATGACTCAATGGCTAAGCTCTTGACAGCTCACCACAGTCAGCAGTTCAAATCCACTAACCCCTTTGCAGGAGAAAGATGTGGTAGTGTGTTTTCACCAAAGATTATAGCCTTGGAAACTCCATGGCGTGCTTGTACTCTGTTTTTGAGAGTATCTGTGAATTAGAATAGATTTATAACGACAGGTTTGGGTTTGGGGTTAATCCGTGGAGTGAGAGTGGTGGTGGCACAAGTGGGAGAAACCTCACCTTCTATGAGGGAGATTCAGGCTTGATTCTTGACCAGTCCACCTCAGCTGCAGCCCAAGCCTGTCCACAGAGGGTATTGTGACATTGAACAGGCTTCAGAACAGCTTCCAGAGTGAGATAAACTCAGAAGAAAAGGCCTAGAGATCTCCTTGATCCAAAAGTCAGCCAATGAAAGCCTTATGGGCCACACAGTCCAACTCCGCCTCGCACAAGGTCCCCATGAGTCAGGGAGTGGACTTGACAGCAACTAACACAACAATCCATAGACTGATGGGTAAGTTTAAGTAAGTAGTGGATCAAAAGAGTCTACCCCGCCCCACCCAAAAAAAAAGAGTCTACCCAAAGAGTGGAGATTACAAGAATGTGAGTTGAAGCCAATCTTTCTTTGGGCTCAAAAATGCAGCTTTCCTGTTTCTTACCTGCTGCATGACCTTAAACTAAACCTCTCTGGGCCCTGACTTCCTTATCTATAAAATATCTTTCTGGAGTTCCAAAAATAAAGAAAGTGCCAGGAAATTAAAAAAACATATTGCCATGGGAAAAACTGCTGTTAGGGACCTCTCCAAAGTACTGAAGAGCAATGGTGTCTCTTTGGAGACTAAGGTGCATTTGATATAGACCATAGTCTTTGCTATCACTTGTTATGCATCAGAGAGTTGGACAGTGACTAAGGAGGATAGAAGGAGAATTGATGCCTTTGAGCTGTGGTGCTGGAGAAGAGTATTGAGGGTACCACAGACTGCTAGGAAAATGGACATATTCATCCTGGAAAGGGTTAAACCAGGCAGCTCCCTGAAGGCAAGGATTCTGAGGCTCCATCTAACATACTTTGGACATGTTGTAAGGGGGGACCAGTCCTTGGAGAGAGACATCATGCTTGGGAGGGTGGAAGGACAGCGCAGGAGAGGAAGGCCCTCTTTGAGGTGGATTGATTCAGTGACTGGGGTAATCAGGATGGGTGTATCGGAGACAGTGCGATTGGCACAGGACAGAGCGGAGTTTAGGGCTGTTGCACATAGGGTCGCTATGAGTCACAAGCAATTCGACGGCACATAACAACAACAACAACAACATATACAATCTCACTGAGCAAATAAGTGAAGTGCTCAGAGGACAGTGTCTGATGGGTGTCTGAACAAATGTTCAAAAAGAATCCACTGTCAATATCAACAGCATCCTGCTTTCTCCCTCAGTGACTCCCAGGCCTGTCACCCAGGGCTCCTCAGGAGCCGCCCACCCTGCACGCGCTCTCAGAGCATCTGATGACCACCATGGAGCCCAGACACTGCAGGTCCGGCCCACAGCTGTCTCCTAAGTCAGCAGCTTCCCTCCTGTCATCTCCCTTTGGACTCTGGGCCCAGCTCTCCTTTCTAATCCCAGCTAATAATTTTCTAAATCGAGCAGAGAGGATCCTGGCCTGCTCCACTCTCTCCATCTCGCTTCCTCTGCTTGCCCCTCCTCCTTTCCTTTATTTTGGCTCTGGAGCGTGTCCCCAGCATGTCAACAGCAGTGGGAAGTAACCTAATTAGTAGCTATTTGATAGACTGCCCACCCTCATGTCCCACTGGCAATCCAGCAGCCTTTTTCTGCAGACAGGAAAATATTTCGTTGCTAATTAATCTGAGCGCAGGGATTTGAGCTTGGACCAAGGCGGGGAAATCCATCTCCACGAGTCGTGCTCAATTGCATCTGTTTCTCCTACAATCATTTCCTTCCCTCCGACTCCCCCCTGCTCCAGCCCACCCCTCTCTGATCTCATCTTCTACATTTATTAAAGCTGGTTACCCTGATGACTTCCCCCCTGCCCCCTGTGGCCCCTCTCATGAAAAGGCAGCTCTCGGAGGACCTGCCTTGGGCTGATTTGTCTCCAGCACCAGGTGTGGCCCAGGGATAGACAGGTTCCTGCTTCTTGGCTTGAGAAGGGCCAGACACCAGACCTCGCTTTGCCGTGTTCCCAGTCTCAAGCCCCACCAGAATAGCGCACACCTCACTGTGGTGCCCCCTGCCCCTGCCATCCACACTCCCAAACAAATACAGACATCTCATTGTCGTTTTAAATAAGGCTCAGCGTCTGTCCCTGGGCCCTGCCCTGGTCCTCTGTAGAATCGTCTATTTGCATCTGAAGAGCTTCCTAAGGAAGGGCAAGTGTACAAGGGATTTCACGTGAGCCTCTTCTCCAGCGGGTCTCATCCCAGATCCTGTGTCTGTCTCCAGGGACAGGCACCTGGATTGGGGACCTGGGTGTTGATGGAAGTCAGGGAAGGGAAATAGCATCATCTACTCCAAGGCAGTGGTGACGCTTCCATTTCTGTTGAGTGATCTTGGGATCAATGGAAAAAGAACTATTTTTGTTTTGCTGTTGTCGTTAGGTGCTGTCGTGTTGAGTGCAACTCACGGTGACCATATGAACAATGGATCGGAATCCTGTCCTATCCTGTGCCCTCCTCTCCTTACATTAACCTATTAGACAAGCAGACAGTGTGTGTGTGTGAGATTGTCACACAGTAGGTGATCTGTTATTTTTTCCACTTCATCCTCAGACTGGTAATTTCACTCCAACTTGGCCTGAGGAGCTGGGATGTCAACCTAAAGGCAGGTGGTTTGAATCAACAGGCTGCTCCTTGGGCGAAAGATATGCCAGCTCCTCTCGTGTCACTTACAACCTCAGGAAACCTGCTGGAGAGTTAGTGAGGAGTCAGTTCCAACTTGACAGCAATGAGCTTGAGCTCCTTCAGAGAACTAGTCCATCCCCATTGGTTGTAGTCTTGACGGCCTGTCAATTATGTGACTCAAGCTAAGTCAATCCCATGCTTTCTCCTTGGAAGATAAGTCTTTTTAAAAAGCATTTCATTGCACTTTCAATGGAAATTCAGATGGCAAATTAGTTCTCCTTATGGTCTTACAGATCTGATTATAAGAAACACATCCTCCCTGGATGTTATTGTTTATTCTACAGTTGTTCTTGTTGTTGTTAGGTGCCATCAGGTACAGTATGACTCACAGTGACCCTAGGGATAGCTGACCTGAGTCCTGCTCTATCCTGTGCCATCCTCATCATCTCTGACACACTAGACTTCATTGCTGAAGTCACTGTCAATCTACCTTGTTTGAGGGTCTTGCTCTCCTTTGCTGGCCCTCCATCTTTCCAAGCATGATGTCCCCTTCCAAGGAATAGCCTTGCCTAGCTACATATCCAAGGACCCGTTATTAATTGGCTGAAAGGTGGTCTCTACAGTGTGTTTGACTCCAAGTTAGAAGGTTATCTTAGGGCAGTAGTCTCGGGGTCCCTCCAGTCTCTTTCAGATCAGTGAGTGTGATTTTGTATTTTATTTGAATTGTGCTCTACAGTTTCCCCCCTTTCTAACTGGGGCCTCCTACTGTGACCCTGGACAGAGCATTTAGCAATGACAGCTGGACACCACCCTGATCACTGGTCCATTTGAACTCATTCCTCCTTTGAGTCTTTTTCTTTGTTCTCCTTTGCTTCAGGTGGGAAGAGACAAATAATTATGTTTTAGACGGCCTTTCACAAACTTTTAAGACATGAGGCACTACTTTGGCAGATTAGGATGCAAAGCACTGTGTTTATAAATTGTTTTTCCAACTTAAACGTCTGCTGATTAGGCTAGCTGTTGGCCTTCAGGTCTCACAGTTCAATTCTGATATCTAAGTATTTCTAGGGAGCTCTAGCCTATTTCTAAGCCTAGAGGTAAGAAGCTGTGCTGCAATCCCAAAGGTACTGGGATGGAATTCATCAGTGGCCCAACAGTAGAAGGATGAGTAATCTCTTTCTGTGTGATTTACAGCCTCTGAAAATTCATGGAAGGGTCGACTATGGGTTGGTTCTGACTTGAAAGCAAAAAACAAGAAGTATTTTCTATATCTGTGCCCTATGTGTCATATCATCTATATGAGTATGCATGAAACATTTCCGGATTTTGATGTCAAAATATTCACAACCGTCCCTTTATATGCATACAAAAATATTACTATATGACTACTTCCTTTAATTCATTTTAAACCCATGGCCTTAAAGTCAGGTACTCTGGTATCGTCTGTAGCACGTTGCACAGATACCAAAAGACTGTGGCTCTGGTGCTTTGAATCTACCAGTTGCTCTGATAGTTTGAATCCACACCAGCTTTGAGGAAGAAAGATAGGCTGTATTCTCCTGGAAGGATTCAGAGCTTCAGAAAACTGATGGAGGGTCAAATATATGTTGGCATCAATTCAAAGGCGGTGAGTGATTGGGTTTTCTTGGAGGTTTCTGTTGGGGAGGAATACTGAGTATCCCAAGGACTGCCAAAAGAACAAACAGATATGTCTTGGAAAAGGTGCAGCCAGAGTGCTCCTTGGAGGCAAAGATAATGGAATTGTTGGTCTCCCATACTTTGGACATCTTGCTGGGCGAGGCTAACTATTCCTTTGAAAGGGACATCATTCTTGGAAAGGTGGAGGGACAGCAAAGACGAGGAAACCCTCAATGAGGTGGATTGATACAGTGACTGCAGCAACGAGCTTGAGTGTGTCAGAGATTGTGAGGATGGCCCAGGGTAGGACAAAGTTCAGAGCTGTTGTTCATAAGGTCGCTGTGGGGTACTCAATTCAACGACACCTAACAACACAACAACCACCATGGGGCAGCTCACAACACGACAGTCTGCTTCATCAGAGCAAACAGAGGGCAAGTAAGAGAGAGAACATGAGACAGAAACATGGTCTGTTGCAGAAATGGCATCCTGTCCCTTCTCTCATTCTGTTCACTAGATGTACATCATTAGGTCCAGGCTACCCTTAAGAGGTGGGGCTCACACCTGGGTATAAATCCCAAGGAGGGGGAACCTTCAGGAGGGAACATCTTAGAGGCTGCCTGCCGCACTAACCATGTGACCTTGGAAATTGTCCACTCAGGGCCTCCACTCCCTATCTATAAAGTGGAAATGCTGCCAGTTAATAATTTCTTGTCTTGCGTGGATTAAATCTATGAATGCAGGTGAAGAATTTGGAAGAGTATCTGGGAAGAACATGGGTCCTAAAACTGTAAGAGCATGTTGTTAGTGTTAAAAGAGTAAATATGTCTGAGATTCTAGCACACACTGACTCTAAAGTCCAACCACCTGGTTCAGATCTTGTTTAACATTCACTTCTTGTACTAATTATCTATAAAACCAAAAGTCCTCACCACTAGACCAATAAGCATCATCACAAGTTGACAAGATTAGAAACTGTCGAGGATTTCACTTTACTTGGATCTGCAATCAACAGCTATGGAAGCAGCCATCAAGAAATCAAATGAAGTATCGCGTGGAACAAACCTTTTTCAAAAGACTGCTTTGAAGTGTTAAAGAGCAAGGATGTCACTTTAAGGTGTATGGTGAGCTTGACACAAGCCACAGTATTTTTTTATCACCTCACATATTTGCAAAAGCTGGACAATGGAAGACCAAAGAATGAATGCCTTTAAATTATGGTGTTGGGAAAGAATAGTAACTATACCGTGGGCTGCCAGAAGAACAAACAAATCTGTTTTAGAAAAGCTACAGCTCTTGGATGGTCACATTATCAGAAAGATGAGTCCCTGGAG
Organism: Elephantulus edwardii; assembly: GCF_000299155.1. NCBI lineage: Eukaryota > Metazoa > Chordata > Mammalia > Macroscelidea > Macroscelididae > Elephantulus > Elephantulus edwardii. Next base: position 8,658,762 of record NW_006399787.1, read on the forward strand.
AAGAACACCACCCTTGGTAGGATCATTAACAAAGAGGAAGTCCCTCAACAAGATAGGCTGACTCTGTGGCTGTAAACAAGGGCTCAGGGACAGTAGATGACACAGGACCAGCGGAATGACTCTTCTGTACATGAGGTCTGGTAAGTCAGAGTCCGCTCTGCGCACCCAGCAACAACAACAAGCCTTATTAAACTGGGTACCAGCCCGCTCTGTGCTGCAGACATTCCAGTGCCACAGAGGGTGAGGAAGAGGAGAAAGCTGCAGGTCCACAGGCTGGCAAATCATCAGGATGAATGAACGTCAAGGGTGAGGAAGGGCCTGCTAAGCCAGAGTACTCCTGCAGAACAAGTCTCTGTCTCCTAAAAGGGCCTAGATTTAGTTTCTCACATCCATGGCTTCTATATACACAGAGACCCTCTTAAGTGTTGGGAACAGTGCAAAGTGTCCAGCATGCTTTATCTCATGGAATCCTTACAACATCACTATGAAGTAAGTACAACTGTTAGTGAAAACCAAAGTTCAGAAAGGTTAAGAAACCTGTGTGTAGTCACACAGCTCTGAATGGCAGCGTATTGCCTGACTCAGAGCCCAACTTGGTTTTCACTGGGCTGAGAGACAGGGACTAGGGAGCCAAGGGAACCGAGCTCACAAGCCTGTGTCTCAATCACTCACACTTCATCCTCCATTCTCTGGTCTCCTTGGAATGTTAAGCAGTTTCCTCTGGTCTCCAGATTGGCTGCTGTCCAGTTCCCCACTCCACCCTGCACCCCAGGCCAGGCTCAGCCCCAGATGTGGTCCAGCTTCCGGTCTACCTGACTCCTGCCCCCTGCATGGGCCTCCTACCCAGCCCTGCTTTTCCCAGAAGTCTCAGAGCCACTACTAGAACTCGATTCTCCGGTAGATTTTGTGCTGCTGTCACTGTCTGATGCTTCCCAATGTCCACTTTCCCCTCCACCATGTACGAGACCTCTTTCTTCAGATCATGTTTATCTGTCTTAATCTCAGGAGCTGGCCTTGCTGACCCCTAAGCCTCTCAGCACTGCACTCCCCTCAACTACTACTAGGCCCAGGTCATGCAGGCCCAGATCACGTCAACAAGACCCCACTCCCCTGACCAGCAGCCCGCCTTACACCAGAGGACAGAGGAATTTTCTCTGGCGCATCTCTGGGTTAGAAGGCCCAAGGCCCAGAGTATAACAAGAGGCTGGCAGAGCCACTGGTGTAGACTCAAGGGGAGAGAGGCCGCTCCAGGGGGACCATAAATTCCCTTCTAATTCCAAATAATTCCGATTACACAGATGAGTAGTTTTCAATCAGGAAGATAATCTCAGAGATAGATGGCAGGATAATTGTTCGTAGCGCCGACGTAAATATTGTGTCGTTTCTATTAATCTTCGCGAATCGGCTGTCAGATTTGTCACTCATTCATCACAACAAATTAAAAATAAAATTTTAAGAGAGGAAATCACGCCTGGGGGTGGGGTGGAAGGGGGCCCCGGGGCTGCTGTGGAAACTGTGACTAGGAGGGGGAGGTGCAGCCCTCAAGCTGTTGCCAGCAATACATTTGGCGGATCTATTTAATATATTTATTTATGGAGAGCAAATGGTAGCGGGCGCTGTAGATCTCTATTAACCTCCCTGCGAGGCGTGCACACGAGCGAGTGTGCATGCGGCTCCGTGCTATGGTGCAGAGGACAATGGCGAGCCCAAGGTGTGGGCTGTACACCCGCTGCCACCCTGAGACCACGCAGGTCTGCTGGAGCCATGTGAACCCGCGATTGTACATCGGAGAAGCAGGTCCCCCCATCCGTGTTGTGCGTAGCCAGCCTGACCTTGGGGAGCAGTGGGGCAATGAGTCCCGCCCCCAACCTTTCACGACTGTGTTACTGTCCTGTTTCTACTGAGACAGATGACCACAATGACACAGCTTAAAACATTTAGCCTCTCAGCGCACTGGAAGTCTGAAGTCCAATGTCAGAAAGGCTGGGTCTTTCCAGAAACCCAGAGGGGAAATACACTTTGTGCTCGCCTCTAGGTTCTGGTGGTTGCTGGTAAACCTTGACTTTCCCTGGGTCATAGACTAGTTCCAGTTGCCATCAAGTTGATCCTGCCTCATGAAACCCATTTGTATCAGAATAGAATGGTGCTCAATATAGCCTTGGTTGGTTTGGTTTAGAACCAGTGTCTACATTACATTTGTTCGCTTCAAAACTCATGTTGTTGTTGTTGTTGATTGCTGTCAAGTTGAGCACAACTCATAGCGACCCTATCAACTAAAGACTTGAAGCCATTTTATAACTATGGTCATTTCTCAAAGTTCATAGAGTTTCCAGAGGCATGTTGCTTAGGAAGTGGATGTCACTCCTGCTTCTAAACCTGTCTTAAATGGGGAGCTCCACCAAACATTGTCCATCATGGGTAACTCCTCAACGGCACAAGGTTCAGCATCATAGCAATCCCAGGTTGCCTCAGTACAGCATGCCGACAGAAGAGTGCTGTACCACTTAGAATAATTTTTCTCCAAAATATAATAACAACTGACTTTTAAATACAAATGCCCTCCCCAGGTCTTGTTGAAGCTAAACAAGAGGCTTAAATAAAAAACGACCCCCATCAACAAACGGATGGATAGAGAAGCTCTGGTATATTCACACAATGGAATACTACGCTGCATTGAAAAACAAGGAACTCAGGAAATATTACACAAAATGAGTGACCCTGGAGAACATTATGCTGAGTGAAATATCTCAGTCACAAAAGACAAATACAAAAGACAAATACAGCATAATGCCACTGTTATAAAAGAGGACTGACATCGGGGTTGGGGGGAGACTGAGAAAGAGGGGATAAATAATGTATACTGAATTGAAACAGATGAGGGAGAGAACTGTTTAAAAGGGATATATTATTAGATATTATTGTTATGACAGGAATCTAGAATGAAGGTAGCAAAGTGGAGTGGACTTGGGGGGAGGGATTGAATAACAATGAAAGAATTTTTTTCTTTACTTTTCAAAAAGAAAAGCTAATTGGGGGTAGGTATGTGCAGGGAGAAAAAGTGCAACAATGAATGAATAGAAATCCAAAGTCTCTCTAAACTTTCAATAAAATAAGATAAAATTGAAATTGAAAATAAAATAAAATAAATACGTCCAATATAGTATGTTGACTTGAAGCGCTTGCTACAGAAGATCAAGAATTGCGGTCACCTCAATATCAAGCTCAATATCAAGAAGGCAAAGATTCTCACCACTGGCCAAATGGTAGCACCATGATAGATGGAGAAGAGATTGGGGTTGTTAACAATTACAGGTTGGTTGCTCGGCTCCACAATCAACACTCTTAACACCAGCAGTCAAAAAATCAAAAGGCGAACTACACTGGGAAAGTCTGCTGCCAGGGACCTCTCCAGAGTCCTAAAAAGCAACTATATCATCTAGAAACAAAGATGTACCTATTTTGGGCCATGGTCTATGCAATTACTTGTTATGCTTCAGAGAGTTGGACAATAACTAACAATGACAGAAGAAGAATTGATGCCTTTGCATTGTGGTGCTGGAGAAGAGTGTTGAATATACCATGGATTGCCAAGAAAACAAGTAGGTCTATCTTGGAGAGGGTGAAACCAAGTCTCTCCTTGGAGGTTAGGATTTTGAAGCTCTGCCTCACATACTTTGGGCACATGGTCAGGAGGGACCAGTCCTTGGAGAAGAACATCATGGTTAGAAGGGTAGAGGGAAAGCTCAGGAGAGGAAGATCCCGGATGAGATGGATTGATACAGTATCTGGGGCAATGGAGGTTGGTGTGTAGGAATTAGTGAGACTGGCTCAGGACAGGGCAGGTTTCAGAGCTGCTGTACCTAGGGTTGCTATAAGTTCAAAACCCATACTAACTGGTATAAATGGGAGAGAAACAGCATTCATTTTATCAAAAGGGATATACTTGGTTGTTTCTGTCTTTGAAGGATCCTATTTTGGTCACTGGGACTGAAATATGGCTATGGATAGCAGGGCAGGAAGGAGCACAGGTGGCTGAATAGTAAGAAGTTACATTGTCTACCCAAAGGTACTCAGTTCGAATCCACCAACTGCTCCATGGGAGAAAGATGGGCATTCTCTTCTCATGTGGTTATCTGCCTCCGAAAACCCACTGGAGGGTCAGTTCTGACTCAATGGTACTTAACAACAATAACAACAACCATGGCAGGTTCAGACTTGCTGGTAGGGTCACTATGAGTGAATAAGGATGACAGAAGAAGAATTTACACCTTTGAACTGTTGGAGAAGAATGTTGAATATCCCATGATTGTCAAAAGTACAAACATATATCTTGGAGGACGTGCAGCCAAAGGGCTCCGTGGAGGCAAAGATGATGAAGCTTCATCTCACACACTCTGGGCATGTTACTAGGAGATGTTATTCCTTGGCGAGGAACACCATGCTTGGAAAGGTGGAGGGACAGCAAAGGAGAGGAAGACCTTCAATCAGGTGTGTTAACATAGTGACTACAGAAATGGGCTTGAGTGTATCAGAGACTGTGAGGATGACACAAGACAGGACAGGGTTAGGAGCTGTTGTTCCTGGGGTCACCAAGAGTCATACTTGACTAGACAGCACCTAACAACATGAAGCATCTTCCTATTCATTCAAGACTTTTAGGTTCTCCCCAGCAGAATTTTATAGTTTTCATTTGACTTATTCCTAGATATGCTATTCTCTTAGATACAGTTGTAAATTGGAATTATTTCCCTAACTCGTCAGTGCTGCAGTATAAAAAACAAGATGGTTTTTGTTTTTTGATCAATACCTTGCAACTTAGCTAAATTTTTCCACAAATTTTCATGTGGAATTTATGTTTTATGTTTTGGAATTTTCTATATATGGCATAATATCATTCACAAACTTAGAGGGTTTATTTCTTTTCCATATTTTTGTTGTTTTTTTAGTTGGTTTGATTATTCTTTTCTTTCATTGCTCTGGCTAGGTTTTCAAATACAATATTGAAAAGAAGTAGTGAAAGTAGGTATCTTTGCTTGTGTTTGACTCCAAGGGAAAAGTCCTAGTCCTCCTCTACTAATGGTGATGTTGACTGTTGACTTCTTATATATTAACTCAATCTTATTGAAGAAATTCCATTTTATCCCAATATTGATTCAAGCTCTCATCAAAATAGGCTGGCAAATATAGCCAGAAGTGTACCACCAGGAGAAGATAATATCGATAAGTGGAACTTTCTAAAGATTAAGTCTCTGTGTACATCAAAAACGTCTTCCAATAAGGTTAAAAGAAAACCGACTGTCTGGGAAAAAGACATTTGGTAATGAAATCTCAGACAAGTGTCTCATAACGAAAATTTACAGAATCCTACAGGGCCTCCACAAGGAAAAGATCTGATAATCCCATAATGGACAAAAGACATGGAAAGGCTATTCACAGAGGAAGACATCTGGATGGCCAACAATGCTCAAAATCACTGTTCATAAGCGAGAAGCAAATTAAAACCACAACGAGATACCATCTCACCCCAGTAGCAATTGCAAAGCTTAGCAGGACAGCAAACAATAAATGTTGGAGAAGATGTAGAGATATGGGAACTCCCCTACACTTTGGTGGGATTGTAAAATGGAACAACCAATCTAGTAGGCAGTTTGGCATTTCCTCAAAAAGCTTAAACACAGAAATTCCACATGACCCAGCTATCCCACCGCTAGGAATAAACCCTGAGGAAAATAGAAGTAAGACACAAATGAATATTTCTATGCTAATGTTCATAGCAACATTAGCCACAATAGCAAGAACATGGAAACAGTCAAAATGTCCATCAGCAAATGACCGGATTGAGAAACAGTGGGGCATTCACACAATGGAATACTATGCAGCACTCAGGAGCTATTATTATTATTATTATTATTACATGTGTGTACTGTCAAATTGGATCTGACTGGTACAGGAGGAGATTGTCCCTCCTTCTCCAGCAAAGCATGTGGTGTATTTGAACCACATGCCTCTGCGATTGCAGCACACCTTCTTGCCACTAGGCTACCAGTCTCCTATAATATGATGTTGGATTATTTACACTAGCATTTTGTTGAGGATTTTAGAAATAACTGTGCTTGTATATTCCATTCTATCAATGTGGCAGAAACAATATGAAGACTCATTGCCCTGCTTTCTCAATCACTCAGAGGGTGACATTTCCAAAACTCTGTTAATGTCAAGTTGGGATCAGTGTAGCTAAGTTCTCACAAGTAGAATTGTAGCTCACTAGCTTCTCCCCTCCAGCCCCTCTCATCCTCAAGGATCTAAGAACCATGACAGCTGAGCTGCTGGCTAGAATCAGTCTGGACCTATTATCACTTTTGGAGAACTACTTAATCTACATTAGACTTTGATGTTATCATTGTAATGTGCTGTTGAGTTGCCTGCAACTCACAACAACCCCTATGCACAATAGCTCTGAACCCCGTCCTATACTGAGCCATTCTCACTGTCTCTGACACATTACCCCATTATCCCAGTTACCTCATTATCCCAGTTACTGTATCAACCCATCTCAACCAGGGTCTTCATCTTTTGCATTGTCCCTCCACCCTTCCAAGCATGCTGTCCTTCTCCAAGGACTGGTCTCTCCAAGGACTGATCCCTCCTGGCAACATACTCAAAATATGTGAGACAGAGTTTCAAAATTCTTGCCTCCAAGGAGCAACCTGTTTTCACATTCTCCAAAACAAAGCTATTTGTTCTCTTGGTAGTCCATGGAATGTTCAACTTTCTCCTCCAGCACCACAGTTAAAAGACACCCATCCTTCTTCTGTCATCCTTAGTTATTTTTCAGCTTTCTGAAGCTTGCCAAGTAATTGCAAAGACCATGGCCTGGATCAGGTGCACCTTAGTCTTCAGACTGACATCATTGCTCTTCAGCACTTTGGAGCTGTCCCTGATAGCAGATTTCCCCAATGCAATTAGTCTTGTGATTTCCTGACTGTTGGTGCCAAGAGTGTTGCTTGTGGAGCCAAGCAAGCTGAAACTGTTAATCTGAATCTCTTCTCCATCTATCATGGTATTGTCAATTGGCCCAGTGATAAAAATCTTTGTCTTCTTGATGTTGAACTTCAATCCACATTGAATACTACAGTCCTTTACCTTCTGCAGCAAATGCTTCAGGCCCTCCTCATTTTCAGCAAGTAAGATTGTGTCATCTACATAATGCCGGTTGTTGACGAGTCTCTGAGATGGGAGGGTATAAAGAAAAATTCTATTATAGCAAGCACAGAGACTTCGAGGTTTATTTGTTGCTACATCTTGACCTGGAAAATCTAATTAATACAATTGTTTTTAATAAGAGACTGTTGTAAAAACCAAGGACAAGTTCCCAAAAGATGTCATATGGTGAAGACAAACCCATCCATCCAAGTGCACAGGTCATTGGTGGTTCTGGCTTAGCTCACATGTGCACTTCGGAATATCTGGAGGAACAAGTAGTCAATAAATATTTTAAATATTTACTTTTAAAAAAATATGGAATGTTTCTTTAATGCAATCCCAATACAAATACCAACCCCATTCTTCAACGAGATGGAAAAGGCAATCTCCAATTTCGTATG
>NW_006399787.1:8668306-8673053 GCF_000299155.1 Elephantulus edwardii
AAATATAATTATAGAAAAAAAATATGGAATGTTTCATGAATCTGTGTGTCATCCTGGTGCAGAGGTCCTGCTAATCTTCTCTAACAATCGTTCTAATTTTAGTATATGTGCTGCCAAAGCAAGTATAAGAATTACTTTTCAAAATCAGAAGTCTTATAAGCATTAACCTGTGTTATCTTTGGGGCTATCTTTCCCCAGAATTTAAAGTGTAGATATTTGTTTCCAATTAAGTATAGCTTCATATAACTTGAAAATTAACCTGACGTAAGTTATATTAACATTCCTCCATGTGTTGTCTCTTGAGTTGCTAACTGAAAGGTCAGAGGTTTGAATCCACCAGGTGCTCCTTAAGAGAAGGAAGAAGCAGTGCTGACAAGGTAATGCAGGGTGGTCATGAGTCCAAAGTGACTCGAAAGGCAGTTGTTGTTGTTATTGTTGTTGTTAGATGCTGTCGAGTACGAACCACAGTGACCCTATGAACAGCAGATATGAACCCCGTCCTATCCTGCACCATCTTCACACGTCCTGACACACTACAAACCCATTTACAGCAGTCACCACATCATTCTGCCTGGCTAAGGATCTTCCTCTCCTTTGCCAACCCTACACCCTTCCCAGCATCATGTTCCTCTCCAAGGAATAGCCCCTCCTAGCAACATGCTCAAAGTATGTGAGGCAAAGCCTCATCATCTTTGCCTCCAAAGAGCACCCCAGCTGCACCCTCTCCAAAACATATCTATTCATTTTCTAGGTCATCCATGGGATATTCAGTGCTCTTCTCCAACACCACAGCTCAACGGCGTCAATTATTTTTCTGTCATCCTTATTCGTTGTCCAGCTCTCAGATGCACAGCAAGTGATAGGAAAGACCATGGCCTGAATCAGATGTGCCTTAGTCCTCAAAGTGACATCATTACTCCTCAATAGTTTGGGGAGGTCCCTAACTGCAGAGTTTCCCAATGCAATGCATCTCCTTGTTTTCTGACTGCTGGTACCAAGGGTGTTAATTGTGGATCCAAGTAAGATGAAGCTGTTGATATTTTCAACCTTTTCTCCATCTATCATGATGTTGTCTATTGGTCCAGTGGTAAGAATCTGTTTCTTGACATTGAGGTACAATCCATACAGAAGGCTGCATTCCTTGCTCTTCTGCATTGAGTGCTTCAAGTCCTCCTCACTTTCAGCAAGCATGTGTCATCTGCATGTTGTTGTTGTTGCTGATTGCCTTCGAATTGAGCACAACTCATAGCAACTCTATGAACAAAAGGCCTGCAGGTTATTGATGAGTCTCCCTCTGATCCTGGCACCACATTCCTCTTCATAGAGTCCAGCTTTTTTAATTATTTGCTCAGCTTACAGAATGAATGGATATGGAGAGAGAATACAACCCTGACACACTCCCTTCTTAGTTTTAAACCACACAGTGTTTCCTTACTCTATTCACATAATAGTCTCCTCATCCAGGTATGGGTTTCATATGAGCACATTTAAGTGCTCTGAGACTCCCATTCTTCTCAATGTCAACCACAACTTGTCATTCATGATCCATACAGTAAAATTCCTTTGCATAGCCAACAAAGCACAAATAAACATTCATCTGATATTCTTTACTTTCAGCCAGGATCCATCCAACATCAGCAATGATTTTCCTGGTGTCACAGCCTCTTCTAAATCCTGCTTTAACTTCTGGCAGTTCCCTATATATGTACTGTTCCAAATGTTTTTGAATAATCTTCAGCAGTATTTTGCTTAAAGTGATATCAATGATAGTTCAATAGTTTCCACATTCTGTTGTCCACATTTAAAAGACAGTAGTTTACTTGTTTTGGTTTGTTTTAAACCAGCACTCATGTGACTAGAAGGAGTTCTGGTGGCCTAGTGGCAAGAAGCTGCACTGCAATTCTGAAGGCACACAGTTCAAATCCACTAGCTACCCTTTGGGTAAAAGGATGGGCAATCTACTCCTGAGCAATGAACTGCCTCTGAAAACCTGCTGGGGGGTCAGTTCTGACTCGGTGGTACACAAAACCAACATGTGAATAGAAGGTTAGCGTGTAGACCTCTGAAAAGCAGTTGACCAAGAAAAGTTGTCAAGCAGGGTCAAGGTATTCTTCAAACAACAGCTCTAGGATTTTTCTTTAAGAAAGGTGAGAGCTCAAGATGGAAGTGTTACTGTTATGGATTCATCTGTGTTCCCTGAAATATATATTGAAATCATGGCCACATTCTGCTATGATTTGATCTCGAGTTTAAATACATTGCAGTCTAAGTGAATAATCAAATAAAGTCATGCCAGTGTAGGGTGAATTCTAAATTCAATCACTTATGTGTTATGAAAAGAAGAATGCAGACACCGATACAGGCCCACTGGGGAAGACATACATCTTCAGAGGCTGATAGACAAGCCAAGAAATCAAGAAATGCCCAGTCTCCAATAGAGCAAATCCTCAGGAATGTTTCTCTTCCCTCATCACTCTATCCCATCCATTTAGGGAAACTCTTCACTTCTCAGTGGTAAGACACTGAGAAGGGCAGGGCTCATTCCAGAGCATGGATTCTGAAGATGGGCCTGTGGAAGTAGATCACTTAAAAGCAACTCCATGCTCCTGACTTGTCCAGCATAGTGACCATGTGTCCCCTGGCCATGCCTGACCTCTCTGATGAGTGGTTCCTCTCACCACCTCTCTTTCTTCATACCTGATAAATGGAAGCAACACTTTAAGATGAGGGGGAAAGTGCTGGCTTGGACGGAGAAGAATGGAGGGCTGAGTGACCCCTGCTGTCAAGGGCTGTCAGGAGCTCACTGACAAGGAGCAGAGCTTCCTGGGATCAAGTTCAGGGCTCAGGCTGCTGGCCTCTGGCCACAGTGACCAGCTCTCAATGGGAGCTTTGATGAGCAGCCCAGGGTTTGTCATCACGGTGCTGGCCTGCAGGGAGGACTTGGGGTGTGTGCACTCGGGGTGTGTGGGAGAAGACAGTAGGAACGTCAGGAGGAAGCTACAGAAGAGGCATTCTTTGTCTTCCTCCCCGAAGTGCAGAACCAGGGTATCCATGGGACCTGGAACAGAGCCTGGCACACAGCAGGTGCTAGGTAAATATTTGTGGGGTGAATAAATGGATGGGAGAAATGAATGATTATTTGGATTGCGTAAACAGAGGCAAGTTCCAGGAAGTTCAAAGCAGTTAGTAGCCAAATAATTATGACCATCATCTAAAAAGTTAGGGAGCCCTCATGGCCTAGTGGGTAGGGAGCTATGCTGTGAGGAGTTCAAATCCACCAGCTGCTCAGAAGGAAAAAAAATAAGTACTCTCATCTTGTGTGATTTCCAGCCACTGAAGGATCAGCTATGAATTAGTTCTGACTTGATGGCAATGAATTCATAGGAGATCATTTCTTTAGAGCACACATAGCGTGGGAAAAGTGAGGTGAAAGGACCAGCAACTCCTGGTCACAGCCCTTAACGTGAAGACAGCTGCAGCCCCAGGTGCCGCTCAGACCCAGTCCTCTCTGTTACTGGTCCTTTGTGATTAGAGACGAGCCTAGGGTCGTGTAAGCATTGCTAGCTCTCCTCATTCTGTCTTCCCTCCTCTCGGCCACGCCTGAGCCAGCAGAAGCCAGATCTGTTGTGCAAAGATGGCCATCAGCGTGGAGAGGAGGCTCCATGGCCCATTCTCCACCAGGGAAGATCTACTCTGAGAAGCTGCTGGCTGTAGCTCCTTGGCACTGAAGGGATAAATCAAAACTTCCACTCTCCCCAAGAGGGTCCTCCAATCAGCCTCGATAACCATCATCATCATTACCATTGTCACAGGCTCCCGGGCACATTTCACTCCACTCTGCTAACAGACGTTAATGTGAGGAATAAATCTCCACGCTGCCAGGCAGCTCTCCTGGAACTCAATAGTCTCTTCAGGTGATTCTGCACTTTTTGTCTGATAACAGTGAGTTAGGGTTTTTGCAGACATCAAGGTGAAAAAGGCTGAAGGGAAACCTGTGAGCACTGCCCTTCTCTGTCCTTCCGTGAACTTGAGACAAGATGGCTTAATGGGCTGAGGGGTTTTCAAGGAGCTACCGGATGATGCATATGGTAAAGGCTGCTGAAGGTTGGAGCTCCATGCCCGCGCAGGATTTGCTGCTGAAGGTTGAAGGTCCGTGTCCCCCGCAAGGGCCAGAAACGAAAGGCCTGATAATCCACTTCCAAAGAGTAGCCACTGAAAGCCCAGTGGAGTGCAGCTCTCCTCTGACAATGCTGGGTCGCCATGAGCTGGAATCGATTTGACAGTAACCGGTACTGGAATGTTTTGAAGGTTGGTTTAAGAAGCGATGAGGACGCTCAGTGATAAATTAGTGCCTTCTCCACTTCTCAGAGCCAACCTAAGTGGAGTCTGTCACTTCGTTGGCTATCCAGTATGTAATTCCCATTCCTAGTGGTAAGGCGTTGGGCTGCCAACCCAAAGGCACCTGGTTCAAAGCCATCAGCTGCTCCACAGGAGAAAGATGGGCAATCTCCTCAAATGCAGTTAACTGCCTCTGATGAATGGGATCTTCTAAGACTCAAATCCCTATGCACATCCAACAGGGTAAAAAGGGAAGCCACTGATTGAAAAAAAGTATTCGGTAATAACATATCAGATAAGGGACTTATAGCCAGAATTTATGAAATACTTGAGCACCACAACAAGATAAAGGTAAAGAATCCAATAGAAAAAATGGGCACAGGATATGAACAGGCACTTCACCGAAGAC
>NW_006399787.1:8674573-8702252 GCF_000299155.1 Elephantulus edwardii
AAGGTCAGCTATCAGTCGGCTTTAACTGGGAAGTTCCTAACAACATTACTATAATAGGCTCAGGTGGCTTGGTGGTAAGGAGTTGTGCTGCCAACCCAAAGGCACATGGTTCAAATCTACCAGCTTATCCTTGGGAGAATGCTAGGCACTCTCTTCCCATGTAAACTACTGCTTCTGAAAACCCACCAGAGGGCCAGCTGTGAGTCCATTTCAACTCAGTGGCACCTAACACCATCACCGTAATGGGCTCAAGCACGTGAGAGATGGTGATGATGGCGCAGGATAGGGCAGGGTTCCAATCTGTGGCTCAAGGGGTATGGAGTCAACTTGACCGCACATTAAGAACCAAAAACTGTCTCACCTTCCCCTGGGCAGGGGGTAGTGAGTGTTAGGGCCATGGACCTGTTCTCCCTCACTTAGAATAGCCACAGAAATGATCAAGCCACAACAAAGCAGCAGCTGCTCTGTTTATCTCTGTTAGAGCTGCAAAACTTCCACCTTCCTTCCTTTCCCAAGAATAAACTATCTACGACCCCGGACCTGCTTCCTTATCTTGTAACAAGCAGCTGCCTACAAACCCCCTCTCCAATTTCATTGTAAGACAATATAAAACTATAAAACTCCACTCTAAGTAGCTGCTGGACTCTACGTTAGAGTCACCCGGCAGTGTCTCCTAGGTAAACTCTCTCTCTTGGCCTGAACTGGGTTCTGTCATTCCAAAGCTCACAATCCTGACTCTCTCTCGGCCCGTTCCTAACAGTGGGAAAGGATATGATGCTTAATTGGTCAACCAGTATTCCTGGGACAAGTTATAGGAGCACGTGGGTGGGCTGCAGGCCACGTTTACCTCTGTTGTTACAGGACACAGACTTGCCAATTCCTGCTCAAGTGACCTCTAAGTTCCTGTTATTCAATCCTCAAGACCCATCCTCAGCCCCTTCCTGGTTCCTGGCACTCCCAAGCCTCCTAAGTTTGTGGGTTCTTACCATCCTTTTAGAAAACCGCCTTCCTTCCTTAAGAGAGCACAGCAAGTTTCTGTTGTTTGCAACCAAGAATCCAGTCAGATTGTAATTGTTTCTCTTCTTTGGCTCCTTTCTGAATGCTGGACATCAGACAGCTAGTCTTGGAGGAAAAGCAGTCACAATGTTCCTTAGAAGCAAGGGGGGAGGGGGGGCAAGGTCTCGCATACTTTGGGCTTGTTATCAGGTGGGACCAGGCTGTTATGAGGAGAGGGCGGACATTGGATGAAGGACGGCATGCTGGGAAAAGTAGAGGATGGGCAAAAAAGAGGAGGGCAGAGATTGTGAGGTTGATGCAGAACTGGTGGGAGCCTAGGACGGCATCAAGCACACACGCCTCCGCCCCCCTGGGGAGTGGAAACATTTACAAAAGAGCCCCTCTATGGTAGGCAAATTAGAAAAGTTCTCCTTCTCCCTCCAGAGCCCCACAGAGATCCCTGGTCAGCCACAGAGCGCCTGCGGGGTACCTCTGGCCATGAGCTACCTGTACAGTCCTACCTGGCAGCCTGATGTCATTCCTGTGACCACTCTTTGATACAGAAGTTTTAATCTTGCTTGAGGAATGTGTCTTCCTAGCCCAGAAAGCCAGAAGCTCAGAGATGTTGAGTGACCTGCTCATTTCACTCAGCTGGTAAGCACCAGAGAATCCCTGGGTGGTGTGAATGGTTAATGTGCTCCACAGTCCCCCCCAAAGTTGGAGGTTTGAATTCACCCTCAGGTGCCTCACAAGAAAGGCCTGGAGCCCTACTTCCAAAATGTCAATGATTAAAAACACAAAAGGGTGAGTATTGACTAATTCCACTATTATGGAAAAGCTAAGAAAAGATGTACTCATGGATGGGATTGTCCTAGGAAGGTTACCCAGGAGGGAAAAGGGAGAAAATACTAAGAAAGAAATAATGGACACTTACTCAGTTGGGTGAAGGGAAAGGCAATATACAATAAGGGTGTGACCAGACACTGTAATCAGTTAATTAGGTTAATCAATTGTAATTAGTACTAAAAGGCAACATGTATAGGAATGATTGCATGGAAAAAAATCCAGATGATTTGTATGTACACCTTCATGGAAGCCACAACAGAAGAAAAAGAAAACCTCTCTGTGGAGCTCAGTTCACTCAGACACACGTGGGGTCCTCCCGTGAGTGAGAGTTGAGTGGAAGAGCAAGTAGATTGCATGTGGCAGAGCCGGCGTAAGGACCACACAAACCTGACTTCAAGGCTTTCAAGTCACACAGCACCCCATCCTGCAGAGGAGACAGGACATGCGTGATGGCCTAAGCTCGAGTTTGGGGACTGTGTCCACGATTCCCTAGAAAAATGGAAAATTATTATCACTGAGAGCCAATGAGTTAGTTCCAACTTATAGCAATCCCCTAAAAGTAAATAAATAAATAAAAATCCAAACAAGCAAACACTGCCATTGAGCCCATTCCAACTCCTTGCATCCCTCCAACAGGTTTCAAAGGTTGTCAATCTTTCTGGGACGTAATGGACTCATTTATCTCTCAAGTAACAGCTGGTGGAGTTGAACTGCTGGCCTCTCAGTTAGCAATCTAGGACATAATGCAGCATGCCAGCCAGCTCCTTGGTGAACTAATAGAAGGTACATTTTGAGTTATTTTTTTCAAGTACTCATCTCGCACATTGGGGGTGTTGGTGGGTTTGAAATGCCAAGGTAGGCTGGTGGGCTAGAAACCTGGCAGGAACTGATGTGGTCTTGAGGCAGAATATCCTCTTTCTTAGGAAACCTCAAGTTTTGCTCATAAAGCCTTCGTCTAATTGCATAAGGCCTCATCTGTATTGTTGAGGGCAAATTCCTTTACCTAAAGTCAGTTTATGAGTTCTGGTGTCCAAGCGGCAAGGAGTTGCACTGCCAGCCCAAAGGGAAGTGGTTTGAATCCACCATGGGCCCCTTGGTAGAAAGATGGGCAATCTCCTGCCATGCAATTTACAGTCTTTTAAAACTCCCCGAGGGTCAGCTATGACTCAATGGCATGTAACAACAATAAAATCAACTAAGGATGTTCTTACGTCCTAGTGGTAAGAATGGCACTGCCAATTTTATGGCACAAGGTTCAAATCCACTAGCTGCCGCTGGGAGGGCCTGGAGAGCATTATGCTGAGTGAACTAACTCAGTCCCACAGGGATAAATATTGTATAAGACCGTTATTGTAGAAGGATGGTTGGGAGAGGCTCAAAGCAGAGGGATGTGGATGTAACAGGAGAAAGAGGGGATTAATCATTGGATTGTACAATTTTATGGGGGGAGTGAGAGAAATGGGAAGAATTTGTTTGAATTTGCATTAAAATTTTGTAAATAAACTAGTGGGGGCTGGGAAAGACAGGCACTCTCTTCTCATGCGGTTTATAGCCTCTGCAAAACAGCTGGGAGATCAGCTATGAGTTAGTTCCAACTTGGCATACAAAATAGGGATAACAATAATAATACAAAGTCAAGTAATCACATTACAAAAACTTCCACAGCAACAGGTAGATTGTTGTTTCTTGTTAGGTGCCCTCAGGTCAACTATAAATGATAGCAACCCTGTGAACAATAGATCTAAACCTTGCCCTACCCTGTGCTATTCTCATTACCCATTGTGGAGTCACTGCTTGAATCCATATTGCTGCGGGTCTTCCTCTCCTTCTTTGACCTTCTATCTTTCCCAGCCTGACGTTTCTCTCTCCACGGACTAATTCCTCCTGAAAATATGCCCAAAGTAAGAGAGACAGAATTTCACCATCCTACCCCCTAAGGAGACTCTGGTTGTACTTCCTTTCAAGACAAATTTATTTGTCTTTTGGCAGTCCAAGGACTAGTCAATACTCTTCTCCAGCATTACAATTCAAAGTATTGGTTTGCTTCTGTCATCCTTATTCACTGTCCAACTTTCAGATGCAAAGGAAGCAATTGAAAAGATCATGGTTTGGATCCAGTGCACGTTAGTCTTTAAACTGGCATCATTGCCCCTTACAACTTTGGAGAAGTTCTTGGCAGAAGATTTGCCCAACACAACACATCTTTTGATTTGTTGACTGCTGTTACTTTTGAATTGTGGCTCCAAGGAAAATGAAGTTATTTACAACTTTATTCTTTTCTCCTTCTATTATGATGTTGTCTATGGGCCCAGTGGTGTGAAATTTTGGTTTTTTATGCTGAAATGTAACCCACACTGAAGGCTGTAGTCTTGATCATCTACAAGTGATCAATTTTTACTTTCTGCAAGCAAGGTTGTGCCATCTGCATAATTCAGGCTGTTGTTGGGTCTTCTTCCAGTCCTGACGGGACATTCTTCTTCACATAGTCCCGCTTGTTGAATGATTTGCTCAGCATACAGACTGAATATGGAGAAAGGGTGACACACAGCTCTTCTGATTTTAAACCATGCAGTGTTCCCTTGCTTTGTTTGGACAACAGCTTCGTGGTGTAGGTATAAGTTTCTCATGAGCACAATTAATTGTTCTGGGATTCCCAGGCTTCTCAATGTTAGTCATAACTTGTTATGACCCACACAGCCAAATGCCTTTACATAATTAATAAAACACAAGATCAATGTTTGGTTAAATCTGGTTCTATAGTCTAGCTGGAACCCTTGGGTGGTTCAAAGGATTAATACACTTGGCTGCTCAATGAAAGGTTGGAGGTTCAAGTCCACTCAGAGACACTTTGGAAGAAAGGTCTGACAATCTACTTCTGAACAATCAGTCATTAATATCCAGGGGAAGACGTTCTACTCTGAGGCCCATGGAGTTGCCATGAGTCCCAGTTGACTAGACAGCACCTGGTGATCACAGGATAAAGACTAAGGAAGGAAATGGAGCCAAAGAAAAATGGTTTGAGGTTGAGAGCACCCCTTTCCTGTCTCCAGCATATTGCTGACCAACATCTACAAGAATTTGTTCAGAGCTGTGTGGTCAGCACCATAACGGGCATTGCCCACAGGCGTTTATCACTTTACAGAGCAAAGTCATGAACAGATGAGGTGCTTTCTTCCTGTTTCTCTTTCCAATATAAACAAGAGGAAAAGTGCATAAGGTAGAATTTTCCTGTGACTCAGCGCAAGAACCTTGGTTGGTTATTAACTCAGAAGCCTGTAGTTCAGATGCACCAATTGTTCAGAAGGAGAAAGATGCGGCAGTTTGCTTCTGTAACGATCTACAGCCTTTGAAACACCACAGGACACTTCTTCTCTGTCTTACAGGATTGCTGTGAGTTGGAATTGACTTAGTGGTAGTAGATTTGAACATGAACTAGAAATTCCACTCCTAAGTATTTACCCAAAAGAAAAATAAGTGCATGTCTACAAAAAGACTTAGATGAAGATTCACAGCAGTTTTAGTCCTAACAATAAAACACAGAAAAATACCTAAAGGTCTGAAAGTTCACCAACTAAAGCTGGATAAACAAATTGTGATATATCCATCCAAAAGAATTCCATTCAGCAACAGAACGAAGAGATTGCCAGCACAAACGGATGGCTCTCCAAAATATAAGGGGACAGACACAAGAGACTCCATCGTGTTTGAGTAATTCTATATGAAATTCAACACAAGACAAAATCTCTGGTGACAAGAGTCAGAACGCTGGTTGTCTAAGGTGGAAATTGACAGGAAGAGGGACAAGACAACTTCCTGAGGTGATGGGAATGTTCTAGATCTTGAGTTGGCAATGCCATGGATCTATACATTATCATAACCCTGAAAATATTTCAATTATAATTCAAATAATAATTAAAACTGAATTCAAGATCTGGGCCTTGTATTACTTGTAAAAAATACATAAAAACTTTTTCTTTTATTTTATTATTTTTGTGTGTGTGTACCGTCAAATCAGATCTGATTGGTACAGGAGGAGATTGTCCCTCCTTCCTCAGCAGAGCATCTGGTGGATTTGAACCAGTAAAAACTTTTTTAAAAGATCAATTAAAAAGAAAAATATGAGGGAGCTCTGGTGGCCTAGTGCCAAGAAGCTACGCAGCAATCCGGAAGGAGTGTCATTTGAATCCACCAGATGCTCCACTGGAGAAGGAGGGGAAATCTTCTCTTGTGTCAGTCAGATCTGATTCAACAGTACACAGCAAGGGGGCAGGAAATTTTATAAGAAAATAAATTTTTAAAATAATAGCCTAAAAAGAAAAATACGGTTAACACCAGAAGCTGCTCTTCTTGGGACTTAGATTGCCACCGCGTCTCCTTCCCTCCCCCCATAGGTGTGGCAGACCTACAGGTGATACATGGCGGTCCCAGCACTGCTCATTCCTTTCATGTTTATTCTCTGCCTTCAGCCTTATCACCCCTTCCCCAGCTGATGATGGAATTATCTCTGAGGAGTTCTAAAATGAACGAAAGTAGCTAAAGACACCTCTCACCATGCAAAGGAATCCCAAGCTTTGGTTACAATTGTCATGTTTAAGCTGCCCATTGGCCCATCCATCAGGACCATGTGCTGACAGATTCTGGTTGAAGGATGAAGCAGGTAGCTCAGGTGTTGAGGTCCAGGAGCTCCTTCTAAGGAAGAGAAAGGCCCATTTGTCTAGACCTAAAGTGAAGAAGGCAGCTGAAATTCTAGCTGCTGCAGAGACGTACTCGATGAGTATTTGGAATTTAAGGGGGAGGGAGAGAAAGCTCCTCTTTCCTAAAAAGTTACATGGTGCTTGAGAAAGAATAATGGTTTTGAGGCACAGAACCTGGCCTCAAATCCTTGACCCCAACACTGACCAGCTGAATGACATGAGTAAGTGACAGCCTCTGTGAGCGACTTCTTCATCTGCAATAAATGAAGAAAAGATTGAAGTTGCCAAGAATTTAATGTTATTTGGATCTCCATCCATGGATGGTTGGCAATGAAGAAATCAAGGGACATTATTGCATTGGGCAAACTCGCTGCACAAGATTTCTTTAAAATCAAAGATATCACTAGGGTTAAACTGTGCCTGACCCAAGTCATGGTATTTTCAGTTGTTTCATGTAAAAGTTGTATGCATGTAAAAGCTGGGCAAAGAATAAGGAAGACAGAGGAATAACTGATGTATTTGAATTATGATGTTGTCAGAGAATCCTAAAGGCACCAGGAACCCCCATAAAGAGTGAATAAATGTACCATGTGCCAGCCAGAATGCTTTTTGGAAACAAGGATGGTGGGACCTTGTCTCAAGTGCTTTGGACAAGCTGTCAGGAGGACCTGTTGTTGCTGTGTCCCATTGCATTGAAACTAACACATCGCTGACCCTCCCGCAGGATCACAGATGCAGTAAATCACAAGAGAGAAGATTTTTGTCAACCCTACTCCCTTGGAGCAGCTGGTGGATTTGAACTACATGCCTTTATGGGGCAGGGAGGGACTAGTTCTTGGGAAAGGATATTATGCTTTTTATAGTAGAGTTGTTGTCATGTACCATCGAGTCAGAATCAGCCCATAGCTGACCCTCTAAGGTTTTCAGAGACAGTAAATCACACAGAAGACTGCCCATCTTTCTCCCACGGAGCGTCTGTGGATTTGAACTGCGTGCCTTCAGGATTGTTGTATAGATTCTTACCACTGGGCCACCAGAGCTCCATGTACAGCAAAGAGTCAGGAAAAAATAAAAGGAAGCCCTCAGGGAATTTGACAAACAATGTGGCTGCAACAATAGGCTCAAGAAGTTGTAGGCACAGGACTGGGGGCACTTAGTTCTATTTACAGTCAGTAAGCCTTGGAACCAACTCAACAGCGCACAGCAATGATACAGGCGTGCCTCCTGGTCTTCTGGCAACACAAACAATTAAGTGCCAAGAAGCTAACCAAGAGGTTGAAGGTTTGAGTCCACCTTGGAACAAAGACCTTGTGATCTCCAAAATATGAGTCATTAAAAACACAACAGTGCTCCGTTCTGCTTTGACACACGTGCCTTCTCCATGCATCAGAATTCAGGGGCAGCTAGTTTAATGCAGACGTTGAAGAGTCTGGGTGGGGGAGGTTCATAGTTGCCTGCTAACCTAAAGCTTTCTGTGTCAAGTCTACACAGTGGCTTCACAGAAGCGAAATTGTGGTGACCTAAATAGTAAAGATCACCATAAAAGCTCAGTTCAACTCTGTGACACATGAGGTCACTGTGTGTCAGGGACTCGATGGCAGTAAGTTTTGAGTGATGGACGGTACCAGGATGGAATTAAGATAAGATCCAATGAGGTTTCTCTGTTAAATGTAACCCCTTAAAAAGATGCAATAATTAAAATGTTGGCATGCGTTCTACTGGGACCAGTGGAACAAAATAGAGTTCAAAATAGAGCCACATGTGTAGGGTCACTAGATGTACGACAAAAGCCACACTCCAGAGGGTGGGAAGGGTGGGTTTTTGAACACTATCAATGAGGCCAGCTGAATTGTAGCTCCGTAACTCTCAACTCAACTCAACCCTTACCGTCGTTGAGTGAGAACTAATTTAGAGTTGATCCTCCACCAGGTTACGGAGCTGTGAATCACTCAGGAGGAGCTGCCTCAGATTTCCCAGTCGAGCCGCTCATGGATTCAAACCACCAGAGCAGCATGGCCTCTGGGTTTGTAGCACACAACTCCCTGTGGCCTCACAGCTCAACTGAACTCAACTTTTTGTCACGGAAATGGAACCAGCTCAGAGTTGACCTTGTATCGGGTTTTCAGAGGCAGGAGATCACACAGGAGGAGACTGCCCTTCTTGCTCCCTTAGAGCAGCTGGTAGCATTTGAACTGCCTGCTTTTGGGTTGGCAGCGCAACTCCTTATCCACTAGGCCACCTCAGATCCCTTCGCTATGGCCCATGTCAAACAAATCTGCCATTATTCTATAGACTAATAAGGCAAAAAGGGCTAAATATATAGGAAAACAAACAGTGGTTGTTGAGTTGATTGTGACTCACGGTGACTCTGTGTGTCTCTGAGTGCAACTGATCTCCACAGGGTTTTCAGTGACTTTTTTTCAGATACAGGTATCTAGGGCTTTCTTTTGGAGTGCCTCTGGATAGGTTCAAACTGCCAGGCTTTCGATTAGTAGCAAATATCAATGTATTAAAATTAGGAGCTAAAATGTTGATGGTGTTGCTGTTATGTGCCATCCAGTCACCTGCGACTCATGGCTACCCTATGTACAACAGCTCTGAACCCTGCTCTGTCCCGAGCCAACCTTATCATCCCTGACACAACTACGCCCATTATGCTCTTCACAATATCCCTACCCTAGAAACTACCCAGATGTCCACCAACAATAGACGAGATAAACAAATTGCGGCGAGCTCCTCCTCTAGAGTGAGATGCAGAAATGAAAATAAATGAATCGCAGCCACAGTCAGTGACACGGATAAGTCACATAAAGGTGAACACGAGAGGGCAGACAAAGGAGAAGCACATCAGGATCCCGTGCAGAGCTCATTCAGAGAGACAAAATGAACTGCAGGGCTGGAGGTCAGAGGACTTGCTGCTTGCACGGGGAGGAGAAAGGGTAATGATGGAGAGAGGGCCTGGGGGCTTTCCGGGGTGCTGGCAGAGCCTGAAGGCCAGATGCACAAGCTTATTTTACAATAATTCATTACACTATATACTTATGTTTCGTGCCGGTTTCTGCATATGTGCTGTGCTTGACAATAGAATATGCTCCTGCCACCAACTAGCTCCCAGTTGAGAGAGGGAAGCAGAGAAGTAAACAGGTGATTAGGACACAGTGAGATCAATGCTGTTAGGAGCCAGACCACTTGGCTTCCTGTCACAGCTTGGCAAGTGCTTCAGCTCACTCCACCTTGTTTAAGTGGTAGATGTACACACAGCATCAAATGACTTGCCATGCTTGCCTCTCTGCGATGGTGATTGTAAAAATGGGCTAGAGGACTTACCCCTGTGTAAGACTGACTTAGATGTAAAAACGACTTAGAGTTCTTATAGTGACAGCGATCAGTACCGCTAGCTTGTTAGCAGTACCACCAACCAGGACGTGCAGTAGCCTGTGGGGAGTTGCACTGCTAAAGATGACGCCTCTCTGACATTTCCAAATCACCAGCAACCCCAAGGGAGAGAGATGGGCCATCTCCTCCCATGTGATTTACAGCCTCCGAAAACCCACTGGAGGTCAGCTGTGACTTGATGGCAATGAGTAAGTATTAGTGCTACCACCATTACCACCACCACCAATAGTTCTACAACTGCAAGTACCAGTACTGTTAGTACTATCAGCACTCATAGTACCACCGTCACCAACAGTATTATCACCACTATTACCATTGTTGTTGTCATTCTGTGCTGTTGAGCTGGAATTGACTCTTAGCAGACCCTCCAACAGGTTTTCAGAGACAGTAAAGTGCTCACAAGGAGACAGCCTATCTTTCTCCCAAGGAGCAGCAGGTGGATTTGAACTTTGGATTTGGAGTATAACTCCTTACCTTTAAGCCACTAGTGGTCTAGAACCAGTCCCACTACTAACACCAGCTCTGCTGGTTCTGCCACAGGCATACACATGGCAGGAGAGATTCTATTCTGTTCATTATAACCGTCCAGCTAGCTGGTAGACCTGGGAAGTTGAAAAGGAAGGTGTAGGATCAAGCGCCACTCTTCTTCCCTTTTTGGAGGATGGACCTTCCAAATACGGACGTGAGCATCTTATTTACTCTGTCCATACTTTTTAGGATAGGCCAGTCCTTAGAAAGACACGTCATGCTGGGAAAGGTAGATGGTTAGCAAAAGAGAGGAAGACCCTCAACGAGATGGACTGATGCAGTGATTACCACGATGGCCTTGAGCAGATCAGGGAGCGTAAGGATGGCACAGGGTAGGACAAGGTTCAGATCTGTTGCTCACATGAGTTGTAGTTGACTTGATGACATCTAACAACGGCTTCTCCCCTGGACCCTGGAATCAGCCATAGCCATTATTTCTCAACCACACTTTCTCAGTGTTAGACAAAGGAGGAGCTGGAGCCACTACTGACCCCTGAATTACGCCACCATTCTGGTTCTCTGCGCACTGCCAGTGTCCCAAATTACCACCAGTACAAATGTAAAATAATTGAAAGAGAAAATGAACAAATGAATGAGTGAGCAGAGTCAGCTGCAAGGCAGGCTGGAAACCACGTATTTCCTTCACTTTCTCCTGGTGGCCAGAATCATGGCTCCAACCTCTTCCACCTCCTTCCACTCTCACACCAGCTCTTCATTCCCACCAGGGTCAGGGTATGAGCTGCCTATTGCTCGGATGGCAATGTGAGGAAGTTGCTATTTATCTTTGTTACTGCTGCAAGTGTCCAAGAAAAAAAATAGCTTCAGAGATCACGTCTGTTGGGATAACCTATTGATTTGTGTCACGTTTCTCCCAATCCCCATTTTATTGTTGCTCAAGAAGGGGTCAGGCTAGGTCAAGAATAACTCTTTCCAATGGAGGCAGCAGACTGAGGAATTCTAAACTCTCTAAAAGGCATGGGCTGGACTGTAACAGAAGAGCGAGTGACCCCAACGCCTAATTAGATACACTGGGAAGAACGCAGTTTGTAACAAACAATCCTGAGGAGACAAAAATTAGCTATAAAAGATAAAATGGATTATAAATGGGGATCAATACCCAGTACAAACTTTTAGAAAATGAAAAATCAAGCAATAACAGAAACTAATTTTATACATTTTGGCCCAATCCGTTTCCTGAATACGGTCTATGTATCAACCAGTTATTCTGGCACCCTCAATGAAAGGCCCATTAACTTGCGAGATCATTCATCTATAGCCAGAGTCAGCAAGCTGAAACTAAATCCATCCATTGCCTGTTTTTGTAAATAAAGTTTTATTGGAACCATAAAGTTTTATTGGAACACAGGTATGTTCATTCGCTTACATAACAGTCTGTGGTTGTTTTGCTGAAATGATAGAACTGAGCAGTGGTGACGGAGATCATATGCCCTGCAAAGCCAAAAGTATTTTCTGTCAGAACCTTTATGGAAGAAGCCCTGTGGCATAGTGTGCTATACTCAGGACTGCTGACCAAAAAAGTTTAACCCACCAGCTACTTCACAGGAGAAAGACTGAGGTCTCCTTCTGTTAAGATTTACAGCCTTCAAAATCCAATGGGGGATCACTACGAATTGGAATTGACTCAGCTGCAGTCAGTTTGGCCTTTGGACCCTTTATAGAAAAGGGCTTTGACTCCAGGTCTATCAGCTTTTATTTCATTACCATTCTTCTATTTTCTTGAAGGAAACATCAACTTTGAGGTTTAAGCATCCAATTCAAGATGGTGCTTGAATTAGAAATACAGGCTGCTTTCCAAACAGGACACTACAGCTGCTCTTAATAACACCAGAAATGTCCATATATGTTGGCCTAACGAACGTTCAAATCTCACCCTTTGTCAGAATGCTATTCATTTGAATAGTTCCTTTAGTGACAAAGCTATCATTCTAAGTTTTAGTCTTTTACATTTTATTGCGTTTACAGGATAAAGCCATTTGTCAACTAAAAGAAATAATCTATAGTCCATTTCATCCTACTCTCTCCTTAGTCTTGACCAACACTGACAAATATGAATCTTCTCTTACAGAAGGCTAAGTTGTTGTTGTTGTTGTTGTTGTTGTTGTTGTTGTTGTTAGGTGCCACTGAGTCAAGTATCACTCATAGCCACCCTATGAACAGAAGATCTGAACCTAGTCCTGTCCTGAGCCATCCTCACCCTTCCTAACATGCAAGAGCCCACTGCAGCAGTCACTGTGTCACTCCACCTCATTGAGGGTCTTTCTCTCCTTTGCTGATCCTCCACCCTTCCCAATATCATGTCCTTCTCCAAGGAGCAGACCCTCATAGCTACATGCCCAAAGTATGTGAGATGGCGCCTCATCATTCTTGCCTCCAAAGAGCACTCAGGCTGCACCCTTTCCAAGACTTGGCCATCCATGGGATAGTCAGTGATCTTCTCCAACACCACAGCTCAAATGTTTCAGTTCTTTTTCTGTAGTCCTTATTTATTGTTCAGCTCTCAGGTGCATAGCAAGTAATCAGAAAGACCATGGCCTGAATTAGTTGTACCTTAGGCCTCAAACCACTAGCATTACTCCTCAAAAATTTAGAAAGGTCCCTAACTGCAGATTTTCCTAATGCAATGCATCTCCTTATTTCATGACTACTGCTACCAAAGGTGTTAATTGTGGATCCAAGTAAGATGAAGCTGTTGACAATTTCAATCTCCTCTCCACCCATCATGATGCTGCCTATCTGTCCAGTGGTAAGAATCTTTGTTTTCCTTTTTTTTTTTCAGGTGCACTTTAATCTTTTATTTTTATTTTCTTCTGTGTTATTTTCTTTTTCTTTTTTTTAAAATTTCCATTCATTCATTGTTGTACATTTCCCTCCCTGCCCACCCTTTCCCCCAGTTAGCTTTTCTCTTTGAAAAAAAAATAAAAATCATTCATTGTTATGCACTCCCCTCCTCCCCAGTCCACTTGACTATGCAACTCTTATTCTAGACTCTTGTCATGAAAATAATACCTACTCATATATTCCTTTTAAACAGTTCTCTCTCCCCTCATCTGGTTCAATGCGTTGTACATTATTTATCCCCTCTGTTCTTAGTTTCCTCCCAACCCCTATGTTTACATCAATGGCACTATGCAGCATTTGTCCTTTTGTGGCTGAGATAATTCATTCAGCATAATGTCCTCCAGGGTCACCCATTTTGTATAATATGTCATGAGTTTCTTGTTTTTCAATGCCACATAGCATCCCATTGTGTGAATATACCACAGCTTCTCTATCCATTTGTTTGTTCATGGGCGCTTGGGTTGTTTCCATCTCTTTGCTATTGTGAAAAAAAAAACCAGCAATAAACATGAGTGTGCATATGTCTGCTTGGGTGGCAGTTCTGGTTTCTTTAGGGTATATTCCAAGTCATGGAACTGATCAGTCAATTGGTATTTCTATTTGCAACTTTTTGAGAAAGCGCCAAACTGCCTTCCATAGTGGTTGCATTATTTTACACTCCCACCAGCAGTCAATAAGGGTTCCAGTTTCTCCACAACTTTGCCAGCATTTGTTGTTTGCAATCTATATCAAAGGCTGCATTCTTTGACCTTCTGCAACAAGTACTTCAAGTCCTTCTCACTTCCAGTAAACAGGCTTGTGTCATCTGCGTAACATAGGTTATTGATGGAGTCTCCCTCCAATCCTGATGCCACACTCCTCTTCATAGTGTCCAGCTTCTCGAATAATTTGCTCAACATACAGATTGAATAGGTATGGAGAGAGAATACAACCCTGACTTAGTCTCTCCTCAATTTCAAACCATGCAATGTTTTCCTGTTCTGTTTGCACAACAGCCTCCTGATCCAGGTATAGGTTCTGCATGAGCACAATCGAGTGCTCTGGTATTCCCATTCTTCTCAATGGCAGCCACAACTTGTTATGATCCACACAGTCAAATGCCTTAGCATAGTCAATAAAGTACAAATAGACATTCTTCTGGTATTCCTTACTTTCAGCCAGGAAAGCTAAGTAGAAGCATGAAAAGGCATTGACAGACTGAATTATTATATGAAAAATGTTGAATCAGTAAATGTTCTGTGCATTTTTTACAATAACAACAGTAAAAGAGCAATGACAAGGTATAATCAATACTGATTTAGAGATAAAACTCAAGTCACCTAGGCCTCCATCTTTCACCTTCTCTCTTCCCTGCAGAGTCATCCCCTAAGACATGGGGTACCGCTGTTACGATCCTCAGGCTGGAGAGATGGGAAGTCACAGAAATCGTCGTGAATGCAATGGTTTCAACACACCCTGACATGGTCTCTCTAACTGAGAAGTGAAAACTCGCTGCGGTCAGAACAAAACGAAGAAGCAAGCTGTTCTTTGTTTCTAGGAGGAAAGAGTTACTATATGACGGAGGAGGAGAATTTTATGGAGAGCTTTCCAGAAGGGCACAACATACTAGCCTCTTGATATTTCATTTTCATAATTAGAGAGGAAACAATTCATAGCTGTGTGATTCTTCTAACAGTGCTAAAGTCCAAGGACTCCAGTGTAAACCCTGTCCTAGGTGCTGTGTTGCTAGATGCGATCTAGTCAATCCTAACTCAAAGCAACAGTGCACAACAGGTGAAAACTGCCACATCCCATGCCGTCCTCTCAGTCTCCACTGTTTTTAAACACACTGTTGCTGTTTCTGTGTCAATCCATCTCATTGAGGGTCGTTCTTTCTCTGACCCTCCAGGTTTTGTTATTTTAGGGGTGTACTATTGAAGGCTATGAGCATCCTGGCAGGAGTATGACCCTGGAGTGCAGCGATTGCTGGAGCCTCTCAAAAGACAAGGAAAGAACCACCTTGCAGGTGATTGTGTCGGATGGCATGGTGTAAAGTCCACCAACTCAAACATTGCCCAGTTCTTCATCATCACTGGCCCTAATGTTGAAGCACAATGGCTTTGGGACTGTAATTCTATTTAGAGTCAATCAAACGATGCCAGGAGACACCAACCTCACTCATGTTTGGATCAAGGTTGCACCAAGTTAAATCGGCCTTTTTTAAACTGACTCAGACTCTTTGCTGCATTGTCTCTGCCTGTTCCTCGGGATGCTCCAGGCTTCTTTCTGCCTCCCTGTGGGATTGCAGGCATGGACCACATGACCTTGGGCACCCACCCTATTCCCACTGTGTAGCTTCTCCACACAACGGCGAGGATCCAGCTGTGAGGAGAATCGGCTGCTAGCAGAACCATACCCAGATCTCAGACCAACCTCTGCCTCTAAGGAAACAGAGAAAGTGCCATTCCTATGGGGGAAACCCCCCAAAACTCATGATTTTTGAGTCAGAACTGAATCATAGCTGACTCTTCAGCAGGTGCTTGGAGACTTAACTCGCATGGGAGGAAATTGTCCATCTTTCTCCAGGGAAGTGACTGGTGAGCTCAAACCAGCAGAGAGGCACTGGGATGAAAGTCCAACTCCCTACAGACTAAGCCACAGAACTCCCTTCAGTTCTTAGCTATTGTTCTTGTTATTAAGTGTTACCGAGTCAAGTACAGCGACCCTCTGAACAATAGATCTAAAACCTGCCCTGTGCTGTGCCGTCCTCACCGTCTCTGACACACTGGAGCCCATTGCTGCAGTCACTGTATCAATCCAGCTTGTTGGGGGTCTTCCTCTCTGATCCCAACCCTTCCCAAGCTTGATATCCTTCTCCAAGGCCTGGCCCCTTCTAACAACATGCCCAAAGTATGTGAGATGAAGTACCATCATCCTTAACACGTTGCCGCACACTTTTTAAATTGACGGCCATGCTTAGAAACACATTTGCCATCATTTGTGGCAACGTGTTAATAGAGTAAGGAGAAAACCAAGCAAAGACAAAGCTCATAATATTCAAATGCCCCAAAATCAAATCACTGCTGTCCAGTCTGAACAGACTCATCACTGGCACTCCTTCAAGTTGTCAAGGTTCTAAGTCCCATAAGGGTGAGGGGAGATTGCTCATCTTTCTCCTGGGGAGCCCCTTGGATTGGAACTGCCAAAGAGGCACATCATTTAGATTAGCAGTACAACTCCCTACAGACTACAGTACAAAGACACAAACACACAAGGGAGATAAAAACTGAGAACATGAAAGCCACAACTGAAAAATCTCAGTGTACTCTGATTCCTCAAACTTCCAAACTTAACACTGAAAGGAAAACGAGGGGAAAACCACGCACACATTCAAGATGGACCATTTTATATCTACCTTTGTACTAAACCTTGGTTTTCCTCCTGCTTTACAATAATCCTTTTCACCTGAAGAAATAAAACCTCATCACTCTGCCTTCAGAAGATGTGCAAAGAAGAGAGGATGGTCAGACTTTGTCTCACGTACTTTGGACACTTTTTCAGGAGGGACTTCTCACTGGAGAAAGACACGATGCTTGGTAAAGCAGATGGGGGGAAGAGTCAACAAGAGAGATTATACAGTTGTAGCAAAAATGGGTTCAAACACAGCAACACCCTGAGGATGTCACAACACAGCATTTTTAGTCTGTTGTACGAAGTGTTGTTGTGAGTTAGAATTGACTCAACAGCACCTAATAATGACAACAGTCTCTAAACAGGGGCCATGAGTGGTTAGTGGTAGAATTCTCACCTTCCATGCAGGGGACTTGGACACTGCACCTTGGACAGAGCCATCATCCATCTGTCACAAGTGGATTGTATGTTATTGTTTGGACATTGAACAAGTTTTGGTAGTCTCCAGTGTAAGATAGACTAGGGAAAAAAGATACATAGGAAGTGATTAAAAATATAATGGCCTGAATTAGGCAAACCTTGGTCTTCAAACTAACATCTTTGTGCCTCAGTAATTTAGAGAGGTGTCTGACTGCAGACTTTCTCAATGCAGTATGTCTCCTGATCTCCCGACTACTGGCACAGCTGGACAATAAATCAGGATGACAGAAGAATAATTGATGCCTTTGAGGTGTGGTGTTGGAGGAGAGTAGTAAATATCCCAAGGATCATCAAAAGAACAAGCCAATATAATAGTTCTTGGAAAAAGTGGAGCCAGAGAGTTCCTTTGAGGCAAAGATAACAAAGTTTCCTCTAACAAGTGTTGGGTATTTTGTTAGAAGAGATGATCCCTTGGAGAAGGACACCGTACTTAGAAAGGTGGAAGGTTAGCAAAAGAGAGGAAGACCCTCAACCAGAGGGATTGACACAATGAATGCCATAATGGGGTCGAATTGTCAGAAAAGATGAGATAGCACAGGAGAGGACAGGGTTCAGATCTGCCATTCACAGGGTCGCTGTGAGTTGTACTTGACTTGATGGTGCCTCATAACAACAAGGAAGAAGCATCTAGACATCTACTTCCTGAAATAGGCCAGTGACAACCCTACAGATTCACAGAAGTCCAAGCCACAGGGGATCATGGGGTGGCACGGGACAGACAGCATTTCTTGCTGGTGTACATGAGGTTGCTGGGAGTTGAGGGCCAACCTGACAGCAGCCGCTAACAAATCTTTGAATGCTCCCATGGGCGAGCACATGCACAGCAAGGTACCTGCTGGTCCCAGGCAGAGGCACCTCAGGAGTTAACCAGGGGTGTTTATTTACAGGTTAAAGAGGAAAGCTCCAGAGTGGAGGAGCGCGTGCTGAGGAGATGCTGAGCGTGAGCTAACAAGACGCTCTCTCTAGCGGCATTCTAGGCGATTACTCCCGAGCACCCAGCCATACCAAAATCAATAAACAATTTCAGCGCAGCCCAGGGAACTTTGCCACACTTAATAAAAGTCTCCAGCTGCAGTTATGGCTTCATTTCACCTTAACGTCTTCTTTAACTGTCCCTGCTCTTCAAGATCAATTAGAGGTACATGCAAAGAGAATAAAGAAATACACATACACACGCAGAAGAAAACAAGGTCAAAATGAGTTATATCTGCAGGTGGACGTTCCCTGCCCCCACCCCCAACTCACTTCCTATTTAGGTCAGCCAGAGGTGATAGGTTTGAGGGTGGGGGTACAGGAATGGAATTGGGTTTAGAGAAGAAAGAAAAGGGAGGAAGGTGAGAGATTGGCCCCACATTGCCTACATGCACAGGACTAATCCCGATATGAAAGACGCTCTTTCTCTGGGTAAAGATCTCTAAGGAGCTCATCCTCTCTGAAAAGCATTCATGATCTTTTGCTTTGGCTCATTTCTTTATTCCCCAGGTGGTTCATCCAAGTATGGAGAGCATGGGCGAGGCAAATAGGTCAGGATGTGTTAATGTCATCATTAGTGCTTTGATTAAAGCCTTGACAGCCTTGGCTGGGGTAGGGAGGTTGGGAGAAGAGCACCAGTTTAGTTCCTTAGCTAATGGAAGGGTTTCTGTAGGACTGTTAGCAGATCAGGTTTCATTGTCTGATAGACATCCGCAGCTCATGATGCCATTGCCTCTGGAAGTTGTATGGTAATTACTTTGCTGTCCAGTCTTATCAGACATATTTTTGGCCTGACAGGACATGAGGGAACTGTGGAGGCATAGTCTATTGGGAGTTGTACTGTTTACCCAAATGCTGTGCCTCTCTGGCAGTTCAAATCCACTGGGGCTCCAGGCGCGAAAGGTGGACAATTGCCTCTCAAGGAATTTACAATCTTGGCAACGCAATGGAGGAATCTAGGAATCTGTTCTGACTGGACAGAAATGAGTTGGAATTCTTCAATAGCGCCTCAAGAGAAAGGTGGGCAATCTCCTCCCATTTACAGCCTTGGAGACCGGAGGAAGGGACCTGACTCAACAGTAATGGGGGGGAGGGAAACGGGGGAGAGAGAAAGGGGGTTAGGAAGGAAGGGGGAAAGAGGGAGGGGAGGGGAGAAGAGAGAGGGAGAGAAGCAGGAGGGAGAGGGAGAGAGATTGGATACAGAATCAAATTAAAAGAAAATACATTTATTTTTTCCCTTACGTGGTCTTGTTTTACACTCCATACATTTGAAAATGTGTTATGTATGTACTTTTCAGTGTGCACAGAACATTTTCTTTCAGTTGAGAAAATTACTGGACTCTCTGTAGTGAGCTGTTCATTGTGTCACAGGAAGTCAATAAAAATAATTCATCGTCTTTCTTGGATTCTTCACTAAAATGTGGTTAAAATCAAGTAGATGGTGTCATATACAAGAAGCATGAGGATGAAGACGTTTTGTGAAACAACACACTTGACAGAAACCAAGAGTCATTGACGGGAATGCAGATGGTTCTAAGACCCTGGAGTGAACAGAAAAATGGTGCCTCCCTCTCTCTGCTTCTTTTCCCCTCTCCACCGCCAACCACCTCTACACAGTGAGCTCAGGAGCGAACCAGGTGGCCACATTCCTTCAACTAAAAGATCTTGAGGAGGAGAAAGTGTTTCAGAATGTGTTTGGTTGTTAAGTTCTCCTTTCTCTGAGTTGCAAAGGTGCCCTTGCTGTTGGGACTGTGAAATGTACATGTGTATAAAGGAAAGACTTTTACTCAGAATCCTCCCTGCCTTAAGATGTGTCAGTACACCAGTGCTGACGCTGAGCAGTGGTCTCGTTTTCTAAGAAGGCTTAACTTCATCTTCATGGTAGCTGCACACTATGATCAGTTCTCTGCCTTCTCTCCCCCAATTCCAAGTACTCTCATTCCCATCAGCCTTTCCCAGCAGATGTCGACACCTCACCAAGTCTATTTTTCAATAAACCTTCAGAAGTCCCCTAGATGTCTGGCAAGATAAAGCCATCGAGTCGTGACATTTCCCCCAACAGTATAGAAAGTGACTCTGTTTTCAAGTTCCAATTTCATATCCAGAAAGGATAATCACGAGATAAAAGAATGAATAAATAAATACACACACAATATGTATAGAAAGGACAATTATGAGATATGTGGCAACTTTGAGCATCCCGTAGACTTCAGGGAGAGCAAGCAAATCTGTCTTAGAGGAAGTGCAGCCTGATGCCCCTTTGAAGCGAGGATGATGAGATTCCTCTCACATCCTTTGAGCA
Organism: Elephantulus edwardii; assembly: GCF_000299155.1. Classification (NCBI taxonomy): domain Eukaryota; kingdom Metazoa; phylum Chordata; class Mammalia; order Macroscelidea; family Macroscelididae; genus Elephantulus; species Elephantulus edwardii. The sequence goes on from NW_006399787.1 coordinate 8,695,037, forward strand.
GTCCCTGGAGAAAGACATTACGCTTAAAAACTGGAGGGTCCGTGAAAAAGAGAAAGGCCTTCAACAAACACGATGGGATGGCATAGAAACTATAACAAGCACAGATGCAATTGTAAGAGATGCACAGCATTGGGTCAATGTGGTTCAGAGCCAACTCAGCCACACCTAACAACACTGTCATTATAGATGTCCTTGGGTGGCACCACAATTAAGCACTTGACTACTAAGTCAAAAGATTGTTGATTTGAATCCATCCAGAGGTCACATAGAAGATGGGGCTGGCAATTCACCTCTCAAACAAGCAGATCTGCTGTAGACACTCGGGGTTGTCATGACTCACAATAGCCTCAAGAGCAACTAACAACAACAACAACAATGCCATTCCATCATATCACATTGGAACGCTACAAACTGGAGTTTGATAGAGCAGCTTCAGCAATAATCAAAGTCAGGAACAAAGCTAGACCAACCACATATAATAATGAAGCCTTTCTGAATGGGCTCATTTTTGCCCACGACCAAACTAGACCAGTTGGGCTGGTCCATCAGAGAGGGCTTTTATGAACCAGACACATCTCAGGTTCCAATGGCTTTCTGTGGCTTACTACCTGCGAGAGGTTCATGACATCCAGGCAACACATGAGGCAGGAAATTGTAGATGTACTAGAAGCCAACCCATCACAAACGGCAGGTACGCCTGCCTTTTATAAACTCAGTCAATAAGTACATTTGTACAAATATTCCACAAAATGAAGACTGAGCTGCAGGTACTGCTGGAAAAACACAACTACAAAGGTGTGCATTCCTGCGCTTTCCTCGCGCCTCGATCCTATTTAATATTTTCATGGTGAGCGCAGAAGGGGAGGCTCATATCTAATTCCGTCTTTTCACGGCCTCCAGGAGCTCATGATGTGCGACTATCTTTATAAGCAACCTTCACAAGCAGAGAAACACTCATTTAAAAAATAAATCATCTGGGAAGCTGGCTAGAGTGATGTTTCACTGTTGAGAACTAAGAAAAAGCAAAGTAGAGATTAATGCAAAATATATTTGGTAGCGAAAAATGAGAGGGACTGGACACCTGGGTATCTGAAGACCTTCTTTGTGTCCAGGAATGCAGTAGCCTTGTAAGACAACAACCCTTCAAGGGGTGAACCAAATGGTATAATTCACCAAATTCACAAACGACAAAATCTGATATTTGTGTGTTTTCTATCTCTGTATGGTTCTGTATCTCACACAGAGCTTTGAAATATATATTTGGAACCAAACAACATGCATAGCAATTGACCTCAGCTGTAAATCAATTCCTGGTTGCCTTATTATCATTTTAGGAACTCACTCAAAATTAAGTGTTTGTACTCTTGGTACCAGCAGTCAGGAAATCAAAAGATGAATTGTACTGGGAAAATCTGTTGTCAGGGACCTCTCCAGAGTACTGAAGAGCAATAAGGACAGGCTAAAGACTACAGTGCACCTGATCCAGGCCATGGTCTTTGCAATTACATGCTATGCATCAAAGAGTTGGACAGTGACTAAGGATGACAGAAGAAAAAGTGATGCCTTTGAGTTGTGGTGCTGGAGAAGAGTACTGAACACTGGTCAGCTAAGAAAACAAACGGGTTTGTCCCAGAGAGAATGAAACTGGGGTGCTCCTTGGAGGCAAAAAATTTGAAGCTCCATCTCACATACTTTGCTTTGGGCATGTTGCCAGGAGGAGCCAGTCCTTGGAGAAGGACATCATGCTTGGAAGGATAGAGGGACAGTGCAAGAAAGGAAGACCCTTGATAAGGTGATTTGACTCAGTGACTGGGGTAATGAGGGTAGGTGTGTCAGAGTCAATGAAATTGGCTCAAGATAAAGCAGGCTTCAGAGCTGTTGTACATAGGGTCGACAGGAGTCACAAGTGAGTCAACGGAACAACACAACACATAAGGAATGCTTGGAAAGGAATAATCAGTGTCTTGACATTGCCTCCACCAACCTAGACCCCTACAAAACCCAGCACACACAATAATTAATCATTTCACATCCATGAGCTCAATGAAACTGTCTCAGCTTCACTGGTCCTGCGTGCTCCTGGCTAATAACTCACCTTGTGGTTTTGACTTCAGTTCAGGTCCCAGTAACTCATCCTACACCATTTGAGCCCTGGAGGTAGAGGAAAGTATCTGTAAGAAGATCACTGGGGTAGCTTCCTATTTTGCTGTAGTTGTTTTTGTTGCTGTTAAGTGCTGTAGCATCTGCTCTGACTCATAGCTACTCTAATAGCATGTCACTGTAAATCTCTCTGACTGACATCTATCTCCTAAACAATTGTTAGGTACCACCAAGTTGACTCCCAGTCATAGTGAACCAAGAACAACAGACTGAAACCTTGTCTACCCTGCGTCACCCTCACAATCTCCACTGTTGCATCTACTACATCCATTCATCCCACTGAGAGTCTTCCTCTTCTCCTTCACTGACTCTCTTTTTTCAAGAACTGACCCCTCCTGATAACCTATCAAAAGGATGTACGAAGAAGCTGTATCATCCATGCCTCGAGTCACGTCCCATTATGGATCATGGGGTAGAGTGGGGATTCCTTGTTGGGTAAGGAACTTGTTCAAAAGTAGGAATCATTTCTTCATTCTCTGAGGTAAATAAGGAACAACTACAAAGACTCTGATTTTTTAAAAAAGAAAATGTAACTAAGGCTGCTAATATAACCTCTTAAGAAGGTCATTAAGAATTACTAAAATTGTGTATTCATAAGCTTATAGTGACACATCTCTGGGACTCACTGGAATCTCAGCCCACTGGATTCACTGCTTTGCAGTCCTGAACACACTGCAGAACACCTCGTGAACACCCTTGCACAGAATCAGGATCCCCACAGCTTCTGACAGGGACAATTTGTTAGCAGAGCACCCTCAGTATTGCCCTGACTCAGTCATGACAAGTTGGAATTAGCTCAAAGGAACCTAACAACAATAACAGCATAAGGTGAACAATAGGAGCACACAGTTCTTAGAATAATCAACCACATAACATCAAAAGCAGAGCATTTGCCCAGGCAAAAAGCTCAGAAGTCAAGAAGAGGCAAGATAGAAGGATTAGTGGAAACCCAAATCACAAGGGCAAAGTGGGAAGCGTGTGGTTGCATTGTGCATATTGTAATTAATCTCATAAAACAAAATGTGTGTGAATGGTTGAATGGGAAACTACTTAGTTTTGCAAACTTACACACCATTAAAAAAAAGAAAAAGGATATATTTATTACTATATCCATGTACAGAGATCCTGTATTGCAATCTTTCTCTTGGTGGGTCTTCCTCTCCTTTGCTGCATGATGCTCCTTCCCAAGCATGATGGTCTTTTCCAAGGAGCAGCCTCTCCTCACTACTGTGTTCAAAGTATAAAAGATGAAGCTTCGCCATCCTTGCTTCCAAGGAGCACACAGACTGCACTCTTTCCAAGATGTATCTGTTTGTTCTTTTGGCCATCCTTGGAATATACAGTTCTCTTCTCCAACACCACAACTCAAATGCATCAATTCTTGGTTCTCTCTTCCACCAGAGGCCTACACGCCGCTGTTGCTGCTGCCACCATGTCTCTAGTGAACGCTGAGAAGTTACAGCACATTTTGCGAGTACTCAACACTAACATCAAAGGGTGGCAGAAAACAGCCTTTGTCATCACTGCCATGAAAGGTGTAGGGTGAAGATAGGCTCATGTGGTGTTGAGGAAAGCAGACATTGACCTCAGCAAGAGGGCAGGAGAGCTCACTGAAGAGGAGGTGGAGCGTGTGATCACCATTATGCAGAAGAAATGCCAATACAAGATTCCAGACTTGTTCTTGAACAGACAAAAAGATGTGAAGGATGTGAAATACTGTCGGGTTCTGGCCAATGGTCTGGACAACAAGCTCTGTGAAGACCTGGAGCAACTGAAGAATATCCGTGCCCATAGAGGGCTACGCCACTTTGGGGATCTTCAAGTTCGAGGCCAGCACACAAAGACCACTGGCTGTCGGGGCTGTACTGTGAGTGTCCAAGAAGAAATAAGTCCATAGGCCTTGTCTGTTAATAAATGGCTTATATACCTTCAAAAAATGCATCAATTCTTCTTTTGTCATCCTTATTCACTGTCCAGCTCTCTGATGCATGGCAGGTGATTAAGAAGATCATGATCTGAATCAGGCACACTTTTATCTTTAAACTTACATCATTGTCCCTCAGCATTCTGGAAGGGTCCCTGACAGTGGGCTTGCCTAGTGCAATATATCTCCTGATTTTCTGGCTGTGGGTATTGATGGGTATTGATTGTTGATCCAAGCAAGATTAAATCATTGACAGCTTCAATCTTTTCTCCATCCATCATAATGTTGTTGTTGTTAAGTGCTTTTGAGCCGTAGGCAACTCATAGTGACCCTATGAACGAAAGACCTGAACACTTGTATAACTTTCATCCTTTCTCCAGGTTCATAGAGGCAAGCTATTTCAGAAGTGGATGCCACTCCTGCTTCCAAGCTTGTTTTAATCAGGGAGTTCTACCAAACACTGTCGACCATGGGTAACCATTCTCACATTTGACACGTCAGTGTCACAGTATTCAACTTCACAGCAACCACGAGTTTCCTCTCTGTACAGCAAGTGGACAGGCCAGGGCTATAGGACATAGAAGAATGTTCCATCATAATATTGATTGTTAATCCTGCAGTGAGGACCTTTGTTTTCTTGATCTTAAGATGCAATCCATAATGAAGGCTGTAGTCCCTGATCTTCTGCAGCAAACATTTCATATCCTCTTTACTTTCAGCAAGCAAAGTTGTGTCATCTGTATAACACAGGTTGTTGAGGAGTCTTTATGTCACATTTTTCTTCAGAGTCTGATTTCACAAATTATTGCCTCAGCAAACAGATTGAATAAATATGGAGAAAGGCTACAACCCTGATACACACCCTTCCTGATTTTAAGCCATGCAGTGTTCCCTTGTTCTTTTCAGACAATAGCTTCTTGATCTAGGTATAGATTCTGTATGAGCACAATTAAGTATTTTGGGATTCCCATTCTTCTCAATGTTAGCCATAATTTGCTATGGTCCACACAGTCAAACACCTTTTGAATTGTCAGTAAAACCCAATTAAACATTCTTCTGGTACTCTCTGCTTTTAGCCAATGTCCATCTGACCTCAGCAATGATATCCCTGGTGCCACTGCTATTCCTGGGGATAGCATCATGCTTAGAAAGGTGGAGGGTCAGCAAAAGAGATGTATTGACATAGTAACTGCAGCAATGGACACAAGTATGTCAGAGTTGATGAGGGTGGCCCAGCGTAGGACTTGATAGTATGTAACAACAAGAAGAGATCATCTGCTGTGGAAAGAACATTCTCTTCCAACATTGTCAGGTATTATATAAAAATTCTGAATTTTTTTTAGACTGGGGAGACAGTTCACAGAAGACCTGTGTCACTTGGCAACTCAAGTCATTTCTGAAGGTTGAATGAGGAAAACCACACTGGAAAAGGTTGGAGTAAAAAATTATTCAAAAGAAATAAATATCACTATGAGTCTTAGCTTGGAAATTATATTAGCCTCTTCTCACACCAAAAATTCCACTCCTCTGCTCCAAGCACTTTTGACTCTACCTTCTCTTCCTTCAGCACTTTGGAGAAAAAGAATCCCTTTCTTCGTGAACATTTCTTTCGTACAAAGGCCTGCTTTTCCTTTTCAATTTTCATTTTTCTTTTTTTTTTTTTTAACAACTAGTCAAGAAAGTAGCAAGCCGTACCAGGTTGCAGAATTCAGACCAAGAGTGACTGAGAACCTGCTTTGGATAAATCCACTGCTAACTTAAACCACAGATGGGAATGGGGACCCTAAACCACTCTCCAGCTGGCCTCGTCCCCATGGTGAAACCAGCACAGCCTCTTTGCTGCTGGCTTGCTGGAATTGTTGTTGTACACAATTCTATTATATCGAACCACAAAGGCTTTAATTTATAAAACATACAAAGTGATCATCAAGGACCTATTATGTGCTAAGTAGGTTCTTTGAAAAGAGAGAGAGAGAGAGAGAGAGAGAGAGAGAGAGAGAGAGAGATAAAAAATGTGCATGGGAATACAAACTCAACAGAGGGGTTCAAGTGATGCCAGTGTTAAGCATTCAACTGCTAGCAGATGAATTGGTGCTTCAAATCCACTCCATGACTCAACAGTTGAACCTGGCAAGACTGTCCTTGTGATTGGACAGTCTTGAGTCAAGTCTGACTCACAATGACCCTATGGAATAGAGTAGGATTTACCCAGACAGTTTCCAAGGCAGTAAGTTTATGTAAAGAAAGACACCATCTCTCTTCTGCAGAGCAATTACAAGATTGTTGTTAGGTGCCATTGAGTCAAGTATGACTCACAGAACCCTATGAACAAGAGAGCTGAACCCTGTCCTATCCTGTGCCATCCTCATCAACTCTGACACACTTGAGCCCATTATTGCAGTCACTGTGTCAACGCAGCTTGTTGAGCATCTTCCTTTCTTTCACCAGCCATCCACCTTTCCAAGCACAATGTATGTCCCTCTCCTAGGAGTAGCCTGTCCAAACAACATGCCCAAAGTATGTGAGATGAAGCTCTCTCATCTTTGCCTCCAAGAAACACTTTGGTTGTACTTTCTCCAAGAAACGTCTGTTAGTTCATGTAGCAATCCATGAAATACTCAGTACTCTTCTCCACCCCCACTACCCACAAGCATCAATTCTTCTGTCATTTTTATCCACTGTTAGGCTCTCAGATGTATAGCAAGCAAGTGATTGGAAAGACTATAGCCTAGGTCTTCAAATTGACATCGTCACTCCTCTATAATTTAGAGAGGTGCCTAACAGCAGACTTGCCCACTGTAATACATCTCCTGATCTCTTGACTGTTAGTACCAAAGGTAATGATTGTGGATCTAAGCAAGATGACATTGTTGGCAATTTCAATCTTTTCTCCATCTATCATGATTTTGTCTATTGGTCTAGTGGTGAACTTTTTTCTTTTCTTGATGTTGAGACATAATCCATATTGAAGGCTGTGTTCTTTGATCTTCTGCAGCAAGCACTTCAAGTCCTCCTCCCTTTCAATAAGTAAGGTTGTGTCATATAAACAAAGAAGGATGAGAAGGTTGTAGGAAGACTGTTTATGTTGTGGATTAGGACTTCTAGTGTTGTTCCTAGCTTTTCTGTAATGAA
>NW_006399787.1:8707167-8715277 GCF_000299155.1 Elephantulus edwardii
ATCACCAAGAGGTGGGGACGGGGCTTGTGCGCTGCTGGGGGTTTATGCAGCAGCACCCTGTGTGTTAAGGGTCACACAGGTGTGGGTTGCAGGGGGGTCCCACAGTGTTCGGTAGTCTTCGTTCCTCTGGGGTCTCACAGTCTTCGCTCCTCTGGAGCTCCGCAGTAGGTGGCTGGCTGCCGTTCTTCCCGGGTCTCTTCCGGGTCCCTCTCGCGGCGCTCCCCCGTCCTGCGGCGGCGCTCCCCCGTCCGGCGGTGGCGTTCCCCGGTCTGGCGGCCTCGCCCTCGCGCTGCGTCGCCCTCACACTCAAAAAAAGATGATTTTTAAATTCAGATGTGACAGGCTCAATATCATAGTTTGGTTCTTTTGCACTTGTTTTTATTTTCTTCAGCTTCAATTTGAACTTGCACAAGAGTAATTGATGATCTGTTCCACAGTCAAGTGTCTGGCCTGGTTTTGACTTTTGATACTGAGCTTCTCCAGTGATTCCTTCCACAGATATAGTCAATTTGATTCCTGCCTACCCCATCCCCAATCTAGGTCCTCAGGTTTATGTGAAGCACTAGAATCTAAGATCCATTTGAACCATTTCTAAGACTTTACTAACCTCATCTGGATTGTCCTACTGTGCCAGCTTCAGGCCTAAACCAGAATGCTCTATTACTGACCTGAGGCCCTATCTTTTCATGCTACCATGGGCCACAGCTGGGCCCTGCATAATGGTCTTTGTATACCTGAACTGCTGTTAGGGGTACAACATTTATCTATCAGTTTGTTGTACTGGGGGGATAATTTGCTTGTTACTAATTATTTTATTAGCAACAAGCTAAGAAGGTGTGCCTGATTCAGATCATAGTGTTTTCAATCACTTGCTATACCATTGAGAGGTGGGCACTGAAAAAGAATTACGGAAGACAAATTGATACCTTTGAACTATGGTCTTGGAGAAGAGCACTGACTGTCCCATGAACTGCCAAAAGAACAAACAAATATGTCTTGGAGAAAGTACAGTCAGACTGCTCCTTGGAGGCAAAGATGATAAAGCTTCATCTGATATACTTAGGGCGTGTTGCTAGGAGAGGTTTATTCCTTGAAGAGTGACATCATGCTTGGGAAGGTGGAGGCTCCGCAAAGAAGATGAAGACCCTCAACCAGGGGGGCTGACACAATGACTTCACCAGTGGGACCAAGTTTGTCAGGGCTTGTGGTGCTGTCACAGGATAGGACAAGGTTCAGATCTGTTGTTCACAAGTTGCTATGAGTCGTACTCGACTGGAAGGAATTTAACAAGATCAACGCTTTTATAGCTTAGGTATGCATTTGCTGCTTTATTATTTATTCTCATTAGTATTAGTATAGCACTTTTCTGTCAGTTTGCTATGCCTGGATAACTTGTGTGATGCTGTGATGCTGAAAGTTATGCCACCAATGAGTCAAATGCCAGAGGGTCACCTATGGTAGAGAGGTTTCAGCAGATCTCCCAGATTAAGATAGACTAGGAAGCAGGATTTGGCCATCCACTTCTAACATAACAGACCTCTGAAAACCCAATGAACAATAGAGAAACATGGGCGTCCCACTACTGCCAGCTGGAGCAGCGTGAGCATCAGCAGGGGTGAAGCATACACCCTTTCCTCTCGGCAACTGCCCCCCCCACTGTGTGTGCCACCCCAATAGCAGGCACCCCCTACCATAGGTGACACCTCTGCAGTGAGTGCTTCCCATCCTTCCCAGCAAGCATCATCCCCCTACAATGGGCACCACCTGCCTCACACAGTTGGCAACCCCCCCCCACTCACACACACAAACATACACAGCAGGTATCTGCCACTGTACCTGAAACCTTGGACTTCTGTTTTGAATTACCTGAAGAAGTGTGGACTTATCACTGCTAGGACATAGCCACAGAGAGACCCTGCCCTGCCTGAGACCCGGAGCAGCCATGAAAACCTGCCCAAGGCTCAGTCAGGGACGCACTATTAGTGACACAGGCAAAGGGGCCCTCGTCTCCAAGGTTCCTCATTCAGCTTGAGCATCCTACTCTGAACCTGTCGAACAGAATTCTGAGAAATCGTGTTTCCCTGTGAATGGCCCTACTAGCTACTCACTCCCTAAGACTTAGGAAGAAGGGAGGTTCACTGGGGACTTCAAGCCCAAAGACCCCACTTGGCTTGAGAACCATGCCCTGGCCCTGTGCTGAGTAGAGTTACATGACTCAGCCAGGTAAGGCCACATGCAGCCCAGAGTGAAGAGGCTGCCTGTACTGCTGAGACTGCAGATGTTTGAGTTCTACTTGGACACAGTGAAGGTGGAAGAATAACTCTCTACAGGTCAAAGCCTCAGTTTGGACTCATAAACTTAACAAAACAGACTACTAACAAACAGAATACAACAAAACACTTTTGGATTTTCTTGCTACAAAAGCTCCATCACCATTATGACATGGAAGAAACAGACTACCTCAGACTCTACACAATATCAAAGAAACGTGTCACTCCCCAAAAAGTGACCAAATTCAGAGTCAATGGACTTCATGGAGGAAGAAAGAGGCAAAAAAGGATATAAACATAACAAATGTCTATGCACCAAATGATAGAGCTACAAAATAGACAAATATGGACAAACCTGAAAAAAGGAAACAGAAGAAACCATGGTGTAGTGGGAGATTTCAATACACCACTCTCAATGAAAGACAGGACAACTAGAAAGAAACTCAACAAAAACACAGAAGAACTAACTATACAATTAGCCAACTTGACCTCATAGACATATAAAGGGTGTTGTTGTTGTTGTTATGTGTGTGCTGTCAAGTCACTTGTGACTCATAGTGATCCTATGAACAACAGCTCTGAATCCTGCCCTGTCTTGAACCAACTTCACTATCTCTGACACACCTACCCCCATTACCTCAGTCATTGTGTCAATTCATCTTATCCAGGTTTCTCTCTTGCACTGTCCCTCTACCCTTCTAAACATGATGTTTCTCTCCAAGGACTGGTCCCTCCTTGAAACATACCCAAAGTATTCATACGAAGCTTCAAAATCCTTGCCTCCAAGAAACAGCCTGCTTTCACCCTCTCTAGGATGAACCTGTTTGTTCTCCTAGCAGTCCATACCCTTTTCCAGCACCACAACTCAAAGGATCATTTTCCCCCCCTATCATCCTTAGTCATTCTCAAGCTTTCTGATGCATTGCAAGTAACTGTGAAGAAGATGGCCTGGATCAGGCGACCTTAGTCTCTAGACTGATATCATTATTCTTCAGTATGCTAGAGAGGTCTCTGATGGCAGATTTCCCCAGTGCAGTTTGTCTTTTGATTTCCTGGCTGCTGATACCAAGAATGTGGATTGTGGAGTCAAGCAATCTGAAGCTAAAAAAAAACAAACAAAAAACAAAAATCAAGCTGAGGCTGTTAACAATCTTAATCTCTTCACCATCTATCACAATGTTACCAATCAGCCCAGTGGTAAGAATCTTTGTTTTCTTGATGTTGAACTTCAATCCATAGTAAAAGCTGCAGTCCTTGACCTTCTGCAGCAAATGACTCAGGTCCTCTTCAGTTTCAGCAAGGTTGTATCATCTGCATAATGCAGGTTGTTGATGAATCTTCCTCCAATCCTGATGCCACATTGCTCCTCAAAGAGCCCAGCATCCCAGATGATCTGTTACACATATAGATGAAAGGTATAGAGATAGGATGCATCCCTGGTGTACAACATTCTTGATTTTGAACTATGCAGTGTCTCCTTGCTCTGTTCTGACAACTACCTCCAGGTTCAAAGATAGGTTTCACATAAGCACAGTGAAATGTTCTAGGATTCCCATTCTTCTGAGTTAGCAATAATTTGTTGTGATCTACAAAGTCAAATGTCTCTTATATAGTCAATGAAACATACATAGGCATTCTTCTGGTACTCTCTTCTTTTAACTAAGATCCATCTAACATTGGCTATAATATCCCTACTGTCACAGCCTCTTCTAAACCCAGCTTGCACATCTGGTAGTTCTCTGTTGATGTGCTGTTTCAGTCATTTTTGGATAATTTTTAGCAGAATCTTTCTTGCATGTGATATTAGTTATACTCATAGATAATTTCCACACTCCTGTCAGGTGATCTTTTTTTTATATGGGAACAAATATGGATCTCTTTCAGTGAGTTGGCAAAGTGTTTGTCCTCCAGATTTCTTGGCACAACTTGGTGAGTGCATCTAGGGCACCATATGTTTGTTGAAATATGTCAATTGGTATTCAGTCAATTCCTGAGGCCTTGTTTTTTGCCAATTCTTTCAGAGCAGTTTAAATTTCCTCCTTCATCACCATAGGCTCTTGATCCTATATTGTTTCATGAAATTCTGTTTCAGCTAAGTTTTGGGTTTTTTTGTTTTTTTGTTTGTTTGGTTGGTTTTTTGGGGTTTTTTTTGTGGTTTTTTTTTGTATAATGACTTTGATTATTTCCTCCCAAAAATTCATTGTACTTTCCTCTCCAGTGCTCATTGAATACTCACCAGAATAGATCAGATGTTAGGTCATAAAGCAAGTCACAATACATTTTAAAATACTGAAGTACTACAAAGCATTTTCTCAGACCACAGTGCTATTCCTTGGAGTGGGACATCGTACTTCAGAAGATGGAAGGTCAGTGAAGGGGAGGAAGACCCTCAGCCAGATAGAAGGACACAATGACTGCTGCAATGGGCTCGAATGTGTCAGGAAGTATGAGGATGGCATAGGGTAGGACAGAGTTCAGATCTGTTGTTCATTAGGTCACTATAGGTCATATTCAACTCACTGGCACCTAAAAATTACAACAACATACCACTATCACGAATATACCCCAAAGAAATCAGAGCTGTGACACAAAGAGATAATTTCACATCCATGTTTATCACTGCATTATTCACAATAGTAAAGAGATAGAAACAGCCCAGATACTCATCAACACTTGAACAGATAAAGAAACTATGGTACACAATGGAACACCACACAGCACTGAAAAACAATGAACTCATAAAACATTATACAATGTGAACGAGTCTGGAAGACATTATGCTAAGTGAAATCTCTCAGTCACCAAAGGACAAATATTGCATAAGCCCATTATAGTAATATTTCAAGATGGGGGGAGGGGAGAATAGCAGGCAAAAAAATGGATAGATAATGAACACTGCACTGGAATGGGTGAAAGGAAAGATATTCTGAAAGGAATGGACAATTAGAAACCATGAGTATAAATCCAATGGATTGAGAAATTGTGGTACATTCACATGATAGAATACTATGTAGCATGCAGGAGCAATGATTTTGAAAATAACTACATAACTTTGAGGGACTGGAGAGCATTATGCTGAGTGAACTAACTCAGTTATAAATGGACAAATACTGTATAAGACCATTATTGTAGAAATAGATACCTAGTAAAATATGAATGAGGACCTAAGGGTAGGGACAGAGGGGTGAGGATGGGCGGGGGAGTAATCACAGGGCTGCACAATTTGATGGGATAAGGGAGGGATGGGTAAAGGAAATGGGAGAGAGCCAGTGTGAAAAACAATGTATATGAACTTTGTAAGCAAACCAGTATAAAATAGAAATTGTATTAAAAAAGAAATCATGTGTATGACAATTAATAGCCTTACAAGGGCATTGAGGGAGATGAAGGGAGGAAAGTGTGGATGAATTAATGAATAATAAATTTTTAAGTGGAGAAAAATAGAGGGACACAGGTAGCTATAGTATTTGTAGTAGAGCCAGATTGGAAGTCAATCAAAATAAGGAGTGACAGCTGCAAGCATCCTTTAATAATTGGAATGTGGAACGTACAAAGTATAAATATAGGGAAACAGCTTTCAAAAATGAAATGGAATGTAGGAACATACGTTCTAGGCAGTATGAGATGAGACAGACTGACATTGGCCACTTTGAATCAGTCAATCACATGATCTACTATGCTGGGAACAAAAAACTAAGAAAGAATAGTCTAGCGAATATAGTTAAAAAAGATAATTTCGAGTTCTACCCTGAAGTATAATGTTGTGAATGATATTATCCATAAATACATAAGGAAGAACTGTTAATACGATTATTATTCAAATATACACATCAACAGCTAAAGCCTAAGAGGAGGAAATTGAAGATTTTTCCCAAATTTTGCAGTCCAATATTGATCAAACATGCAATCAAAAGTACCAATCATAATTAATAATGCGAATACAAAAATCTGAAATGAAGAAGAAGAAATAGTAGTAGGGAAGATCTGGGACAGAAATGAAGCTGGAAATCAAATGATCAAGTTGTTTATGCTCAATTATTTAATTATAGCAAATATCTTTTTTAAAAAAACAATGCACAGTTAGTGATTCTGCATATAGACCTCACCTGATGAACATCACAGGAATCGGATTGATAACATCTGTTTGATGATCTGTTTGAAGGAATCATTGGAGAAGCTCAATATCAGCAGTAAAAATTAGGCCAGGTGCGGACTAGACCATCAGTTAGTTATTCATGTGCAACTTCAAATTGAGGCTGAAGAAAAGGAAAACAAGTCCACAAGAACCAAAAACCTTGAGTCTACCCCATCTGAATCATTGTAATGGGATATTTACTTCACAGCAAATCATCCAGTCATTTAGTATCTGTTTAGGAATTGTGGGAAATGGTTTCGGAAGCACTTGGCCTCCTAACTCAGGAATGAGCACTTAATATAAGGTGATGGAGAATTACTGGAAGTTTCTTAGGAATGTGACATGATCCATGATGTGACAGAGATTTCACAATTGAAAGTGTAAAAATCTGTCTTCTGGCATTTCTTCAGTTGATGGAACTGAAGAACAAATTCAAGTCTAGAGTAGAAATACTCAAGGACATTGTTGTTGAGTATTGTAGAGTTGGAACCAAATCACACCTGATCCTCCAGTAGGTTTTCTGAGGGAGTTAATCACATGGGAGGAGATTGCCCATCCTCTCACAGAGCAGCTTGTAGCCTTGAACCATATGCCTTAGGGATTACAACACAGTTTGTTGCCACTAGGCTACTATGGGCAGAATATTGAATGATCCAGAAAGCATCAAAAGAAGATGGAAAGAGTACACAGAGTCACTGTACCAAAAAGAACTGGATGACACAGAAAAATTGCACAAAACGACATATGATTGGAAGGCAATGGTGATGAAAGAGGAAGTTCAAGATGCTCTGAAGGAATCAGCAAAAAACCAAAGCCCTAGGAATTGATGAAATACCAGCTGACATATTTCAACAGACAGATGCTGTTCTGGATATGCTCACCAGGCTGTGCCAGGCAATCTGGAGGACAGCTGCCTGTCCAACTGACTGGAAGAAGATATCCATATTTATTACCATTCCAAGAAAAAAAAAGGGGGGATGATCCAACAGAGTATGAAAATTATCAAACAATAACACAAATATCACATGCAAGCAAAATCCTGCTGAAGGTTTTCCAAGGATTGGAGCAGTACATCAACAGAGAACTATCAGAAATACAAGCTGGGTTTAGAAGAGGCCATGGGATTATAGACAATGTTAGATGGGTCTTACCTGAGAGTAGAGATCACCAGAAGAACGTCTATCTGTGTTTCATTGACTATGCAAAGACATTTGACTGTGTGGGTCACAACAAACTGTGGCTGACTGAGAAGAACGGGAATCCCAGAACACCTGATTGTTCTCTGGAGGTAGTCATCAGAACAGAGCAAGGAAATGCTTCAAAATGGGAAAGGGGTGCATCAGGATGTGTCCTGCCTCCATACTTTGTCAATCTATACGTGGAACAGATAATTCGGGAAGCTGGGCTTTATGAGGAGGAATGATCTGGCACCAGAATTGGGGGAAGACTTATCAACGATAGTCCATGTTATGCAGACAACACAACCTTGCTTGCCAAAAATGAGGAAGGCCTGAAGCATTTGCTACAGAACATCAAGGACTGCAGTCTTCAATATAGATTAATGCTCAATATCAAGAAGACAAAAATTCTTATCACTGGGCCAATTGACAGCAGCACAATAGATGGAGAAGAGATTGAGATTGTTAACAATTTCAGCTTGTTCCGTTACACAATCATCATTCTTGCCACTTGCTGCTGTTATTAG